>NC_057923.1:57893842-58202771 GCF_018873765.1 Telopea speciosissima
ACCTCAATAGAACACACCAACATAAGGGTCTCATCTTCCTAACAATCTCACCCCAACTTTCCCTCTAAATAAACGAGGCTTAAATATTTGACGGAGATTAAGATGGGGTTGAAAAATGCTGATATGACATTTCAAAATCCCACCCCAATCTTGTTTGTTTAACTTGAGATGATGAACTTACAAAAGCTCAGTGCACAACATTAAATGCTTTGTTTGTTGACGTGGTACTTGAGAATCCCATACCTATGTTATCCAAAGTCCCATAAAAAACAAAGGACTTAGGTTACTATTCATGATAAAAGTAAAAATCCCACCCCCCAACCCACTACACTATGGGACTTAGTCCCACAATATTCCCACCTCATCCTCCACATCAAACAAACGAGGCTTAAATAAGCACTCACAATTCATATTAAAAGTTTTCTTCCAATTGAAATATTATAAAAGATGTGTATTATGATTGCTACTTACTAATCTTAACTAATCTTACTAACTAGTCATAATCTAAGTCACTAATCCTAAACCCAAGTAACTAAGTATGACATGATGCAATAACCTAAGCCAAATGACTAAGTTATGCTAAACTAGGTTATAGTACATGAGATTAAATACGTTAAGAAAAATGTAGAACCCTAATGATTTAATTAACGCATTATGAGTTCTAATCAGACTAATTGATTAAACTTACTCCTACATAATTGGTTAAGTGGATTATGAAGTCATAATTACTCTAATTGAAACGACTTTTAACTATATTAAAACTATGTTTATGAATCGTGTTAGATGATTAAAAGAAATGTATCATATATAAGAATTATGGACTTACTTAATTATTTAAGTTGATTAGTTGGTGAGAATCAAGTTGCATAAATCGATCCAGTTCACTCTTTAATTTAGGGATGTACTGATCCAACCCATTGTGGTTTAGGGTGTGGAGTCAGGACGGCATTATATATATATATATATATATATATATATATATATATATATATATATATATATATATATATATATATATATATATATATATATATATATCATATTTTAGGTTTTCACAGCCTTCATTATATTATTCTCCACTTTACCACAAAAGAGAGTGAGCAAAAGGAGGTTTGAAGTGTTGTAGAAGATCCATAACGAAAGAGAAAATAACATAAAGCACTGCATCGAAATCATCTCCAACATACGAATGGTGAGAGGTATGCCCAATCTTCTCAACTAATTGTTACATCATGTTCTAGGTTTCTCAGTATGGTTTACGATCAGGGTTTTATCCCAAAGATTAAATTCAAACAGTTGGTATCAGAGTCATACCATACAAAACTAGAATCGATACTTTGTTTTTACATATTGGTTACTATTTTACAATCGAGACTATCCCATCGACAATATGTGTTTTTCGATCAAATAAAGATACCGACAAATGATAAGACGCTTTCGATTTTCCAAAATAGAAAAAATAGTTTCTCTGTTTTTATTATATTTTAAGAGAAATTTATCATCAGTTACGAAATAGGACTAATACAACATCATTTGCTTTTTCAAAGCAAGGGACTTGGATGTTTGGATTAAAAGAAAAAACTCCTTAAAGTAAGGGGTTTCAAGGTTTTTATTCAGAGAGAAGAATGACTCGAATTTGTGAAGGGGGCCTTCCTTTAGATTTTTTGTTTTAAAAAAAAGTTACCTGTCGATGGCGATCTTGTGTTTAAGATGCAGGATAAGAACTCTAAAGAAGTTGAACGATGGCGTTGCGAGTAAAAAATTAGCAGGACCAACATCACGTTTTCAAAAAAAATAAATTATTGTTTGCGATATTTGCTAACAGGGAAGGGTCTTTTCAGCCTTGAGATGAAAGGACCCTGTAATACCTTGCTCGCAATTCACATAACCCATTATGGTTCTTGAATCTTGAAACCAAATGTTAGGGATGCTTTGTTTCTTAATATATTTATTATTATTATAATAATATATTAAGGGTTGCAATAGTTGCAATCGACGACTAAAGAAAAGAAGAAGAAAAAGAAAGTTTTACTTTCTAAAATCCTATATGTAAATGATCATACTACCCCTTTTCTTTTCTTTTCTTTATAAATATGAAATAGTGAGTTTGATAAGACTTGGCCGAGAATCAGTTTGATGTAGAGTTGATTCCATGTAGGATAGTAGGAGACCGTCACTATCGGAGGTCTATCCCAATAATAAATAAGACTTTAGCATGTTTAAAAGGAGTTTTAAACTATGGGGACATCAAATTTTAATAGAGTATGATACTTGTTATATTTAAAAAAAGTTCTAGAGTGATAACCATAAAGTGGTTAAAGTAAACCATTATTTACTTTTGTCTTTGCCAAAAAGAAAAGTGATGTGATTTGACTGATGGTGCAAGATTGAACCTAGACAGTGTACCAAAATGAACAAAAACTTGACTAGGTCAAGTTAAATCAAAACGGGTTGAACCGGACCGGGTTGGGTTGGCGTGTTAACCCGGTAACCTTATTTGGTGATCCCTTTTCTGACCCATCGGGTCGACTATCATATTCTGTCATTGGTGGCATTTTCTGGTGCTAATCGGTAAAATTCTGACATGAACAGTAACCGATGGTATTAAAATAGATTTTTTAAATCAATTTAACTTCATTTAGAACTTGATTTCTATTTATTATTATTTATGTTTCTGTTTCGCTATAGAAATCTGGTTGACAATAGAAACAAAACATTAAAGTGTTCCAAGACTGCTATGAGAGTTCTGGCATCATTTTTTATTCCAGTTTTACTCCGGAATGTTTTTGAATGAATTATTAATGTTCTATTTTGTTATCGAACTTGTTAATGTGTAATTTTTTGCTCCATTTGATTTTTAATGTCCGAGAAACACATTGAAATGTATGTTCCTGTACATATATATACATATCTCCGATAGAGAAAACATGAGAGGATTGAGTGGAATCCATCAGAGTGGTACGTACTTCGATTATGTCTTTCCTAACAATAAAG
Source organism: Telopea speciosissima (assembly GCF_018873765.1). Classification (NCBI taxonomy): domain Eukaryota; kingdom Viridiplantae; phylum Streptophyta; class Magnoliopsida; order Proteales; family Proteaceae; genus Telopea; species Telopea speciosissima. The sequence goes on from NC_057923.1 coordinate 57,896,837, forward strand.
ATGGCATTTTTCCAAAGGTGATGTCATCAAGTATGTGGCATATGCACATGTATAAGAAGGGACATTGACTTAGGGGTCCTTTTGCCCAAAGGTTATTGAAAATCTGAAGGTTAATGTTCTTTTCACAGTTAATACAATGAAATAAAAAGGGACATTGACTTAGGGGTTCTTTTGCCCAAAGGTGATTGAATTTCCAAAAATTAGTATTATATTCATAATTAATGCAAAAAAATAAGAGGATCAGTGAATTCCTATCCCTAAGGATAGAGATACAGTTGAAGTTATAACTCTTATTTATAACACATTGCTACTATTACTTGTTTAAATATTATGATTTATGTTTTGAACTAGCATGCATTGTATTGTTATAAATAACTTTAAGGGAAAACATCAAGAATTGTTGTGAATTTATTTAAATTTACATTTATTAGATGTTGTGCATATTGATCATGGTTTTGATTGTTTTATCATATTATTATTATCTTATTTTTTGTAATAAGAGCTTCCGCACATGATTAGCTGTATGGTATATGTTTATGATAAACTGTGAAAGCGTTCGGTGGAGTCCACCAAAGTGGCATATTCAATTCTCTTATGATTTTATAGCAAAGTTTGTGACATTTGCTCAAAGTTAAAGAAATTCATATGCACACAAATTGGAAAGGACAGTAACCTAGAGGTACTTCTACCAAAAGGTGTTAAGATTTTTGAAAGTTATTCTTTTTGCAGCAAATGCAGATTAATAAGAGGATCAGTGCATTCATAGCCCAAAGGATAAAAATGCAGTACCGGTTGTAACTCTTATTCAATTTTATTTTGCTAGTTGTATTAATTTTATCAATGGCTAGTCTGGTTATTAATGTTTTATTTATGAGTTGTGGACTCTTCAGTTGCCTTCTTTTTTAAGAACAACCATACATCAACAGTTCCAACTACATTGAGATTAAGTATTTTCTAGTATGGAAAAAAGGTTAATGAAATGCATGTCGTGGTGGAATACATTGTGACTGATAGAATGTTGGCAAATCCTTTTACAAAGGCTTTGCTAGTGGGAGTGTTCAAAGGTCATGCTTCCAACATTAGTGTAATTGAGTCTTTTGATATGCTTGGTTTGTGAGAGCTTTTTATCCTATTGTCTATTTCATTTATATTTAAAATTTTACCCCGTGTGTTTGGGCACAGTTTGATGGATTTTGGTTATATTTCTAATTTAATTTCTGCATTTATTTTATACAAAGTTATTCCATCATTCATTTATTTGTTGAACAGATTATAGGCAGTATTTGTCACAGTTTATAGGCAGTATGTGTCTCAGATTAAAGACGGTTTTGCCACAGTTCATAGGCAGTTTTGCCACAATTTAATTAAATGCATTATGAATCCAAATTATTATAATTATTTAAATATTTAAACTAATTAAATGCTATATTAGACACTTAAATAACTATTTCAGGTTAGGTAAATAGGTATAAAAGTTCTAAATATGTGATATGCTATATATAAAATATATTATGTACCAACTAAGATTATACTATAAGTATACTAATATAAGCTACGATTATGCTATATTAAAGTATGTACTAAAGTTATGTTATACTAATGTATTCATATATATATATATTAAATTTTACTATAATATGCTATATAAATTAAGCCTATGTTGCACTAAGGTTATATATTTTACCTAACTAAACCAATGAATGAAAGATTATGTTAATGATAAACTAAACAAGTTAAATGAGCAACTTACTATGCCCAAAATGAATGTACTAAGCAAGTTATAAAATATAATTTAACAAAATTGAGCTAAACATGCGAATCATACTACTTTGATCTACTTAACACATGGTTGAATGTCTAGTTAAAGCATGATTAAAACTATTTGCAGGTTAGATGTCTAAACTAGTTACATTGCGTTAAACATAAATCTAAACACACTAAATGGATAAAGTGATGCCGATTTTGACAGCAAAATCCCAATCTGATTGACCATTAGAATTGGATTGAATTGAAATGGACTTGCCATTTGAATCAAGTTGAATATGTTTAAAACGAGACTATTGCGAGACCAATTGACTGTTGTAGCGTGTATCATTCAGGATCCCCATTTACAGATAATGCACTCAAAGGCCCAGCTGTGGGTTCAATCTCTCCACACATCCCAATCAACTATTGACCAAGGGTGCCAATTCTAAACATCAAAATCCATTTTGCATTTTGAAATATTCGGCCCTCTGCCCACGTAACCAGATCCATGTACACAGCCTATTCCAAAATTTTGATAGTCCATAATTTAAAATAAAATCCAACCTCTTAATAAAAACAACATGGTATAAGATCCAACAAGCCTGAACCTAAATTAAATAAAAATCCCAAAAAGCCAAACCCGAACTATTTTGTAGCCCATGGACCAAGAGACTCAATGTGAACTGCACCGAACCTAACACCATTATCTCTTAAACCTCAAACAAATCTTGACCATTTGATCTGATGGGGGGAGTCTAGGGTGGACCCCAACCCTTGATCGTAGGGCTACATCGGTATAAGGAACCAAATTAGGATTTTTTAGGGGATTGGGATACAAGTACAATAGCGAAAAGGAGGCAACCCAGTGGGAACTCGTCCCCGGAGAAGATGGTCAGAGCATAGAGATCAGTGGCCACATCTATTGTGTAATCGTAGTCAAGCAACAAACACATTCATGAGTCCCTGGTAAGGTACTTCATTATGCAAAGATCCGACTACCGATGACTGCGACAGTTACTCTGAAAATGCAGTTCCGAAAACTAAAACTCCCAAGTGCATTATCTTAAACCAAGCTCGAGCCTCAATTGCGGTTTCAATCTTTTTTAAGGTTTTCGAGTGTGAGGGTATTGGCCCAGGAAATTGGGGAATTGATTTCTACCTGAGGGCTTGGACGAGATTGATTGAGGATTGAGGATATCTTTAGTTGTAGAGGATGAGTGAGAGTAGCTGAGAGGGAGAGAGAATGGTGAAATAGAAGGAGAGGGGGAAGATAGGGCCTATAGACTTACCTACGATTGTCGTGGTTGAGTAGTTAAGAAAGGAGATATGGTGGTTACTGGGGGTGGTGATGTGTGGCGATCGGGGTTAGGTTATGAAGATGGGTTGTAGGTGAGTGAAAAGAAGAAGAAGATGTAGAGGGGACGTGAAGATTGGATGAAGACTACTCAGTAGTCTAATAGGTGTTGGCCGAGATTGAGTAGAAGAAAGGAGACTAAAGAGGGGGGTCGACGACCATGGCTGTGGAGAGGAGAAAGAGAAGAAGATCCCAACCTTAATCAATGTAACCCTGATCATATGAAGTCCAATTAATAAGTTAATCTAATTTAACTGGGTGACATTGATGAATGAATTACATGATTACAAGTCTAATAGATATCCTAACCTAATCAGGATATAGTGAATTGATAAGCTAAGCTATTAAACACATACAATTAATTAAATTAACTATTAACCCTAGCATGAAAGGACTAAACTATTTAATATTAATTAAAACAAGGGGAGAGAAATTACCTAACTGGTTCATTTACGAAATTTGTGATGATCGCGTCTAGAACATGTATCCGATTTGTTGAAGTTAAAAAAAAAGGACTTTAAATATTTTAGTTTACAATGCGTCGAGCCTATGCAATACGCACGGGCAATGCTTGAGAACCCGATGCTCTTTGAGCCTTACCTTTTGTTTACCTTTATAGCCTAACTCTTACACACTCCTTCCCCACGCTTTCGATGTGGGATTAAAGGATGAGTTTTGAAAATAGCTTCGCTGAGGTTGAAGGTGAAAGGCCAACTGTCACAAGCATTACTCACATAATCCTGATTTGAAAATTAAATTCTCTTTCCCAATTTGAGTCTCCCACCTCCCCCCGGCACACTTTAATTAAACTCTCTCCCATGGTTTTCAAATCTTATGATCTGGAAATCAAGTACAATGTGCCTTGCAAGTGACCTTCGTTTGTGGTATCAAACCCAAACGTGTAGATATTATTCTAGCGTGAATAAATTGTAGGTCAAACTACGGTCCTGGGATCAAGTCATGATTCCCAAGGAAAACCAATTATAAACCAATTAGGGTATTGCACGCCCTGGGTTAGCCCATGGTGGCCCATGGGCGCCCTATTTAAATTTTAGGGTTTTCCATGGTCGCCCATGGGAACCTTAGTGCATCCCAATTGGGGTTTGGTCTGACAAACCAATGCCCTGCCCTTATATTTTGTGTTCCATACAATTATGGAACCCAAAACATACGGAGAAAATTCATCTCTAATCCATCACACGGAAAGAGGAATCCATCCCATACCCGAATGCGCAGCGGAAATAAATCGATTCGGGTGTCTTTCGCATCCCATGAATAATCAATAATTAAAATCAAGAGGAATTTGTGAAGAATTGCTAACCTGATGAACCTCAAGTGTTGCTCCTTTAATAGACAGTGGTTCTTCTTCCAATGAGCACTCCAAGTAAACAGATCTGAATCTCCAATGGTGCAGCCAAGGTTCTTCAAGCCAATCCCAGATGCTCTTCAACTCTTCAAGCACAAATCTGGGTTTCTAAAACCCTAATTCTCAATCACAGAGGAGAGAAACAAAAAGAACAAGAAGAGATCACAAGAGGGAGAGATGGACCAAAACACTCCAGGAGGGGGAGAGCCAGAAAACATGGAAGACTGCCTCCCCTCCTGCGTTTTGGTCCTATTTATAATAGTAGGATCTTAATTAAATCCTAGATGGATTTAAATAAATCCCTGTGAGAGTCTGACTCTCTCTCTCTCTTTGTTTGGCAGTTCTATTTAAATTTAAAGTGCTTCTAAAAGGTGAAGAAGCATAATCTAATAGGGAATGATTTAATTAATTACTTTATTTAAATTTATGAATAATTACAATTAGCACCATATCCATTAATTAAATAAAGAACCAATTAATTTAGCACATTTCAAATAACTCCTTACATGATAACAAATTATCATGTACACCCCCCCACTAATCAACACCATCATTATGGAATCTAGGCATGTACACTTGTACTGCCAAACCCCATTCCATAGTACATGTCCATATAAGAGTATCTGTGCATCTGATCGGGTCCCGCAAAACTCTTTAAAATACTTTGTTCAAATAATCATATAATCTATTATTTTATGTAAAATAGATTTCGCAAAAATCATTTCCAAAACGGCACTGGATCCAGATTTCGATCCGACCATACGCAAACAATTTCAATCTTGGTGTTTCCCAATTGGGCAGTGGTGACCATGTTGAGTAACTCCTTCACTCATAAAGTGTTCACGTTTTCCCAGAACACCAGCTTTGACTCGGTTGAGTCTCAGTCATTGATGAACCAAAGAATGCGATCACACTTTGCAATGACAGGGTTCCCTCAGGCAAATGGTGTCGGTGGCACATGTCTATCCCTTCCTACATCTGGCAGTAATATATGAGGGAATCGACAAAGTAGATTCTTCACCAATACACACATCAATCATCTGAGTACTCGCATTCGTACCCTGACATCACATGTCTAGGCATACCCAATGCGACGACCATATGATATGGGTGCCCAACCCAAACCCTAGTCGTGACTACCATTTTAAGTAAAACTTACGGACACATAATGCTCAAAAAGTTTATATCGCATGTGATAATATTAAACCAAAATGTATAAAAGTTCAATACAAAGCATAACCGAATTGAACCGAACCGAACCGGATTTGATGAACATACAAGTCCGACATAAATAATCTTGGATCTCTTGTTTGGTGGGACACCCATGGACTTGTAAATGAGTTGATGTATGTATCTACCAAAAGGTATGTACCATGTATATAAAGACATACCAAAAGCAACATAAGGAGGTGGTCATAATTATTGGACTTTTGACTTGCTAGTTAGTTGATAATTCCTTAATTAATGTTTGTCCATTGCCCTTTTTGGGGTACAGTATTGTTCAAATTTGAGATAATTTAAGTTGGGCAGATTAGAAGTATCAATGGGAGAAGGAATATTCTCATCATAAGAAGGCAACAAGTGAGGAAGAAGAGATAAAAGCAAACCGGAAATCCATCTAGTAACAATGTTTAAGACCAAAGCAAGATGGGGTATAGTATCAACAATGACAATTTGATTATTGTGGGAAAAAATAATAATAAAGAGTAATAGCAACAACATAGAAAAACCAATAAGGATCAAGAGGCTACAGGACAGAAGATTCAAAAAGGGAGGTGAAGAGGGAAAACATCAATGAACTCGAGAGGAACTCTGTCCTTAAACCCAATAGACCTGCATCCCATATTCATTTAGAGAATTTACAAGAAAAAAACACATGCCAAATTGATTCTCTCATTATTACAAAATACACAAAAAATATCTACAGAAAGCCATCAAGTCAATAAATCCAAACATGAATACCATCATGAAGAACCCTCCAAACATGGATCTCAAATTTTAGGTGAATGTTAAGTTTCTAGAAGAAACTCTACCACCTAAATAAATTCATGTTACCAGTTAGTGTGGGGGTAGAAGCAATATGAGTCTAAGTACCTTCAGATTGTACAAATTTAGCTGGCAAGCTTAGTGGTTTAAGACAATATCAAAGTAGCAAACCAGAGAATCAGCAGAGAGAGGTGAGAGGAATGAGGGTAAAAGGGGACTAACTAGAGAGAAGAGATCAATCCAAGCAGTCTCCCAAAACCTTTATTTATATTGGAGAGGATTCCTATTTGTAATAAGAATCAAATATAGAACTAAACCTTAACTCAACTACTAACTAAACATATAATTAACCCCAAATTTTGATAGAGGAGAGATTCCCATATCGAGTAACAATTACAACCCTATGTACCACTTGGTACATATAATTAATACTCCCCCTCAAGCTGGAATATACGTATATTAAAAGAAGGCTTCAGCTTGGACTAATAAGAACAAATATTAAAAACAACACTAGTCTTGAATATAAATTGTAGAATGCCTGTGAGTGCACACACACACACACACACACACAGAGGGAGAGAGAGAGAGAGAGAGAGAGAGAGAGAGAGAGAGAGAGGCATCATTTAGGTGCCAATATCAAATCAAGCACACAAATGATCAATAACATTAGTAGATAATAACCGTTGTGGCAAACATCCAACCAACAACGAGCAAATAGGTGGTAGTGAACACTAACCGCAATTCATAATATCACAGTAGCAACAAAAATATCAAAAGCACTTCATAAATAAGGTTAGTAGTAGGCAACACTTCACAAAGAAGGCCGGTAGTAGGTACTCATCTTCTTAAAGAAAAATAAAAGTACAAGCATCCAACGACTGCATCAAAAGTCCCTCTCAAAGACGACAAGTAGTAAATAGTATTTTGTTCAAACAAAGGCAGACATTGAGTCCCAAATAGAGATCTCAGATAAAACTCCAATGATAAATAGGGAGTATATATAGGTTACTACGGAACAGATAGGTAGTACAAGTAATTGCGGACCAGGTAGACAGTATATATTACTGCAAACCAAATATGCAGTATAGGTTAATTGCGGACTAGGTAGGCAGTATAGGTTATCGCTAACCAGATAGGCAATATTGGTTACTCAAAACTGACTTAAATAAAACCCCACTTGAGCCTATTATAAGCTAGATAATACTAAGTTGAACCGATGATATGGAAAAAAAAATCCTCTGTAGTGATCAGTGCACTACAGTATGGCCTTGCAAGCTTGACATGTGGATGCGGCGACATCCAACAGTGCCAAGCTCAAGAAGAAAAAAAAAGAAGAAGTGCAATTGAGCTCGCACTGTTGGATGTCGCCGCATCCACATGTCAAGCTCGCAAGACTGCACTGCAGTGCACCATCAAATCGATGTATTGCAGAGGATTTTTATCCTCGATGATATGTGGCATCTCTTCTTGTAGTTGTGCACAAGAGTATAACCTATTAACATAAGTCACATACTTTCAAGTTCCTTCTTTTTTAACCCCATATTGAAATGAGTCCGGATATGCCCCGAATCTTTTTCTCCTTTGGTTCTTGCCCGGCCCAGTTCCCCAGATCCTCTAACATGGGGGTTGGAATGACCACTCTACCCCTGCTAAAAAACTCTACTTGAGTGGGGTCCACCACCCACTATTAGAGGAACAGGGGAACTCGCCTGGCGGGGATCTGGAGGAGATAATTTTCCGATCTGGTCCCATTGAAATCCACCATTTTTACCACTAATTTTGATCACAAGTAACAATCACGGATTCGATAGTCGTGTGTTGCATTATGAAGTTTCGTAGTGGGCCCCATATCCTGACTGACCTTTATAGATATCTCAGAAACTGTAGGGCTAGGATGGGTTCACCTTGTAGCCATGCAACCATGTGATCCTCATCGAACGGTTATGATTTCGCATCAACTTCATGTCATCCAAGTATCGAATGTGTCTGACAACTCGTCTCCTTTCTTCTCTCCCTCCGTCTTCTGCAAGTGCCTGCAAAAGAACCGGAGGAAAAAAAAAAAAAAACAAACCTAGAAACCCTAAGGGCTTCATTCGAAACCAATTTGTTTCTGTATCTTCTCTCTATTTCTGTGAAACTCTCATACTTTCATCTCTTTCGTGTCTTTCTTATCTTTAGAGAAAATATTGAAAAAGGAAACCTTTAGAAAGATTCATTTTTTCCCTCTTTTTGTTCAGAAAATTGAAGTAAAAGAGCCTTAGAAAGAGAATTACAGTTCACTCGCCAGTGAGATTTTGCTTCAGTGTGCATCATCCGGCGAAGATCTGGTAGGGCTCGGTTCTGTTTGCTCAATTGTCAGTCCCCAACCCTCCATAATTCACTATTTGAATGTATTTTCCATAATTTTAACTGGTTTGGGTTGTTGGGTCTTTACGCTTTATTGACCTGTTTAGCTACTTTTTATTCTTAGACTCTTCGTCTTTTGGGGCTTTTCTTGGAACTTTATTTTTTTGAAGAATGTTCTGAGAAATGGGTTTCATGGAGTTTGACTTTATTAGTACTTTGTAGAGAGTATAGACTATAGATAAAGATAGCTTTTTTTTGTGGGTTCTTAGAGTATTTATAGTGACCATTGGTTGCTTGAATTTGGGTATTTACTTGTATATTCGTATTTTTTTTCCGTCTGTCTGTGAGATGGTTCATTTATTTATTTGTTTATTAAACTTTTATTCTTCCCCCATGTTCCTCTATGGGTTTGGGTTATCATGTAGGTGTTATGCATAAGCTGCCTTTTCTTTTTCTGTTCCTGTTTGCTTCTTTGTTTGTGTGGGTATAGTATTGATATGGTTTAATTTGAAGCATTTACTGTTCGTTGTGTTGCTTTAGTGTTTGTTTTGACTTTCATCCGTTCATATTTTATTAGGTAGTGTACACTGTTGCTTTGTTGGGATAAACATGAAGAGGTACTGTTTGTAGCCTGCCAACACATCAGGATACTGGTGTTGGTACGACACAGTTAATGAGCATGGACGTTGAAGTGATAGATGTGGAAGAGGAGAACATGGCTTGCCATGCAGGTGCTGATGAAGGAGATTCTGAACCTAACGAGAGTGGTAGTGAAGCAAGAATGAATGATAATCCTAATGAGAAAGAGGTACATGCTCAAGATGAGGATGGGGCTGGGGAACCATCTGTGGGAATGGAGTTTGATTCTGAGGATGCTGCGAAGACTTTTTATGATGCATATGCAAGGCGTGTGGGTTTTAGCACGCGTGTTAGTCATCTTAACCGTTCCAAGCCTGATGGGGCAGTTACATTTCGAGAATTTGTATGCTCTAGAGAGGGTCCAAAAAGGAAGAATGTTGAGAGTTGCAATGCGATGCTGAAGATAGAAAAGAAGGATTCAGACAAATGGGTTGTGACCAAGTTTGTGAAGGAGCATAACCACTCAATAGTGAGTCCTAGTAAGGTGCATTACCTCCGACCTAGGAGGCATTTTGCTGGTACAGCAAAAAATGATGGTTACCAAGGGGTGCAGGTGCTTCCCAGTGGTATTATGTATGTGCAAATGGATGGAAATCGTGTTTCTGTTGAACCAACTCGCTCAGTTAGGAACAATCCTGTAGAATCTACTCGTCCTTCTAGGAATGTTGGGCCTGCAAATTATACTAGAACTTCTGGCGGAAAGAAAACCCTAGGAAGAGATGCTTCAAATCTCCTGGAATACTTAAAAAGGATGCAGGCTGAGAACCCTGGCTTCTACTATGCAATACAACTAGATGATGATAACCGCATGAGTAATGTTTTTTGGGCAGATGCAAGGTCTAGGACCGCATACAGCCATTTTGGTGATGCAGTCACCTTTGACACAATGTACAGGCCAAACCAATATCGGGTGCCATTTGCTCCATTTACGGGAGTGAATCATCATGGACAGATGGTGTTGTTTGGTTGTGCTCTACTTTTAGATGAGTCCGAATCTTCCTTTGTTTGGTTATTTAAGACATGGCTTGGAGCAATGAATGGTCTCCCTCCTGTCTCTATGATAACTGACCAAGACAGAGCCATACAGACAGCGGTTGCTCAGGTGTTTCCAGGAACCCGCCATCGTATATGCAAGTGGCACATCTTAAGAGAAGGCCAGGAAAGGTTGGCTCATGTATGTCGTGCAAATCCTACATTCCAAGGAGATCTTTATAATTGCATCAACTTAACAGAGACAATTGAGGAATTTGAATCATCTTGGGCCTTCCTCCTGGATAAATATGATCTTGGGGCAAATGATTGGCTTCAAGCACTCTACAATGCTCGTTATCATTGGGTCCCAGTGTACTTTCGAGATACTTTCTTTGCTTCAATTTCTCCAAACCAAGGGTTTGAAACTATCACTTCATTTTTTGATGGGTATGTGAATCAACAGACCACTTTACCACTGTTCTTTAAGCAGTATGAAAGAGCTTTAGAGAATTGGTTTGAAAGGGAGGTAGAAGCAGATTTTGATACAATTTGCACCACACCAGTACTGAAGACACCATCACCTATGGAGAAACAAGCAGCTAACCTTTATACGAAGAAAATATTTACGAAATTTCAAGAGGAACTGGTTGAAACTTTTGTATATACTGCAAATAAAATTGAGGGAGATGGGGCAATCAGCACATACAGGGTTGCAAAGTTTGAAGATGACCACAAAGCATACATCGTCACATTGAATGTTCCTGAGATGAGAGCGAGTTGCAGCTGTCAGATGTTTGAGTTCTCGGGTATTCTCTGTAGACATGTATTAACGGTCTTTACAGTGACAAATGTTCTTACCCTTCCATCTCATTACATCTTGAAAAGGTGGACAAGAAATGCGAAGAGTGGGGTTGGCTCTGATGAACGCAGTGGTGATCTGCAAGGGCAAGAAACCATGACTGCACGATACAACAATCTATGTCGGGAAGCCATAAAATATGCAGAGGAAGGAGCAATTGCTATGGAGACCTATAATGTGGCAATGGGAGCTTTGAGAGAGGGTGGCAAGAAGATTGCTGCTGGGAAGAAAAATGTTGCAAGGGTCACACCTCCTATCTCTCATGTTACTGGAAGTATTCAGGAAGATGGTGCCAAGAAAACACTTGTGCAGGTTTCAGATATGACCCCAACATTATGGCCTCGGCAAGATGAATTGACTCGTCGCTTTAACCTTAATGATGTTGGTCCACCTGCTCAGTCTGTTGCTGATCTGAATCTTCCACGCATGGCTCCTATCTCCCTTCACCGAGATGATGGCCCTCCTGATAACATGGTATGGAGGAGTATATTTGGCGGGTTTCATTTTGCTTAGGTCGTGCGTGATTTAGCTATTGGAAGCAACATTTTGGCTTCAGGAAGCAGTAAGAAAATGATTTTCCCCCTTTTAGAAGCCAAAAAATTGCTTCCTTGTAGATTTAGACATATAGTGTTATATTATTGGCTTCCATAAGCCAAAAAATGTTGTCCTTGGTTTTCTTTTTCCCAGCTCTTTTTGAAGCCAAAAAAGTTACATAAGCTTATAGCAATACTCTGTTACTGTACCATTGATTTGTATTATCAATGTTGCAATCAGATTTACCTCTGATTGAGTAATGATAGAACAATCTTTTATGCAGAAATTTAGATGAGTTGAAGGTTAACTTTCTTTTATTAATGTAGGTTGTCCTTCCCAGTCTGAAGTCAATGACTTGGGTCATGGAGAATAAGAATTTAACACCTGCAAATCGAGTAGCTGTCATCAATCTGAAGGTATGCATGTTTGGACTAAAATATGTTTTCCTGTGGCAGATTGCTGCTGGATTGCTTAATATCCTACTTCCATCAAATTTTAGTTTACTCTTAGTGGGGGAATGGTCCATTTAATATGGTTATACTATGAAAATACTTATATAAATTAAAACATTTAGAGAAATCAATTCTCTAGCAAATAGTCTTGCCAGGAGTGGAGTTTCGGAGTATCCCTCTGTATCAAATTTGCCTTTGTTATGATTTGACTTTGTTGGTCCATCGGCTTGTGAAAGTATTTTCTTTTTTGCTTGCCTGATCCACCTTTTAGAGTTAGCGCTCCTTTATCTTTCTCCTTTTTTTTATCTATGGTTTATCAGATTTCTATACGCATAGACAATCCATGTGTCAAAAACATGTTGACATGGAAATGTGAGGATACATGGTTGTACACATGGTACATAGTTTCGCCTAAATTTCGCAAAACCTAGCAATATATTTCAGTTTCGCAAAGGCTCGAAACGAAACCCAATGCGATACTAAAAAATGTACACATTTCAACCGTAATTTTGAGGTTTTGGTCATATTTCGGCCCAAATTTTGTTTCACCCATATTGTGGCTAATATTAATTTGGCTATACTAGAAATTCATAAATTCGAACGAAATGGGTCGAAATTGCTCATTTCGTCTGGTTTCATTAATGAAGCTTGGGAAACCCATTTTTTGTGCTTTCTTGGTCAATCACTGCTGTACAAGGTTGGAACAAGTACTTGGGCAGTAGAGGAACACAGTGGAAGTGATGATTTGCTGCTGTGGAGGATTTGTTCTTTCGCGGCTCCGCCATACTATGACATCGCCATCTTTTATGATACAGTCGGAAGATAACTTGATTCAGCAGCAACAACAACATTTTAGTGGTTTTGAACCTGCCCAGAATTCGATGTGGTATTAGGAGTCTAGGACTCTAGGATGGGCATAGGGGTGACTTGCTTGTATTGTTAACTCTGATATATTTGACTTTTTGTAATGAATCATGTATGATGTATGATTTATGAAATGGTTTGTGAGTTAATGTCTATTCATTCCTAAATGAATATTTAAGTTGTTTTATTTGAATTACATGTTTCACACCGACGTATTCCCTTAAAGCTTAAAGGAAAATTTTATACAACTGTTGTACGACCGGCTATGATGTATGGGGCGGAATGTTGGGCGGTTAAGAAGTATCTTATTGAGAAGCTTTGTGTAGCAGAAATGAAGATGTTAAGATGGATGTGAGGAAAAACTAGGAAGGATAAGTAAGGAATGATCATATTAGAGCTGACTTGGGAGTTGCCCAAGCTCCGAGAGAGTCGTTTAAGGTGGTATGGTCATGTCCAACGGAGGCCTAGGGATGCCCCAGTAAGGAGGACCGATATGATTCCGATTGAAGGAGCTAAAAGAGTTAGGGGCAGGCCTAAAATGACCATAGGAGAAGTTGTGAGGAAGGACATGCATAGTCTAAGTATTGTCCCAAGTATGACCTTGGATAGAGCCTATTGGCGGGCAAGGATCCATGTAGCAGATCCCATTTAGATGAGATTCTCCCGACTTGCTAGGCTGTGCCTCTTCCTCTTGCTTTCATCTTTATTCTTTTCCTTTATTTCCCTTTTTTCACTTGTCATTTTTCTTCTCTTACCTCTTTCCCCATCTCTTCATTCTTTTTCCTACCTTGTTTTGTTTGGATCCATGTAGCTGACCCCATTAAGTTTGAATAAGGCTGAGTTTGTTGTTTATGTTCTAGTACTTAACATTGTGTGGAATAGGCCATATTAGAGAACATATACAACGTACACTACCAACTTAGGGTATGAAGTCAAACAACCATTTTAGGTGTGATTTTTTTTTTTATAACCTAAGGGTTTCACTATGTTTAGAGGGCCTAAAAGAGGGTTTCCTAGAAGTTTCAGGACCTAACTTGGCCATTTGGCCCTCAAAACCCATCATCGAAATTTTCAGGAAAAAAGTGTACAGATTTTGACCAAAATTTCGGTTTCGAGCCTGGTCGGAACTAGGGTCGAAATTGAAACCTAGAACTTTGGTTGGACATGTGGCTGTGATGTCCAGATGTGGCAGGACGAAGAATGAAAAGAAAGAAGAAAGAAGAAACAAAAGAAGCAGAAAAGTAAAGAAGAGAAGTGGAAAAGAGGGTATGGTTGTCTTACCTGGTTGTTGTTGCAAGTTGACGTTAACTTTGGGAGTTGAGTTTGCAGCTGGAACTCAAAACATCGAACTCCCTCTTGTTGAGATGACAAAAGCCCTAATTTTGGTGCACTTTTTCCATTTTATGTCATATCTTCAGAGCCTTCTGTAATTGTGATTGTGCAACTAGTCTTTATTCTGTTACCCCAATACTGTTATTATTAGAATTCACATTCCCTTAATTTATGTACTAATATTTGCGCCTCTGATGTCATTGAGTTATTTATTTTGTTGAGATTGAGAATGAATACCTTCACAAATATGCATACATACTTACATATGTATGAAGACTATACATTTATTCCTTCAGGTCTAGTAAACTATTTAGTATCCAGTTTTCATATACAGAATTCAGGTAGTTGCCATGCATGACTCTGAGACTGTGACTGTCAATGCACAGCATGTTTTTTTGTTTCAACCAATCATAGGTTTTTGTTAATATAAAATGGTTATCGATGAAAAATGAAAACGTGGAAACTGCTATATTTTCAAACAACTAAATTGGGAAAAAAGATTTGTTTTATTGAAAAACTTGTGTCTTCAAAGAATTTTGAAGGGCATTCTAGTTGTTTTCTTGTGTTGGCTACAAGGTTTAAAATCTTGTTTCGTTTCGGTGTTTCAGTCTGACTGAAATTTCCGAGATACCGAAATTTCGACAAAATTGTCGAAATATGGTATTTTTTCTATGAGTTTTGCTTGCCCATTTGTGGGTGTAAAATGCCAAAATGACCGAGATTTTCGAAATTTCCGAAACAAGATAACCGAAATTACCGAGATTTCCGAAACCAGATGTGACCGAAATTTCCGAAATATTGCATTTTTTCAATTCGATGTTGCATTTTGTTTCGACTCAACCGAAATACTCGAAATATTAGAAATTTCGACCGAAACGAAACGAGTTTTTGAACTATGGTTGACTACGTGAACTGTGATTTAGGTGGGTGAGAGCTTTACAGACATGTCAAACTGATTCTTCTGTTGAGATTCTTTAGCCATTTCCTGCCATCCATTAGTGCAAGTATAGTATTTGATCTTCAATCACTTTCTTTAGATGAACAGATGGTATGCTGAGATTTCTTACTCATTTCCTCACCGTTGTACAAATCTTTGATTCTGTAATCTCTTTGTCATATATAATTCCCATTGCAGTTGCAAGATTATAGCAAAGGTCCTTTGGGAGAATCAGAGGTGAAGTTTCAGCTTTCAAGAATCACACTAGAACCAATGTTAAGATCTATGGCCTACATCAGTGAGCAGCTCTCAACGCCAGCTAATAGGGTAGCTGTTATCAATCTGAAGGTTCGCATGGAGGAACCTATAGTTCTTTATGCTCTGAATTTCTGTTAATTGTTTGGCATTGTCTTCATCAAGTTTTACCACTGAACATGTGTTAGCATGTTTTTTTTTTTACTGTTGCTGCTGTTGTATTTTTCACTGATGAATATGCATTAATTCTGATGTTACCAGGGTACAAATGTATTTCTATGTGCTTTGCTACTTGGACAACTCTTGAAGTGATTGATTTTTCTTTAATTTTTGTGAAACAAAATCAGTATTTTATTCAATCTTTGCAATTTGATTGCATGTGAAGTGTAGCTAGCATGATAGGTAAGACATAGATGTGGACATATCACATAAGTATGCCTCTTGTGTTGTTGACATAAAAAAGTATATGGTGCAGTGTTCATGGTGATATATTAGCACAAGTGCTTGTGTTACAGGTATTTATGCATTCTTGAATAAAGGAATATATCTGGCTGTGGCTCCCCACTTGTAGAAACCGCTTCCTCTAAAAGGCCGACCTTGTAGGAAAGGGAGGAAACAATATGTCTATCATACAGGAGCTTTTAACACGGCGGACTATCCAAAGGGGGACACGGATGGATAAATAATTTTTTAACACCTGCCCGTTCCCAGGGAGACTCGATACCGTGACCCCTGCCAGTTCTGATACCATATAGAAACCGCTTCTTCTAAAAGGCCGACTTTGTAGGAAAGGGAGGAAACAAAATGCATATCATACAGGAGCTTTTAACATGGCGGACTATCCAAAGGAGGACACGGATGGATAAATAATTTTTTAACACCATTGAAGGTGGTGATCCATTTCCAAGTCCCTTCTAATTGATAATGTGTGCTACTTTGCGTTAAGTGCGTGTAAGCTGTGCAATCAAGTTGTGCTGGTGATGCCTAGGAAGTTTGGCCTTTCTTAATCTAGCTCTAGGTTAAGTGATGCTGGTGGTTGGTATAATCACTAATTAGATCTCTATGAGTTGCACGTATTTGGGGAAAATGAAAACGAGGAAATCTTGGCATTTACAGCGCCGTTGAAGATAAAACTGTGACTATTTGAGAGAAAATAATCAAAGAAACCCTTAAATACATACTGATTTGGAGTATTAAATGAATAATGCAGAAACAAATTTATATTCCATTAACAAGAATGTGAAATATCGTTGTGATGTGTAGGATATTTGGCCTTTCTAACCAAGGTCTATATTAAGCGATGCTGGTACCTAGGCAATCAACAATAAATACTATTTATTAAATTAAGGCCAAATGTTCTCTATGCCGGGGGGCGCAGGCTGCGCCCAGACACATGGGGATGGGCGAAATGACCACCCTGCCCATGTGTTTGGGCGCAGGTTGCTCAACGGCACAGAGAACATCAACCCTTAAATTAATTATCTGTAAGTTATACATAGGAGAAAAATAAGAAGCATAGCATTTAAAGAGCTAAATATAATTGTAGCTTAGTTGAGAGAAAAGGAATACAAATCCCTAAAATGCATTCCGATTAGGATTATTAATTGGTTAATTTGGTCTCAGGTTACATTCCATTAACAAGAATGTGCATATGCATGCCCAATTTAAAAAATTAAAGGGAGGCCCAGTCAGATTTGAACAGGAAACACTAGTGCCAGTTAAAAGATGCATGTAATGTAGCATTTTCAAATACCACTACTATAATCCAAAATTTTGTAGTATTTTCGGTAAAAAGCCCTATTTGCTTTCTGCTTGCATAATCATTAGAGTTTCATTACTAAATTTAAAACTTTTTATTCCAAATTTTTTAGTTCATTGTTTTTCCCCTTTATCCACCATGCATCTGGTGTGTGCCTCCTGCCCGCTTTCTTTCTAGACCTTGATGTAAGCACCAAGTTCTTGGCTAGGCGAAAAGGTTGCGTAGGCATTTCTAAGAAGTTGATGCAGGAAGTTTTAGTAAAAATTGTTCCTGTACTTATAGCAAGAGGCTTTGGGCCCAAGACGATATATTCTTCTGGCCTTCCCAAAGATACCTCTCTCCTCCCTCATTTCCCTTGGCTCTTGGACCCCCCACCCCTATTTTAATCCCTCTATTCTCTCCCACATATGGCCGTCCCTCCCCCCCTCATGCGAATAAGGTTCTTTGGCTCCCTTCCCCTAACGGCCTTTTTAGCTCCAACTCTGCTTGGAATTTTGTTCGAGACCCTTGTCCCAAAGTCCCCTGGCACAAATTAATCTAGTTCAAAGGTCATATCCCTCGCCACAGCTTCACAGCCTGGAGAACTCTTAGACTTTGCCTTCTTACCCAAACCTTCCTTCTCCATCGCAATATCCCGGTCTCCCCATCTTGTGCCCTTTGTTGGAATGGCCATGAAGACATACCCCACCTCTTCTTTGCTTGCCCATTTTCCTCCTCCATCTGCAAAAAAGCCCTCTCCACGATCTAGCCCTGTTGTAGGAGACCCCTGGCCTTTGATCGAGAATGGCTCTGGTTGGACATGACTTTTTTGGGGACCTCTATCTGTGACACTATTGGAAAGTTGGTTTTTGGCGTTGCTATTTATCATATTTGGATGGAGCGGAACCTCTGGAGATGGACTTCCAATTCTCGATCTTTTGATCTGATTTGGAAAGCCATCTCCTTTGACGTCTCTTCTAAGCTCAGTCTTACTTGCCATAGTCACCTTTTGGATACCCCAAGGAACATGCATATTGTTGTCTCCTGGGGTCTTGATTTGTCTCTATTATAGTCTACCACCTTTGCGTAGGGGTTGCTTGTTCTTTGTTTCCCCCTTCCTTTTTTTCCACTTTCTCTTGTATATTCCCCCCCTTTTTTCTCCCTGCCCCCTCCTGGGGTTGGTAATATATTTATGCACCAAAAAAAAAGAGAGGCTGTGTGAAGTACAAGAAATATGAAAGAAAATGAAGAATGAACCATGGGATGTAGTACTGTGTGGTGGATAAAAAATTTCAAGAAATTTACCTTGGAGACTAGTGAAATTTGAATCCAATTGATAATGGAAGGAAAAAGGGGGCAAGTTAGAGAATCATTCTCTCAAAGGAATGGGGGATCGATTGATAATGCCTTAAAGGTGGTATTCAAAGATATATCAATTTCTTAGTGTTGGATTCCGTGAATACTGGCTTGAGTCAGAGTGACTACAACCATCTTTCTTTATAATGTAAAGAACATTCTGGAATTGTTACAAGGACAAAATTACCCCTAGGACAATTCTACCCTTGAACCCATATTACAACACTTCCCCCCAAGTTGGAGCATACATGTCGAATATGCCCAGCTTGCTAATTATTGGGCAAAATAGCTTACTACTAATTCCTTTGGTAAGGATATCAGCCAGCTGCTCACTAGACTGGATAAATGGAATACAAATAATTCCCTGTTCCAATTTCTCTTTGATAAAGTGCCGGTCATTCTCAACATGTTTGGTACGATCATGTTGGACCGGGTTGTGAGCAATGCTGATTGCAGACTTGCTGTCACAGTGGAGTCGCATTGGAAGATCAACATTCATACCCAAATCTTGAAGAAGTCCCTTGAGCCATAGAAGTTCACAAATATCTTGTGCCATGGCTCTAAATTCAACTTCGGCACTCGATCGAGCTACAACTGCTTGTTTCTTGCTTCTCCAAGTAGTTAGGTTTCCTCCAACAAATGTGCAATACCTGGATGTTGACTTCCTATCATCAGGACTTCCAGCCCAATCTGCATTAGTGTATGCTTCTATCTGGAGATGGCTATGAGGAGAATATAAGACTCCTTTTCCAGGAGATGACTTGAGGTAGCGAAGTATTTTGTATGCTGCCTCCAAGTGAGAGGAGTGAGGATCATGCATGTATTGACGTACGACACTCACAACAAATGTAATATCTGGTCGGGTATGTGAGAGGTATATCAACCGGCCAACTAACCTCTGATAGCTACCCTTATCCATTGGGTCACCTTCCTTACTCTTCAAGTGTGTTTTGGGCTTAAGAGGGGTATCTGCTGGTTTACACCCAAGCATCCTTGTTTTACTCAATAAATCCAGGGTATATTTTCTTTGGGAGAGAGATATGCCCTTGGTTGAATAGGCAACCTCAATCCCCAAGAAATACTTTAATTTGCCCAAATCTTTGACTTTAAATTCGGTGCCGAAATAAGTCTTTAACTTCTGAATTTCTTGTGCATCACTGCCTGTGATTACTATGTCATCAACATAGACAATCAAATTGTCACTTGCTGTCCCACCCTTTTAACAAACAAGGTATGATCAGCATTGCTTTGCTTATACCCATAAGCAATCATGGCCTTGTGAAATCGACTAAACCAAGCCCTTGGTGACTGCTTCAGACCATACAGGGCCTTCTTCAACTTACGTACCTTTTTTTGAGTTTCTGAAGAAGTAAAACCGGGAGGTATCTCCATGTAAACATCTTCTTCCAAGTCTCCATGTAGGAAGGCATTCTTCACATCAAGTTGTTGGAGATCCTAACCTTGATTCACAGCCCAAGAAATGATAACTCACACAGTATTCATCTTTGCTACAGGGGCAAAGGTCTCTTTATAGTCAATTCCTTGGGTTTGAGTGAACCCTTTGGCAACTAGCCTTGCTTTATATTTTTCCACTGAGCCATCAGCCTTGTGCTTCACAATAAAGACCCATTCGCAACCAACGGGTTTCTTTCCTAGTGGAGGATTCACCAAATCCCAGGTCTGATTCTTCTCAAGGGCAAGCATTCCTTCGTTCATCGCATTTTTCCATTTCTGTTCGGCTATTGCTTCCTGCCAATTGTTAGGGATGGTAATAGAGGATAAAGAAGATACGAAGGCATGGAATGAAGGAGTTAGAGAGTTGTATGACACAAAGTTGGAAATAGGATGTTGTGTACAACTCCGCTTTGGTTTCCAAATAGCAATGGGTAAATCAAGACTGGGATCAGAAGGAAGCTTACCAGGAATATGAGTATATGACTAGGAATAGGACTTGGAGCAGGTGTTGATTGTGTAGGATCAGTGGTGGCCGTCTCTTTGTACCGAGGGCCATGAAAAGGAAAATCAGTTCCACGAGAGTAAGTCTTCACATTATTCTCCCCTGGACCGTTTGCTGCTGTTCAGTCTGTCCCACTTCTTGTTCCTGACTTGTAATCCCATCTTCTAGGTCAAATAGAGACATCCTCTATAGTAGGTATATCAATGTCCAGAGGAGCAATCAGTGGGACCTCTTCACCACTTAGAAGCTTCCCCTGCAGAGGTACCGGCTGTTTAAAATAAGCCTCGGATTCCCAGAACACTACATCCATGGTGATAAACAACTTCCTTGTAGGAGGATGATAGCATTTATACCCCTTTTGGGTAGCTGAGTAGCTGAGATTCTGAGAAAAAGACACCGCAACCCTTTAGGATCAAACTTGCCATGTACATGGTGATTCCGGGCAAACACTACACGGCCAAAAACCTTGGGAGGTACAACAAACATGGATGTCCCCAACAGAATTTCCAAAGGGCAGCGGCCTCCTAAGACCCGTGAGGAAATCTGATTGATGAGGTAAGTAGCTGTAAGGACAGCATCACCCCAGAAACGAGGAGGAACAGCCATAGTAAACATAAGATAACGAGCAACCTCCAATAGATGTCGGTTCTTGCGTTCAGCCACTCCATTTTGAGCAGGAGTGTCGACACAAGAAATCTGATGTATGATTCCATAGTTATCCAAATATGAGCGAAAGGCACCATCTATGTATTCCTTGCCACTGTTTGACCTTAGAATTTTCACCTTGGCATCGAACTGGGTTTGGACCATCTTATGAAAGAGGGTGAAACAGGTGAAAACATCACTCTTACTATGCATCAAGTAGATCCAAGTGGTCCTACTGTAACAATCAATGAAGGTAAAAAACCATTGAAATCCAGAAGAAGAAACACACCGGGCAAGGCCCCACACATCAGAATGTATCAAACTAAATCGACTCATACTTCTATTATTAGAAATATTTTAAACACTTCGAGTTTGCATTACCAAAGTGCAAGCATCACAAGAAAAATTATTCGGATTACAATGTTTTAATAAACTAGGAAATAAAACAGATAAAACACCAAATGATGGGTGGCCCAAACGACGATGCCACTTATTCAAAGCGGATAATGCGGAATCAGAATCAAAAGATGCAGACTGGGATGTCAAGGCTGCCGGAGAAGTCTCAAGCACGTACAGACCACCAACCATTTTACCACATGCAATCGTACTGCCCGTTGCCAAGTCTTGGAACAAACAATGGGTCGGAAAAAAAATTACCTTACAGTTTAAATCCCTAGTCAAGCTACTAATGGAAAGCAAATTAGTAGAAAATTTAGGGACATGCAATACAGAGGAAAGACAAAGAGAGGAAGTGCATTGCACAAATTCCTTTATCGAGATTGGAGAAAGAGACCTATCAGCAACACAGACCTTATTATGACCAGATAAAGGAGAATATTTGAAAAAAAGAGAGGAAGAACCTGTCATATAGTCGGTTGCCCCTGAGTCAATAACCCAAGAATCGGGTATGACTGAGGTGCAGTTCCCACCAAATGAAATAACTGTGGAAGAAGTGGTAGTGGGATTGGAAGGCAGAGAAATAGCCGAAGCAGCCATTGAAGGAGATACAAATGCCGAAGAAGATGTGTCCAAGCGAGTCACCATATCTCGTAGATTTTGCAGTTCAGCCATAACTTGGAAAAGAGATTGGTCAAGCTGTTCTTCAGTAGATGCCTAATGAGAACGGGTGTTACTTGGACGATTTGAACTACCCTTCCTACACCCACGAGTATCAGCAGGGCGACCATGAAGCTTCCAACAACGGTCTTTGGTGTGCCATTCCTTCCCACAATGATCACATTTAATAGGGGGCGATCACTAGATGTCCGATTATTAGTAACAGTACGGGAAGAATTTTCACGGGAAGATTGGGAACCGGACAAAAGGGCCGATCGTTCCTGAGTAACAGGATGAACCATGGTTGTACGCCGACTATCTTCAGCGAAAGAATCGCATAGGCTTGCTCAAGAGTGGGTAGAAGATCCCGATTCAGAATGTTTGCCCGGATCTGATCAAACTCCTTATTGAGGCCAGCCAAGAAGTCAAAAACACGTAAACCATCCTCCCACTTCCGGAAGGCCGTTGCATCAACATCACAGGTTGCATTGAAGGTTCCCAGAAAATCCAACTGCTGCCACATAGTACACATGGTGTTATAATATTGAGAAAGGGACAACTTCAATAGCTTAGTAGAGTGGATCTTGTGACGGTGCTCATAGCATTGGGCGGCATTCCCAACCTGAGAATAAGTATGCTTTGTGGTCTTCCATATCTTGGCTGCCGTATCAAGGAGAAGGTAACGCCCGACAATTTCTTGGTCCATGGAATTAACCAAATAGAACATGACCAAGAAATTAAAATTCATTCATCGATCTAATGTAGAACCAGTCTCGGTAGGCCTGACAGTAGTGCCCGTGATGTAGCTAGAGAGACCACGGAAACCAATGGCGAACAAGCAAGAGCGAGACCATCAGAGATAGTTGCTGCCATTCAACTTAATGGGGTTCACCGGAAACGGAATAAAGTCACATTGCGACGAACCATCAAGGCTAGAGGAAGCACAAGCATGGTGGCTAGTATTTATAAAAGATTTGAAGAACAGAAATAAAACCCCCCAAAAAATCGGATCATAAGGAGGGAAAAAAAGAGCCCTTGGTGGGAGACAACTCACCACCAAGGGAGTAAAGAAGTCTACGGCAAAAGGGAGCCCCCTCGCGAGAAAGAGAGGAGGCGAGAGGCCTTCGGGAAAGGAGAAAGGGGCTGGCGGAGATGGCGGAAGGGTGGAGAAGGGGTGGTGGAGGCGGCGGAAGGTGGTGAAGGGCCTGTCGGTAGTGGTGGAGGGTTGGCGGAAGCTTGGAGGGGGCTTACAGTGGCTGATGGTGAGTGGTGGTGGCTGGCGGTGATGTGCCTAGAGCAGAATCACGAAGAAGAAGAAAAAAAGGAAAAAAAATTTATATCCCATATTCCCAGAATATTTTTGGCTCTGATACCATGTTGAATTCCGTGAATACTGGCTTGATAGACTGACTACAACCATCTTTATTTATAATGTAAAGAAGAACATTCTGGAATTGGTACAAGGACAAAATTACCCCTAGGACAATTCTACCCTTGAACCCATATTACAACACTTAGTTAATTAAGTTAAACAACTAGCATGTAAAAGCAGTGTTATTAAGTGTGCGCATCAGGGAGGACCTTGGCACCTTTTTGTATGTTTCTGCACTTGTGCGCCTATGTGGTTGTGCTTCTTTTTCGAGCAAACAAATCATGAGTTTTGTTTATTTAACTATTGAACCCTAGAGTCTTTTTCAGACTTAGAAAACATAGCCTCCTCCGTAGTTAGCAAATTGATTTTTTATAGAGCTTGAGGTTTATTATCTGGCACATCGACTGTGTTATACAATATAGGTTTTCTACATTGTCTTGCACATTAGTTATTTGTTATACAATACAGGCTTTTAACAACATCAACAACATTTAAGCCTTATCTCATCTTAATGGGGTCGGCTATATGGATCGTATAAGAGACAATAGGTAAATGGAAATAAAAAGGAGGGGGGGCATACAGGTAAAAAAAGGGGGGAGGAACAACATTGACACAATCTCTAGGGCATCGACCCTTCTTAACTACGTACCGCTTCTTAACTACCCAACATTCTGCACTAGGTCTTGTAGAGGGGTGTAATACAAACAACAACATCACAACAACAAAGACCAACTATATGGGGTCGACCTCATGGATCTTTGATGTCCAATCAGCTCTATTTGAGGTCATACTAGGAGCAAGGCCTAAGCTAAGCATGTCTTTCTTCACCATTTCTCCTTAGGTTATCTTAAGCCTGCCCCTAGTTTCTTTGGTTCCCTCAATCAACAACAAGGCAAGCTTTTAAACATTGGCTAACAAGTTGCTTTGAAGTGTAATTTTGTGTTTTTTCATTACAGTTGTCATAGTGTTAGTTGTGATGGTTATTTCACACTATATTTTTGATTTGTGTATTTGTATATTGTTATACATTGTGGGGATGGCTAGGGCGAAGATAGCTAAGATGAGAGAAAGGAAGAGTAGAGATTTCGATCAGGTGAGGTGTATAAATGGTGATGATGGAAGAGTTTTTGGTATGGGAGGTGGACATTGTGAAGAGATGGGATGAGTATATTTGTGACCTACTAAATGGAGATAGGTCGGGTAGAAATGACCCTGACGATTACATTATCCAACAAGACATCGCACGTCATAGATATGTACGAAAGGTTACTATGGCGGAAGTTAATGAAGCCTTAAGAAAGATGAAAGTAGGCAAGATACCAGGCCCAGATGAGATTCCAATTGAAGTTTGGAAAACCTTTGGAGGTTGTGGGGTTTATTGGTTAACCAACTGTTTAACAGGATTATGAACATAAGGTGATGCAGATTCATCACCAAATAGGGCTTGTTTCATTGGGAATAAGTCTAGGGTTGGGTTACATACATGTTGGGCATCCCATGGGTTTCTAATGTAATAGGCCACTTTTATGGGCCTAAAGTATGGGTATATAGGTTGCATACGGGATTAGCCCAATACTTAGTTCATTTTTATGTTTTTCAATTGAACCGGTTCAAATTGGTTGCATCCAATTGGTTCAATTTAAGTGATCATGTGACTTGGTTAAGTGGTCATGTGATGTAAGTTGGGCTGGATTAGGACTCTATAAGTCCAGCCATGTTTTGAGTCTATTTCCTTTAGTATTCTAGTTTCCTAGTCAATTTAAGTTACCTAATAGGTTAGGGATAGGGCTAGGCCATTCCTTTTTAGTGTCTAAGTCTATTTTTGAGTCTTCTATATAAGTTTGTAAGGGAGGCCAGCATTAAATACGAATTTGATTAATAAAAATTACCTTTATGCTTGCTGCCATTGCTGCTGCTCTTTGTGAGTGTATATCCTTGTGGATCTCAAGGTGGATAGGGTGGGTGGACTCCTGCGACTCCTTGCATTATGAAGATCGGGAGGTTTCTTCAAGTTATCAAGCTGTTGCCATTGTTCTCTGCAATCCAGTAAGTTTGAACCTGCTATTTGTTTTTAAACCTTCTTCTACCAGCCTTTATCTTTCCTTAGACCTAATCCACATTCCCCTCCATCCATCAAGCCCTAATCTCCATTAAACCTGCAACTCCTACCTCAACTAGGACTCCCTCATAACTCCAGATTTAGCCATCAATTTCGAACCCTACTTCCAGCCTATATCCCCCACACCTCTCCCTACATTTGACCTTAAACCTAGCCCTTAGTCTCCACTACAACCCCTCCATTCCCCCACTCCATTAAACCTAAAACCTGCAACTCAATTCTGCCCAGGATCGCAGAATTTTAGAACCCATCCAAACCCTAATATTTATATGCCATTAAAGCCTCCTAGACCTGCATATTAAAACCTCATAAACCCCATTACCTTTATTCAACCCTAATCCTAATTTCTGCCCTAATTAGCCTAAGCTGTCCCAATCGGCCAACCTTGTTAGGTGATCCTATTCTCTTGGCTCCTAGTGGGACTTCTCCTACCTAGGACTACATTATAAGGAAGCTACCAAATGAATGGAGGGGAAGCATTGTAGTCCTGATCTACAAAAATAAAGGTGATATCCAAAACTGTAACTATAGAAGCATAAAACTTATGAGTCACACTATGAAATTGTGGGAGATGGTTATTGAAGCCCGTTTGAGAAGAGAGACTCACATCTCGATAAACTAATTTGCTTTATGCTTTGGACAGAAACTATCTACTTATTGAGGAGGCTCATAGAAAGATATAGAGATAGCAAGAAGGATCTCCATATGGTCTTTATCGATTTGGAAAAAGCCTATAACCAAGTCTCTAGAGATCTAATCCATAATGTTTTAGTGAAGAGAAGGGCGTCAAGTAAATATGTGGATGCCATTAAAGATATGTATGAGGGCGTGGTGACTGGTGTGAGATCTATGGGAGGTCAGGGTAAGGAATTCGCAATTATGATTGGTTTACATAAGGGTTCAGCCTTATGTCCTTACCTTTTGCACTTATCATGGACAATATAACCAAGAGCATTCAAGACGAGGTCCCATGGTGTATGCTTTTGGCCAATGATATCGTTTTGGTGGATGAGACAAAAGAAGGGATTTACGTAAGGGTTCAGCCTTATGTCCTTACCTTTTTGCGCTTATCATGGATGATATAACCAAGAACTTTCAAGACAAGGTCCCATGGTGTATGCTCTTCGCCAATGATATCGTTTTGGTGGATGAGACAAAAGAAGGGATTAATTAAGTTAGAGCTTTGGAGGTCAACCTTGGAAACAAGAGGCTTTAAGATTAGTAGAACAAAGACGGAGTCACGGAGTATATGATGTGTAATTTTAGTCACACTATGATGGATACTAAGATGGTGCAAATTGAGGAAAGATAGATACTGCAAAGTGACTATTTTAGATATCTATGGTCAATCATAAATAAAGAAGGTGACATAGAGGATGATGTTTTACAAAGAATTAAATTGGGATGGATGAAGTGGAGAGGCGCGTCCGGAGTGCTGTGTGACCGAAGTATTCCTTTAAAGCTTAAAGGAAAATTCTATAGGACTGTTGTTCGACTGATCATTGATGTTCTTCCATCTCCGACCAAGTCTCCTTGGCCTTGGCATCTTATAAAAGACTTAATTTATATTTCTCATATTTCCCAAGATATCTGTTTTGAACAATAGGGAGATACCTTTTGTATAGCTTTGGCTATTAAACTAGCTAGGCATGCTCAGTCTAAAAACTCTGTAAATTTTTCAGTTCCCTAGTCTAATATATATTTTTGACCATTTAAAAAAAAAAAATACGAGTATGCCATCGTTAAGATGCCGAGTGGCATTTCAGAAATATAAGTTAAAGAAGAAGAGTTTTCATGACAAAAAAAAAAAAAAGAGTTAAAGAAGTAGAGTAATTAGATAAAGGGTGTGTCTCAACTCCCGAAATTCCTTTAACACTCTTTCACATCTCTCTCTCGATTATAGTTCTTATTGAACCTGCAACTATGAGTCTCTTATTACAGCAAATCATGGAGGGCGAAGACGAAGGTCTGGCTATAGAAAGTGATAGAGCAACCAAGAGATGTGTTCCGCTCGCTTCAACGGTGCTTAATCTTTCTCTCTCTCTCTGTCTATATTAAAATTCATGAGTGTTGAGCATAAGTTTGACCTCTCTCAATAAAAATTTATGGGAATTTGGGTCTTTGGCCCGACTTGATAGTTGATAGATGAATGATAAGAGAAACCACCTAGGACTCTCTAAGTCTCTATCCATCATCACAAGTTCATGACCTACAGGTCAAACGCGAGTGGTTTTTCTAGAGATCCAACCAAAGGCATATAAAAAAGTCTTTCCTTTCATGTGCAAATAGTAAAGGACAAAGGGAAACACCGAAAGAGTTTGTAGTACGTACAAACACTCTCCATCAAAAGCATCAAAGAAGAAGATATACATACCTACGCTCTCTTTTTGAAGTTACTACTTCCCATTTGTTTATTTTCAAACAAGGGGGAAGCCACCTTCACTAATTTGCCTCTTCTGAAGGAAACTTAGGTCACTACAGATCTAATCCCTAAATAAGGCTATCAACACATACACCTGTTTCCTTAATAAGGCGGCAAGAAGGGAACTTTCCTTTTGATTGTTTATAAGAAAGAAAAAAAAAACATGATGGCATTGTAGGAATTCCTTTCCACACCCTCTCACATTTTGACTATTATAACAATAAAAAAACTATGATGCCAGTATAGGGATTCCTTTCCATGCCTTCTCACATTTTGACTAGTGGACCTCTCTCTCTCTCTCTCTCTCTCAAATGGGCTACCTGTATACCAAACTATCACCTATTGGTGTGACATCCCACATTGGCATCATGGGATACCTTTGTCCCATAGCATATATACCTTAGTCTAATCCACAATATAAAAAAAAAAGGATTTTCTCATCGGCACCTCGTAAGGTGTCAAATAATTTTCTAGTGTGAGATCTATGGGAGGTCAGGGTAAGGAATTCGCAATTACGATTGGTTTACATAAGGGTTCAGCCTTATGTCCTTTCCTTTTTGCGCTTATCATGGATGACATAACCAAGAGCATTCAAGACGAGGTCCCAAGGTGTATGCTCTTCCCCAATGATATCGTTTTGGTGGATGAGACAAAAGAAGGGATTTACACAAGGGTTCAGCCTTATGTTCTTACCTTTTTGCGCGTATCATGGATGATATAACCAAGCGCATTCAAGACGAGGTCCCATGGTGTATGCTCTTCGCCAATGATATCGTTTTGGTAGATGAGACAAAAGAAGGGATTAATTCTAAGTTAGAGCTTTGGAGGTCAACCTTGGAAAAAAGAGGCTTTAAGATTAGTAGAACGAA
This sequence comes from Telopea speciosissima, assembly GCF_018873765.1. Lineage (NCBI taxonomy): Eukaryota > Viridiplantae > Streptophyta > Magnoliopsida > Proteales > Proteaceae > Telopea > Telopea speciosissima. Next base: position 57,926,013 of record NC_057923.1, read on the forward strand.
GACGGAGTCACGGAGTATATGATGTGTAATTTTAGTCACACTATGATGGATACTAACATGGTGCAAATTGAGGAAAGATAGAGACTGTAAAGTGACTATTTTAGATATGTGGGGTCAATCATAAATAAAGAAGGTGACATAGAGGATGATGTTTCACAGAGAATTAAATTGGGATGGATGAAGTGGAGAGGCGCGTCCGGAGTGCTGTGTGACCGAAGTATTCCTTTAAAGCTTAAAGGAAAGTTCTATAGGACTGTTGTTCGACCGGCCGTGATGTATGGGGCAGGATGTTGGGCAGTTAAGAAGTTTCATATTGATAAGCTTTGTGTAGCGAAGATGAGGATGTTAAGATGGATGTGTGAAAAAACAAGGAAGGATAAAGAACGGAATAAACATATAAGATCGGACTTGGGAGTTGCCCCGATCAATGACAAACTCCGAGAGAGTTGTTTAAGGTGGTATGGTTATATTCAACGGAGACCTAGGGACGCCTCAGTAAGGAGGAGTGATATGATTCTGATTGAAGGAGCAAAAAGAGCTAGGGGCAGGCCTAAAATGACCATAGGAGAAGTGGTGAGGAAGGACATGCATAGTCTAGGTCTTGTACCAAGTATGACCTCGGACAGAGCCTATTGGAGGGCAAGGATCCATATCACAGACTCTATTTAGCTGAGAATCTCCTGACGTGCTGGGCTGTGCCGCCTCTTTTCTATTAATATCTTTCATCGTTCATTTTTCTTTTTCTATTTATTTAACATCTTTCATTTCCCACCTTTTTCCCCATCTTTTTGGTTAGAACTCTGTTTTGTTTGGATCCATGTAGCCGACCCTATTAAGTTGGGATAAGGCTGAGTTTGTTGTTGTTTTTGTATAGTTTTTTGAAAATTGCCTCTCACTTCTGTCAGAAGGCATTCCCTTGTGCTTTAGGCATTAATATGCCTTGGCAGTTGGTACCATTGTTAACCTTTTATGTGGGGACTCTAATAAACCCTAATCCCACAAAGTGATTGACCCAGAAATATTTGCTAGCAGACACAAATTATACTGACATGATTCGTTAAGAAATCAAGCCCTTTTTCATAAATTAGTTGTTCTAGCCAGTCAGGTCACACCCTAACAAAATTCCGCCGATTTTTATGCGCCAATCGAAAGGTGTTAGTTTGACAAGGATGAAAGCTGTCTAACTTTATCAAATTTATCAGTTGATGGGTTGGATACTCTGGTTCTAGTTGCTGAATACCTGTGTTGGTAATAATTCTATCGAGTCATTGGATGCTCCAACATTTGTGAAATTTTGGCTTCATGTGGTAGACAATATGGCTTTTAACCCACGTAATTATAGTTCATCAACTATTCTTAATAGGGTTTCTGCTCAACATGACCGGACTAAAAATCTGGTTTATTTAGTTTTTCCATGTTGACTCCAGTATAAATCAAAATTTCAACCAAACTTCACCTATTTTTGGTCTCCCAGACTTATACAGCCTCTTCAGTTGATTTCGGCTCAAAACAAGATGTTTTGAACCTAGGAGGTTTAAACTCGTATCATACTATACCTAATAATGACATGCCAAGAAAATATGGTACCAACAGCTATGCTTGATGAGCAGCAAAGCAAGAGCCTTATGATTAAACAGCAGAGAAAACTCAACTTTATGTAACTTGGACTTCCTAATAGGCAACCAAAACCCAAAAAGCTATTATACAAGGCCATGGTTTCGGGCGATTCTTTGGAGTGAGTCTCAGTGAAGTTCAATTCTTTGGTGTGAATGAGTGATCCTCGCCCAAAAATGCGTTTGGGAGGTTGGTTTAGAGAGAATCACTTCATCATTTTCAGGAATGGTAATCTAGAGCTTCTCGATTTTTAGAATTTCTTTTGCATGCACTGAAGCAATGAAGAATATTTCTTTCTCTAGGACACCTGTACCTACAAGCAGGCTTCTTTGTATGTGTCCTAAAAGGTTACAGCTAAGCCTTACATGGAGTTTACAATTGACCCCTGTTACCAAGACTCCTCTTTTGTATGATGATCTTCACAATAGATCCTTACACTGAATTGAATACCATGGACTTGTTGATCTGTTGGCTGATAAGGAGTTCTATATCCATCTCACTTTGCTCATCCAAAGTGAAATACGGCTCCATCGTTGATAATCATCTACAAAGCACTTGTCCAAAGCTGAAACTCGAAGGATAAGCTGTATCAAACACACACTTAGCATCTTGAATGCATCATGAAGTTGATATTTTTTTCTCGTGAACAATGTGCATGTAGCAAATATCATAGTATTATTTATCCAATATGGAGCCTATTATTGTGTTAGAAGTAATCGAATAAGGGGGAGGGAAATTGTGGCTAGCGCTAGGCACAAGTCCCAATTTCCCCCAGCGGCTGTTTTGTCCTTTTCGTGGCTAGTGCTAGGCGCAAGTCATGATTTCCCCCAAGGGCTGTTTTGTCCATTTTATTTATTTTGTGGGTTAATTCCTACTTAGTCATTGTATTGGTTAGTTCTATATATATTGAATGAAGTGGGCAGTCTCAACTCTCAACATAAGGTTGTGACTCCCAAGGTTACAGCCACCTCTCTTCTCTTGTCTTCTCTTTCTTCTTTTCTCTTTTTTATTCTTTAGATATTGCATGGAACAGAAGTTATCATTTTCTTCACATTATTTAGATATCATCAAATCCACAATCGTCTGCAGGTTTGCTATGTTAGATTCTGCACTGTCACACCCATATATCCACCATTGTTCTAGTCTTTAATCTAATCTTTTATTATTGTATTGTTTTTTCTCTTTCTTTTTGCATTTTAGTTCATAAAATTTTCCCCAATTGACTGAGAAAAGGTAGGGTCTTCTATTTTTACTATCGATTATTAGAAAATGTATCTGCATAATCTCATGAACATTTTAGCCATTGATTTCTTGAAATTTTATTTTCCTTCTCTTTCAGCTCCAAGATACTGAGACAACTTCCGGAGAAACAGAGGTGAAATTTCAAGTGTCTAGAGATACGCTTGGTGCCATGTTGAGATCAATGGCCTATATCCGTGAGCAGCTATCAAATGTTGTAAGCACTCTATCCTGACATCTTTTTGTGATTTTAAACTGCGCTCTTTGATATTTGAGGTTGGCTTCTCTCTATTCTCCCTCCAACAATGGTGTCAATCCTTGATGTGATACGACTGATATGGTTCGATACCTATTGAGATTGACCATGTCGATATGATACAGAACCGATGCACAAAAATGTTTATGTATAGAAATGTATTGAACTGATATGATACCTATACGGACCGATACACTCGATACACAGGCTGTCAAAACCCAAAAATCCCAGCTTTTGAAAGAAAAGTTCTTCCTACTCTGATTTTTTGGCCAAAACCTATGTGGATCCCCGTCTACACTCAAAACAATGTAGGAGTGATTAAACAAGTGAAAATGTGCACTTGTCAATGATGATTTGAATCACAGATTTTTCTTCGTATCTTCTTGCTTTATTGCTTCTTATTACTTATTAATAGGTTTGATATTGCACTTGCCAACGAAGATTTGAATCATATAGATGCCGTGAAGACAGAGATAACCTGAAATTGATTGCGTATCATTATTTATTGCTTATTTATGTTGTATAATGCTTAAAAACTCTAGTTTTGCATGAAGCATAAGCATATCCTTGCGTATCAAAGTGTATGTAGTGTCTTGTAGCATCTCTCTGATATGTTTCCAAGACATCTCTTAAAACCAGATTTCCGATACACTGCCTGATACTGATACTTGACATCTGGCCTCCAACACCCCCTGCACAGGCGAAAAGAAACAATTTTGCAAGTGTTTGAGTAATGTAGAAGGGGTTCAATTAAGAACCACTCTACAGTTAGATCGATACTAGTTGTAGCAGATCATCAATAAGGGAAGCAAATCAGAATTAGAAGGTAAACACTAAAATAGAGGGTAACAAATACTAGGCAAACCAGCAGTGGGAATGGGCTACAAAGCTGATCGAATGGAGTAGGCAGTGAGGAGAATTTTTACTGAAAATTTCAGCCTATTCCAATGGCTAACTTATGATATGAAGAAGATCTCAAAATAGAAGGTTAGGAGAGAACTTGCAAACTAGAGAGAATCTGGGATTCAAATCAGGGATCGAATGTAGCCTTTGTTGGTGTGATTCAGCCTCCAAATCTCAATTGATTTCAGTGGCTGTTGGGGAGATTTCCTAGCCTGAAATCTGCAGCAAAGCTGATGCAGAGCTGAAGCACTCATCCGCAAGAAGAAGAAGACCAAGAAGCTGCTGTCCAAGTAGTTAGAGTAGTAGGGATACCTGTGTAGTAGACTCCCATACTTAGTTTCTTTTCCATGGTTTTTATTTTATGTTTTAAATTAAGCCGGTTGAACCACCACTGGTCCAATTTAAGTGATTTTGGAATATTCTTTTAGACTAAATTTTTTTTTTGTTTAAGTTGTCATGTGATTATTTAATGAGTCACATGACTTATTATTACTTGTAATAGAGCTCGGCTAGGGGGAGGGGAGTCATTGCTTTTCCTAGGCTTTCTAGGTGTAAGGCCTTTAGGCCATTATTTAAACAATGAAAATTCATGGAGAGGGACTTACCTCCAATAAAATTCTGTTTTCTCTTGGCAAGCTGCTGCTGCTGCTTCTCTTCTTCCACTGTGAAGGTTTGCTTTGTGTGTGTTCAAAGCTGGTGGGATTGGTTTCTGATCCAATTGACACTTTGCGGTGTGAAGTCTGGGTGGTTCTTCTACAAGTTTTCTTTCAAGTTTGAGTCCAAGATCTAATTTTTATTCAAGCTACTGCAACTACAAGCTGCTGCCATTAACTTTCTGCCATTACAAGTAAGTCAGACATTCCCCATGCCCCAATTCTACTTTTAATCCTCTACAGCCCCTAACCCTAGCTTTCCCCCATTTTTATTTTCAATTTCCCAGCAACCATATTCTTGTCCAGATCTAACCCACCATCAGAACTTCACCAAGCAGCCATAACACCCCCTGCCCATAACACCCACTCGATCCACACTGCTGCCCATTCCCACCATTAAAACCCTAACTCCCTCCATCTCAAATTAGACCCCAGAAACCCTAAAACCTACACAGCTCAATTCCACCATCAGAAGCTGTACATATTCGGACCGAATGTCACCCATACACCCTATAGCACTCTATCCAAACTCTAGACCCATCCCCTCATCCTAAACCCTAGATTCCCCTATTTTACACTTTTCAAAAACCCGAAACCCTAACCCTAAATTGCTGTTAATTCAAATCAGCATACTTCCCTCCATCAAAACATCTTAGGACCTTCACTGATAGGCTCTACCTCAACTTGACATAATCCATACATCCTAATCAAACCCTAGCCCTAATTTCACTAAAAACCCTATTTTGACCTAGCCGATTCACCTGTTCATAACAGATCCTGGTTGTCTAGCTCTTAGTTGGTCTCCTACCAATCTAGGACTACATTAAAAACCATAGAACAGCAGAGCCGCAGGGCATTCAAAGTCTCCCTTCGAATTGATGCAGCAACAACAGATCTGATCTTGATTGGGACTTGATTCTGATCTTCCAGAGGTCTTCACAGCACATTCAGCAATCTCAGGGAAGCAGCAGGTTAAGGGAATCTAGTGGGGTTAAGAAGAGAAGATAGGAGAAGAAGGGGAAAGGGATAAGGAGATTCGGCTCGCACCAGCCAGGCTCTCAACAGCCCTTCATGTCACACACTTGGACAGGAAAGTTGCTCAAAGCAATATTCAACTTCATTAAAACTGTGGGTGGGGGCCTCTAAGGGCATTACATATTTGTGGGCAGCTATGCTTGCCTTACAAGTAAGAGAAAATTAGAAACTTGCAAGAAAAAGGAAACAAACTGAAAATAGAAACTTCTACATAAAAGCTAAACCTACTTTCTAAATCTGAAATTGGAAACTAAACTGAGCTAAGGTTGCTTAATAGACAACCACAAAATATCTAAAAGAATAATTCTGAAAATAGAAACTAAACTCCTAAATCCCCACGCAGACAAAATTGACCCTTCTAAAAAAGTCTTCACACGAGCTGGTCTTGGGCCCCACATGATCTTCTAGCATTCACACTAGGGCAATATAGGGGCTGTGACACTGTTCACGTGAACAGTGTTTTGGCCTCTTTTTCTTCATGCTTTGTCCTACATCATTAAGGTTTGGATTTGGGGACTGGATCAGCCATTGCAATCCTGGTCCAATCCCAAGTAAAGTTTGCCAAGTTTTGACTGGATCGGCTGACTTTGGAACAACAGGGGCTATGTAGGCATAGAAGAGGTGGCAAATCTTTGACTGAACTGCCAACTTCTGGTTCTATTATTGGACCTTGTTACATGATTGGAAAAAGTAATGCCAGGTGGGAATCTGACAAAAAGTAATAACCAACGCCTTGGGTCGCCAAGTCACCATGACAACTATGATAACAAGTTTCACTCTTTTGGGACTGAAAGCCCTTTCATTGATCTCCTTGCTAGCTTTTTTATCAATAGCTCTGTTGAAACTTTTAAGAGAGGAAACAGAAGTAGCATAATATGAAGAAAAAGAAATGCTAAAGCTTTGGAAATCAGACCCTTACTCTAATAACATCCTAGAACCAAAATAGGAAAAATTGACTAGGAGTCTTACCTTGACATTGTTTGACTACCAAGTTGAGAATCACCAGTTCCCACACAAGCTTCGCTGACTGTCTTGTCATCGAAGATGCGTCAACATATTTAGCAGAGAGAGATCGAAGATTTAACTGGCTAGTTCTGCTACTAAGCTTGACTACTACCACATCCAAATAACCGATTTGAGCAGAACCATTCCCAGATATCGTCCAGATTCACTGACTATCTCATCGTTGGAAGAGGAATGCAAGTCCCCATCTGATTGAAGATGGGTGGAGATTTGTAGTGGAGAAAGAGGTTGAAGGTCACCGGGTATTGAAAGAGATGACTGGCTTCAATCTCTGCATTAGTGGTCCTTCAGAACGAAGCTGTAGAGGGCTTGATAAGGATGCCGATCATGATCATCTCAATCTTGAAAAGAGAGGGGGAGGGGGGTGGTGGGAGACACAAACTAGTGGAAAAGACGGTTGTTATCTCTTTCAGTATCCCTTTAATTGTTTAGTTCTTTCAGGGAGGAGGTGTTAGAGTTTATGTGTTAAGGGTATAATTGTCTCTGTTTCTATTTTAAGTCATAGTTGTAACTTTACACTTTTATTCTCTTTCTTATCTTTTACCTCCTTAGGGAGTCCTATGTAATTCCTAAGAATTGTTAGGGAAGTAAATAGGAGTTAGGAGACATCTCTCCCTAACTCTCACGATTCTCTCATCTCTCTTCTTCCTTTCTTGGTTCGGTTCAGCTGTAAACTCTTGCTATTCAACTATTATCAAGCATCCTACATATTCTAACTGGAGGGGGGGGGGGGGAGACACAAACGAGTGGAAAAAACGGTCGTTATCTCTTTCATTATCCCTTTATTGTTTAGTTCTTTCCTTATTTGGGTTCACCTGTCCTAACCTGAAGAATAGTGGATTAACTTCCGGTTGCTTTGTGTTAGATTTAGCCCAACCAGGCATTATACAAATGACCCAGGCAAACCCACCTCCTGTTTACTTCTCTTGGATTTAGCTAGGTAATAAATGGGTTATGTTGGTTCTGTGTTTGTGCCTTCTGGATTATCAAATATTCTCCACCAAATGCTCCTAAAGACAATAAGTTCACTTCAGTACAACTCAACCCATTCTGACTTGATTCCTCATCTGAATGCCGCAAACCTAGAAATTCACTTCAGCTTAAAAAACTGCTAATCCCATGATTCATATGAGAGACTTGACCAACATAGAAGGTGAAAGGAGGGATAAGGGCTCTGATGGTTAATTCTCAACTCCTATGCCAATTCATCTGATTTTGTTAGACGGGCCTTAAAAACTTCTCAATTCGACTCTCTTCTTTTCAATTTCCTAGAACCTTCTTCCAAACATATTGTTTAGGTTGGAGTGAAATATTATTATCCTGCAGTTTTCTTTCTTCCTCGGTCATTTGATCTTTATAAAAAATATTAGTAACTACTATATAATATGAATTTCTTTGGTGGGGGTAGTTTTAATTTATTTGTCTGACCCCTTTTGACTGATAATATCCTACCTGGGATATGGTCCAGACGAAGGGACCCCAACCTACAGATTCTTTACCCATGGAAACTTGTGGAGAACACTCCCATTCTCTCCCCCTTGGTATTATTAAGGCTCTGTTTAGTAGAAGTGAAGTGAAGTCAAATAAAATTTTTAATGGTAAAGTGAAATAAAATGAAAAGAAGAAGGAATTCTAAAACAAACTTTCAAATGGGGTGTTGGGCTGGAATTAGAGTTAATGCAAAGCAGGCAAGTGACTTCTAGGCTCAGTTTACTTTGTCTTTCATGCTCTAGGGCTGCCCTTGTCTGTGGTGAGAACCGGAGTGACACAATGTTCGGAAAAATTAATTGACTTTTCTTTTTAAACAAAATCAGTTTACTCAACGAAAACATAGCACATAGTTGACAAGGCGTCGCCTAGGTGAAGGCGAGATGCCTTGGTTGCCTTGGACACCTAGGCGGGCGCCTTGCATCCAAGCCCCCTCCGACACCTTGAGTCGCCTAGATGCCGTCATAACTCACAACTCACAATTCACAACTATGATGTAGAGTGATATGGCATCATATTGGGACTAGAACACATAGAAGGTACGAAGTGAAAAATAGTGGTCCTGATTTGCAAAAATAGTGGTTCAGAGCTGCAATAATTATAGAGGCATAAAACTAATGAGTCATTTGATGAAGTTATGGGAGATGGTTATTGAAACCCACTTGAGAAAGGAAACTACTATTTCAGAGAACCAATTTGGCTTTATACCAGGAAGATTCACAATAGAAGCTATTTACGTACTTAGGAAATTCATAGAAAGATATAGCAGGGCAAAAAGGATATCCATATGGTCTGTATTGACCTAGAAAAAGCCTACGACATAGAGTCCTAGGAGAGTTAATCTGGCATATAATAGAGAAGAGAAGGGTGTAAATATGCGAACATAATTGAAGATGTATGATGTTGTGGCAACTAGCGTAAGATCTGTGGGGGGTGGTTCAAGGTAGTGAGTTCCCAATTCCAATTGGGCTACATCAAGAATCAGCCTTAAGCTCTTGTTTGTTTGCGCTTATCATGGATGATTTAACCAGAGACATACAAGATGAGGTTGCTTGGTGTATGATTTTTGCTGATGATGTTGTGTTGGTGGATGAGACAAAAGCAGGGATTAACACGGAGTTGGAGTTATGGAGATCAACCTTGAAATCAAAAGGTCTTAAGATAAGTAGAACACAGACGGCGTATATGGTGTTTTACTTTAGCCACAAGGGCGGTTAAGGAGGTGGTGAATTTTGATGAGAGGGAGATTCCTTAAAATTATTATTTTAGATATCTGAGCTCTATCGTTAATAAAGAAGGCGATATAGAGGATGATGTTGCCCAGAGGATTAAAATAGGATGGATGAAGTGGAGAGGTGCTTCTGGAGTGCTGTGTTTAAAGCTTAAAGGAAAATTTTATAGAATTGCCATACAACCGACTATGATGTATGGTGCGAAATGTTGGGTAGTTAAGAAGTGTCATATAGATAAACTAAGTATAGTGGAGATGAGGATGTTGAGATGGATGTGTGGCAAAACTAGGAAGGTTAAAGTAAGGAATGGCCATATTAGAGCTGAGTTGGCATGATAAGCTATGAAAGAGTCATTTGAGGTAGCATGGCCATGTTCAACGGAGGCCTTGGGATGGAGTGATTTGATTCAGATTGAAGGAACTAAAAGAACCAGGGGCAGGCCTAAAATAACCATAACTGAAGTGGTGAGGAAAGACAGGCATAGCTGAGGCCTTGTATCTTGTATGATTTCGAATAGAGCTGATTGGAGAGTAAGGATCCATGTAGCCGACCCCATTTAGTTGGATAAAAATGTTCATTACCATTTTGACTGAAAAGTGAAGCAAAATTTAAGTAATCATTACAAAATTTCCATTTTATTTATTTATTTTTAATTTTACTTCACTTCACATCTAAGCCAACAGGGCTGCAATTTTTTAGAAAAAATGTCTCCTGTTATGGGTGTTTTCTGGACATCTGTGGACGTTCCTAGTGTGTTACTGGATCCATAGAGGATCTGCTCTCAGACAAAGAAATCTAGTAAAAAATTCAGGTTCAGACTATTTCATGCAGATTTAAATCCAGGTCATCTATGGTTCAGTCATCTTGGGTAAACCAGGTCATGGTTGTTTGCTTTGAATTAGGATGGCAATAAGTAATAAATACATACTGTGAGTTCAATGATACTTGAATCTTGTGTTGGGATTAGATTGAGGAAAACTAATCTCTTGTGGCTGAATCCCTATGCTACACTTCAAACTGCAAGCATTTCTTCATCTTCAAATGCAAGTGAATGCCCTTCGCTAGATTCTTCGTAACCTTCCCATCCTTCCTGACTTTCCTAACCTTGCCCAATCCAACAGCCCTTCCAAGCTGCTGCTTTAAACAGGGCAACCAAGAATCACCAACCAAATATTGGAAACTAAATCATGGACTCAACCAATCTGTTATCCAATGAGTTGGTCAATCTTTTAGTGATATCGGTTTCTTCTAACTGGTTTGCTTGATCCAGACCACGCCAGATCGGCATCAGCCAGGAACTGTCAGGGCCTCAGGGGTATGGAGGCGGTCTTTAAATCCTTGATATGTGTTCCTTGTATCGTTCCAATTTTATTGGATGTCCAGAAGAGAGATTCTTGATATGTGTTACATGTGGCTTTTGAAGAGTTAAATAATATATGGGCTGGCTGTATTATATGGTCTTATAGGTTCTTTTTGATTTAGATGCTTTAATTGGACTACTGGGTTGGATGCATAATCCGAATCTGGGTCCTTTTTTGAAATTTGGGTTAGGTTTAGGGGGGTGTTCTCTAGGATCTACACCTTGCTTTTGGGTTGAAATTATTCAAGAAATCTAAATCAGAATTCCCAATTTTGGCTTGATTTTAGATTAGTATGGAAGTCTTGTTAGGGTTTGTTTTATTTTACTTGTTTGAGCTGTGGAGTAATTTTCTTTTGGCAGGCTGATCCTCAACCAGAGCCATCATCAAAGAAACAGCGGCAGTAGATTTCACCGAAGCCTAGTTTCTTGTTTAGAGCAGGTGTTCCATATCTTTTATTGACGGCAATCGGCAGAGCCATGTTTGTTTATGTTGATGCATTTTCTGCCCTTCCATTTATGTATGTGATCTTACTGATTTGTAAATGTAACCTGTCAAACTAAGATTGAAGGCATCAATGACTCGTTATCCAGATCAGGGGAGATGGATTCTGGTCTGGTGACGCGTCTTTCTACTAATTTGCTCTTAGGGTCTGGGATGGTTCTGTATTTATGTGGTGACATGGCTTAGGAGTTTTTCACATATGTTACTTGGTTGTGGGGCTTGGGGGAGTCCTCTTGGTGCACAGATCAGATGTAGCTTTTATAGGAAATTGGTGGAACCATTTTCCCCTTTCTTTTTGGGTTTGATTTCTCTCTTTTTGGGGAGTGAGATTTAGCTACTCTTTATGTTTTATGATAATATGGTAAAAGTGGTGATGCATCAACCAGGAGGTCCTCCAAATTTTTTTTATACCCATTCTGGACTTTATAAGTTTATATTGCTGAAGGAGGTTAGGCAGAAGCTGTTCAACTATTTTATTTTATTTAGATTGTTGTATTAATCCTCAATGTGGATTTTAATTCTCATTTCATTATAGGAATAGGATTTGATTCCTATAATGAAATTGAAAGCATGAAGATTGAGGATACAATTCATATTTTCTTTTGTTAAAGAACTAATTTATTCAAAAAAGCAATAGACACTCCTGAGATCTAGCTGAAAATGCTCAGATAAACAGGGATCGGAAATAGGCCATGATGTCCTTCTCGCGACAGACAAAACCTTTATTGCAAGAGCATGTACTACAACATTAGCAGCTCTTGGAATAAATTGAAAAATACGTAACTCAAAGTAACTAGCTAGGTATCTAATTTCAGATACAATAGAACAGAGATATGATATCAATTCCTGATTATCACTCTCCACGATCAAGTTGTCGATGCCTTTCGAAATAGCCTTCAAAAGACCTTGTTGAATTGCCATGAAGATTGAGGATACAATTCATATTATGCAAGGGTTTCTCTGCGTTATAAAACAACAAATCAAAGCAATTCTCATCTGTTAGGGCTCACACGATCCAAGCTGCGCCTTAATTCGATTCTGTCCTTAAAATTATTTATTATTTTGGATTAAGTTTTCTTTCACCCAGGGTGAAGAGAGAATCTTTTCACCAATGGTAATGTGATGCTATGATTGGATTTTGGGTTCATCTTTAACTCTCATTCCCCATTGTTTATGATCCAAAATACAATTCTCCATAGGGTCAGATGGGGTGGATGAAGAGATTCTCTCTTCACCATGGGTGGAGAGAAACTGGGTCCATTCATTTTTAGGGTTGAACATGTTTATACTCTTTATTGCCATAGTACATCTGATGTTCTGGCATGCATACAAGGAGGATCCCAAGAAACCATTTTGTGGAACTGGTTATTAGATAGCATCAGGTGATTTTAAGTCTCTTGATGTAATTTTTTTTTCTGGTTCTTTTGCCATCCAAGTCACTGGCCTCCTGAAGAAAAGTGATCATGGAATTGATCATGCTTCAAGGCCATCCATAGCTTAACTTTTGTCTGGGTCAGTTGAATAGCCTGTCCTCTTGAAACCTCTCTTGGTCTTCAAAACTAAAGGCTGTGTTTGGTATACATTCTCTGAATAGATATTTGGTCTAAGACGCATTTGAAGTGAGAAAATAGAGAAGAATCAGGTTTTAGTGTTAGACCCAGAATCCAAGAATGCATACCAAACACAACCTAAACATTCCAAATGATGTTCTCATACAGATGTGGTCTGTAATGATGAAGGATTTGGAATATCTGAACCACACAAGGCGGGCCTACTGTATCCATTTGCAATCTTTAATGAATTTTCACATTTACAATAGAATCCTAATGTTTCAGAATTATTTTTTGTAGGGTGGTTTATCTTAGGGTGTCAAATCTAGGTCCGCACCGGCAGGCCCGACTGAACCCAACTGCAAAAACCTGAAACCGGTCCGGCCTGTTTATTAAACTTGTTGGGCTCAATCTCTGTCTGACTAACATTCGGTTGTTCCTGGTGCAAGGATGTTACTACCCGTGGGCACCCAACTGGGACCGATCGATTATTAGCCCAACTCAGCCCGACATGGTTATAGTCTGCTTAGAGCTTTGTTTAGAGTTTGTTTATTCACCCCGACACGTTTAAAGTCCTTTTAGAGTGTAGAGATAAATGTCTCATTATCCTGTTTGAAGCCCTTCTAAGGCCTGTAGGCTAATTAAAGACCCGTATCCGACCCACTGTTTATAAAGGGACCATGCCTAGCATATGATGATCGATTACTTAAATAGGCTGGTCATGGTGCGATGTCATAATGTGGAGAAGACCAACTGATTAGGCACGACCGATTGACATACGTAGTTTTCCAATACTCCACCTGTTTTCAAGGGAACTCCCCTAGCGTGGGAGGATCGGCCGACTACAGTAGAAAGAATGATGCCTTGTTTTATTATACAGTGTTAAGGAATTTTTATCTGCTCCATTTTTTGCCCGCTACATTTCCCCAAGTTCCTCTAATAGAGGGGGTGGACCCCACCCGGGCAACGTATTCAGGTAGGGGTAGGGTGGTCATTTCCACCCTCCCTCTATTAGAGGAACTTGGGGAAATGGAGCTGCCTAGGAAATGGAGCAAATAAAGGTCCCAGTGTTAAGGTAGCAGGTTGCAGAAGTTGGGTAAGTAGGGGAACATGTCATCCGTGAAGGGCGAAAGAGTGGATTGGGCTCCTCTCCCACACAACACGGTGTGCAGTGCACATTGTGTGGCTAGGGAGGCCTCGATCCTTGTGTGCTGACATGTGGATCGGAGCTCCCCAGCCGCACAATGTGCATTGGAGAGGAGCAGGATCCGACAGAGTGAGTGTGTGTTTTCCATTTATTTTCCCTTCTTATTATAGTAGAGTTGCTGCCGACGCCAGAATCTTTGTCGTGAATGAATGGTAGAGTGAGTGAAGCAGGATCACTCACTCAGAATTTCGGCAGCTTTGTTAGAGCAGAAATAAGCTTGAATCTTCAAGGCGTGTTACAAAGTTGCTTTCCTTAAGGCGAAATTCGTCTCTACTACCAGATGCAAATAGGTTGCAGACGAATTGTCTCCCAGGATACAATGAAGCCCAAACTTGTTGATTATCTTGGCTGCGTATTGCACAAACGAAGCCAAGACTGATGCTTGAAAGCCTTTTGAGAAAAAATAGAAAAGCCAGTAGTAGAGAAATCTATTTCCTGCAGTAAAACAGATTCCCTGCAAGATCACCTTTGAGAATGAGGGAGGAGAAGAACGTTTTTGAATATGTTTAAATTTGAAATAACTTGGTTATTTTATAACCCACTAGGCACCTGTTCCCAATAGATGGATCCTTCCATCTTTGAATTTGGTCTGTTAGATCGTAACTGTACAATCTAAATCATCCAAAATATAGCAATCATAACTGTCGATCAATTGTATACATTAATCTTATCCAGATTCGAATTGGCCCATTGGATCAAAAGGAATGGTCCAAATCAGATCTCCCTCGAAGACCACGTGTGCATGTTCGGACGAAAGTCCTCACACATACACCGTAGCATTCACCATATTTATTAATTTAAATAATAAATAATGCTTTATTAAGTATACCCAAGGAACCACCTTTACATTTCCAATGTGGGACTATTCCCAATGCCATTATGTTGAAAAACCTCCAACAAGCTTTGCATCCTTTAATAATTAATACTTGTTCTACACAACTTCTATTAGTGCAAGTGTTCAATTAAAGCTCTTTTGTGCTACAATTGCCACTTCTATCATTTCATAGCTCTCAGTCTTTTGAACTGTCAATGAAACTACACTAATTGATCGAGCTACGAAAATATAGTTGGATGTTGAGGAATTTGGAAGTAGGGTTTCTACTTTCGAGTAGTGTTTTATTAAATCTTCTATCTCTGCGACACAATGGATATCTCTGGAGATTTTTATCTAACATACTTTATGGGACCGAGTTCGGAGTTTTCCTCCACCCACGGTGTCACACCCCCATCCCTGAACCACGGGGAATGCAACTAGAGCGTACCAATACGCTCTCTAACCACCAGAATCACTGATGCAGTACCCAAGACTTACTCATTCACAACGACAGATAATAGGTAAAAAAAAAAGGATTAATATTAATAACATCAGAGTTAGCAGAAGCTAGGTGATAGCATATAAAATATCATCTATTCAAGTTTACCCCTTCAAGTACAATTCGTTCTAATCAGGACCTATGTATTACCTACTATATAAATAATACATCTATCATGAAAGGAATCAAAAGAATACACCTATAATTCAAAATGAATAATCAAGTGCATCAAAAGATGGCCACCGGCCATAAGTCACTGTCCCGCCAAGGAACACACATCGCAAAGCAACACTCTGGTCCATGCTCCACGATCTCGGAGCCCACCAATCAACGTAACCAGCCTCAGGAGTCTCGTACTCTGTGCCACTCTGCTCGAATGTACCTGCATCAACTAAAAATATGTTTCCTCGAGGAGTGAGCTCCAACTGAGCCCAATGAGTGGCTAAGCCACACAAACATACACAATAATAATAATGAATGGGGTTGACTGCAAACCATACATGATGGACGGATACCAAGGTGTCCCATACCACCAAGGTAGACCGTACATCACATACAATTTACAATCATGCTACATGAATGAATGATGATGTATAGTTTTATTGTTATCCACCTAACACACAACTAAGTCAGGTATAGTACTATAGCAACACCTTAGGTAGCATCCCCGACATCGGTACCATAAACGGATGGTATACGGCGATGACAAACCCAGTCGCTACTGAAGCCTCGCTGACGGTCTCCACCAAGAGATATACGCAAACCCCCGAGTCAAATCCCGTCCTGGCGTTCGGCCCAAAAATACGGTTGGCGCCCGAACTTCCCGGGTGGGTATACCCGAATAACGGTCGGAACCCACGGATTTGACCGACACCTAACCCCCGTCGGTAAGGGTCATAGTCTTGGGTAAACATTTATCCTAGCCAGCATTCACCTATTGTATGAGTGAGGTACGCATGTGCATAGGCCGAGGCCGAGTCCATAGATACCGAAATACGGTCGGCCGACTATCCTCTCGCCCCTCTAGCCCATACGTACGTATACAAGTACGAGATGTGAATACCGAAGGCAGTCGGTGGTCACCATCCGTTTCCACCTAATGCAATGGACAACTCTAATGCAATTTCAAGTACGGCAATCTCAAGCCCAAGACCCACCGGCACTTGGATCCCGCTCCGAAGCCCTAAGTCTACATGCCATGAGTGAGTCCATATTATGGAATCCTCAGTCCAGACCAACCGCACCCGAGTCCCATAACTAAATCCAACACCATTCGCACCATAGTGCAGTAAAATAAATAATATCGCAAGACAAGAATGTAAAGTCCTATCAACATCTAAACATTTATATCGTCCTATATCTTACTAATAATTATATATTATAGCACACATGCATGAATGACATTCGCAAGACACGACACACAAACATTCCATAAATTAAGACGTTTGCTTAACTCACTCACCTGATTCTCAGTCAATCGTCAGTACGGAGCTCTTCAAATCGGCGTTCGATGCCAAGTACACTGTCCCACGTACTAATACGCTCCCGAGCCGGGTCAGTCAACCTAAAGAGAGTGTACAACGTGGGGAGAGATTAGTGCCTTAGGGCTAGAAGAGTTGGGCCCCATAAGTTATCAAACAAGGCTAAAATAGGGGACCGGCAACATACAACAAGGCTATATCATGTGCTGTCCATGTGCTGTCCATGTGCTGTCCCTCTCGGACTTTCCCACGAGATCTAGGTTCTCGGGGTGGCACTTGTATGTGCTGTCCATGTGCCTGTCCCTCTCGGACCTCCCACCGAGATCTTTCTCGGGGGCACTTGCATGTGCCTGTCCATGTGCCTGTCCATGTGCTGTCCCTCTCGGGCTTCCCACCGTGAGATCTACTTTCTCGGGACAGGCACTTGCATGTGCCTGTCCATGTGCCGTCTTGCTTGTTCATGCCATTCGAGAATGGTTTTGCAGCCCCAAAGTCTTGGGCTAAAATGGGGTATTCTTAGGGGTTTTTAGGGGTCTCTTTGGCCATGAGAACAACTCCAACCAAGGTGTCATAGCATACACCCAACATGGGTTTGTAAACCCCATGATCGATTAGGTTTTCTTCCATTAAAATACATATGGAAAGAAAACCCATAGGTTTGGGTATTGGGGTTTTGAAAGGGTCTTTAATTTATGTTATTTAACACCCCTCAAACCCACACATCTACGGTCTTCCATGAGGGTTGGTAAAACCCATAAATGGAGGTAAATCCCCAACTTAGGGTTCATAAATGGAGAAGGGTGAATGGGTTTAAGGTAGGGTTAGGTGCTTCATAGTTAAACATCAAGGATTTGCCATTAATGGCTCTTCTAATTGAGTACATGGAGCACTCAAGGTGTGCTCAACCAATTCAAACCCTAGGTAATAGAATTAGGGAAAGAGAGATGGAGAGAGAGAGAGAGAGAGAGAGAGAGAGAGAGAGAGAGAGAGAAAGAGACTCACCAAGGGTTGATGATGATAGCTTGTGCTCCACCATACTTCTCCCTTCTCCTTCCTTCTTCCTCTTCTTCTTTCTTCTTCTTTCTTCTTCTTCTTTCTTCTTCTCTTTCTTCTTCTTTCTTTTTCTCCTCTCCTCTCCACGATTTAGGATTGAAATGTGAGGTGAATAGTAGTTTTGGGTCTTTAATAACCCATCTAGGCATTAGGTCTTGTTTGGTTAGTCTCAAGTCCTTAGGTCCATTTGTTTAGGAGCTTGTTTGGTTAGGTATAAGCCCAAGGTCTAGTTTAAGTCATTGGGCCATTGGATCCACTTGGGCCCATGGCCCATGGCCCATGTCCTAAGTTCTAGTTACAATTAGAAAAAGACTAAGCTCCTAAGCCCAAGCCCATTCCAGTTCTTATGCTTATTAATGGTCATGCATAGGCATGAATTATTCGGATAGTGACTTACTCCCAATCATCGTTAAGTGGATAAGGGCGATTCAGGTGCGGGCCCCCTGGAATTCCCTATCATAAGGGAATTCCAAGAATATGCTTTCGTGGACGATTTTCCCCCTTTCTCTGACGGTGGATCTTTCCTCGAGGACTTCCCCTGTTTCGCGGTCGACAATCTCGTGTGATGGCTTGAGTATTATGACCCACAGTTCACGAGCGTACTCCACTCTTGGTTCTACACAAAGGTTTAAACCAGACCGGTGGTCGATCGCGTTTCAAACCGGGTTTTGGGCACGGATTTAACATCCTCCCCACCTTATAAGAATTTCGTCCTCGAAATTGAGACGTACCTAGGTATCTGCATAGGTGAGGATACTTGACCGCACTTCACCTTCTCATTAACGAGATGCCCCTTTAATCAATGAGATTGCTCCACCGAACTTTATCAAAAGTTACGATTCGATTGTGAGGATTGCTTGTCCTTATAATCAAAGTTCTCTTGAGTAGCTCTTCATGTGTCAATCCATGACAAGCTGATGTGGCTTTTTAGTCTTGACAATATCAATGTAGGGGTGTACTTTCTCACATCATTACGTAAAATACATTAACACACTTGCCCTCTTTGTCGAAGCGAATTACTCCCTTAGTTGGCGGTACTCGCAAGAAAACATAATCGGCATAGCTCTTCCATTTAGATTAAGCCGCCATGATTCGGTCCCTTATCAAATCTACTTTTCCACAAGTGGCTTGTATCAATTCAGACCCTAATATTCTTTGCTAATCAACTTCCTCCCAATATAGTGGTGTTCGAAAATTTCTATTGTACTGTGCTTTGAACGGTGTCATACCTATAGTAGTTTGGTAGCCGTTGTTGTAAACAAACACTACGAGTGAGATGTGCTCATCCCGACTACCCTTCATATCAATGACACAAGCCCTGAGCACGTCCTCTAGGGTCCGAATAGTCCGCTCTGACTTACCATTAGTTTGTGGAGGGAGAACCGTACTAAAATTCAGCAGTGTACCCATAGCCTTCTGAAAACCGCCACAGGACTTCAATGCAAACTCAGGATCACGATTAGAAATGATATCCATCTCCATGTAAGTGAGTCACATTTTCCATGTATAGCTTATTCAACTTGTCCATTGGATAGATCTCCTTTATTAGGATAAATGTGCTAACTTGCTAAGTCGGTCAACAATGACCCAAACAGCATCAATACATTTAGCTATACCGGGCAATTTAGTGACAAAATCCATAATGATGTATTTCCACTCTCGTTCGGGAATAGGAAGTGATTACAATAGTCCATATGGTCGTTGCCTCTCCATGCCACCTTAACTCGCTCACCATTGGGTACACATAACCTATCCCTGAACCGAAGGACGTTATTTTCGGACAAGGTAAAATCGATTCCTCCTGCATCTCTTCCTGAATGTCATCTATCAATTTTCGTAACTCCACATTGGTATGTTGGGCTTCCTTAATCTTCTCCGCCAATGAGGGTTGTATCTTGTCGAGCGGCAAATAACATAGTAGCATCATCAATTAACACTTCGCCCCATTCTTCTGGCTTCCTCTATAAGCCTCTCATTGATGTTAGAGTGGCAAGGAAGGGTTTGTGATTTCCTACTAAGTGCATCTGCCACCACACTGGCTTTGCTTAAATGGTATTGGATAGTGCCGGATAGAGGGGTTAAAACTATGCTCAACTTCCGCTCCGGGACTGCTTAGTTATTTAGCTTAAACTAAGTTGTATGGATTTGTCCTCTAATAGTTTCCACCTTACATAATGGTATAAATCAATTCCGGTTTAGTTAATATAAAGTCCAGTGTATATAAGGACCCAGTGAAAATCAAACTCTGAGCTTATACTTCTAGGAATAGAGAGATGCAACTATTTCCATATACTTCGTCCAGTATCTGTACTCCTAAATTTTGGGTTGAATGACACAAGGCTGTACTACTTTGCTTACCTGGCTTTTCCTATGAGGACTTTCACTTCCGATCCTCCAATACCTAACTCGACTTTAGAATGAATTGGAATATTGATGGAATCCCTCCTGTTCACTCCCAATAACGGAGGGGACATTCGGGACCCATTACTCCACTCATATCTATTGTTGAGCAAGGTTTTGTCGAATCATTCACCCAATTCCTTTTTGTTCTTGATCGCACTTGGCTACACTAACACCGATATAATCTGTTCATCAACTTAAATTGCTAGATCTATCATTCTCTTTCAACTACATGATATAATCCATACCTCCTAGCATCAGTCCTAAATTATCCTTTCTAGATATCCATCGGTTCGTGGGTGTATAGACATATCGAGATTTAACTACGTGCCTATATATATATTGTTTTTCACCGTCCCTTCGGAATCTAGACACAATTGCAGGGTTTCCTATTGGACAAGGTCCCCGAACGTACAGGCCCATACACCAAGCCAATCCCGGCATTCCCGGTAGATTTACCAACAAGTCCTAAAAATGGCTCTCTGAGAGACATGTAGGGCCATAGGCTTACCAAGGGTACTTAGGACCAATACTCAAAATTTCTAGGTGGTTCCCAAAGAAAGCCGGATCATCGAGGATACGAGAAAAATGAAAGATAATTTCTCCTAATCATTAGCCTACGTAATGAGTCTGGAGAGTCTCTCACCGATAGCTAGCTTTTTATGGTTAGGCTAATCCCAATTATCATTATATTTTACATCATTGTTCATGACTTTACCCTCATAAACCTTAGTATATATCTTCTTCCTCTTTTTTTTTTTTTTTTTTTTTTTTTTTTTTTTTTTTTTTTTTGTAACTCCTAGGGTTTAGTATGTAGTTTCTCATCTTTTCTTCATTTCTAAACTGGTTTATGTTCTATGGAAGTCCCATACCTTTATTTGTATTATTAAAGCATTGTTCTATCAGCAAAATTTATATATTCTCCCTTGTTCTACTGATTCTTGTTTGTGGATAAGGTTTTTAATATTTAACCCTAATTTAGAGTAAATCGGGTCGTGTGAACACTGAGTTAGTCCATAAGGTAGAGCATCGCTCTGATACCAAGTTGTCACACCCCCATCCCTGAACCACGGGGAATGCAACTAGAGCGTACCAATACGCTCTCTAACCACCAGAATCACTGATGCAGTACCCAAGACTTACTCATTCACAACGACAGATAATAGGTAAAAAAAAAAGGATTAATATTAATAACATCAGAGTTAGCAGAAGCTAGGTGATAGCATATAAAATATCATCTATTCAAGTTTACCCCTTCAAGTACAATTCGTTCTAATCAGGACCTATGTATTACCTACTATATAAATAATACATCTATCATGAAAGGAATCAAAAGAATACACCTATAATTCAAAATGAATAATCAAGTGCATCAAAAGATGGCCACCGCCATAAGTCATGTCTCCGCCAGGAACACACATCGCAAGAACACTCGGTCCATGCTCCACGATCTCGGAGCCCACCAATCAACGTAACCAGCCTCGGGAGTCTCGTATCTGTGCCACTCTGCTCGAATGTACTGCATCAACTAAAAATATGTTTCCTCGAGGAGTGAGCTCCAACTGAGCCCAATGAGTGGCTAAGCCACACAAACATACACAATAATAATAATGAATGGGGTTGACTGCAAACCATACATGATGGACGGATACCAAGGTGTCCCATACCACCAAGGTAGACCGTACATCACATACAATTTACAATCATGCTACATGAATGAATGATGATGTATAGTTTTATTGTTATCCACCTAACACACAACTAAGTCAGGTATAGTACTATAGCAACACCTTAGGTAGCATCCCTGAACATCGGTACCATAAACGGATGGTATACCGGCGATGACAAACCCGAGTCGCGCTGAAGCTCTTGCACGGTCTCCACCAAGAGATATACGCAAACCCCGAGTCAAATCCCGCCCCGGCGTTCGCCCAAAAATACGGTTGGCGCCCGAACTTCCCGGTGGGTATACCGAATAACGGTCGGAACCCACGGATTTGACCGACACCTAACCCCCGTCGGTAAGGGTCATAGTACTGGGTAAACATTTATCCTAGCCAAGCATTCACCTATTGTATGAGTGAGGCACGCATGTGCATAGGCCGAGGCCGAGTCCATAGATACCGAAATACGGTCGGCCGACTATCCTCTCGCCCTCTAGCCCATACGACGTATACAAGTACGAGATGTGAATACCGAAGGCTCGGTCGGTCACCATCCCGTTTCCACCTAATGCAATGGACAACTCTAATGCAATTTCAAGTACGGCAATCTCAAGCCCAAGACCCACCGGCACTTGATCCCGCTTCAAGCCCTAAGTCTACATGCCATGAGTGAGTCCATATTATGGAATCCTCGTGTCCAAGACCAACCGCACCCGAGTCCCATAACTAAATCCAACACCATTCGCACCATAGTGCAGAAAAATAAATAATATCGCAAGACAAGAATGTAAAGTCCTATCAACATCTAAACATTTATATCGTCCTATATCTTACTAATAATTATATATTATAGCACACATGCATGAATGACATTCGCAAGACACGACACACAAACATTCCATAAATTAAGACGTTTGCTTAACTCACTCACCGATTCTCGGTCAATCGTCGACGGAGCTCTTCAAATCGGCGTTCGATGCCAAGTACACTGCCCCACGTACTAATACGCTCCCGAGCCGGGTCGGCCAACCTAAAGAGAGTGTACAACGTGGGGAGAGATTAGTGCCTTAGGGCTAGAAGAGTTGGGCCCCATAAGTTATCAAACAAGGCTAAAATAGGGGACCGGCACATACAGCAAGGCTATATCATGTGCCTGTCCATGTGCCTGTCCATGTGCCTGTCCCTCTCGGACTTTCCCACCTAGGTGGCAGATCTAGGTTCTCAAGGACTGGCACTTGTATGTGCCTGTCCATGTGCCTGTCCCTCTCAGACCTCCCACCGGCAGATCTTTCTCAGGGACTGGCACTTGCATGTGCCTGTCCATGTGCCTGTCCATGTGCCTGTCCCTCTCGGGCTTCCCACCGGCAGATCTACTTTCTCAGGGACAGCACTTGCATGTGCCTGTCCATGTGCCGTCTTGTTGCTCATGCCATTCCGAGAATGGTTTTGCAGCCCCAAAGTCTTGGGCTAAAATGGGGTATTCTTAGGGGTTTTTAGGGGTCTCTTTGGCCATGAGAACAACTCCAACCAAGGTGTCATAGCATACACCCAACATGGGTTTGTAAACCCCATGATCGATTAGGTTTTCTTCCATTAAAATACATATGGAAAGAAAACCCATAGGTTTGGGTATTGGGGTTTTGAAAGGGTCTTTAATTTATGTTATTTAACACCCCTCAAACCCACACATCTACGGTCTTCCATGAGGGTTGGTAAAACCCATAAATGGAGGTAAATCCCCAACTTAGGGTTCATAAATGGAGAAGGGTGAATGGGTTTAAGGTAGGGTTAGGTGCTTCATAGTTAAACATCAAGGATTTGCCATTAATGGCTCTTCTAATTGAGTACATGGAGCACTCAAGGTGTGCTCAACCAATTCAAACCCTAGGTAATAGAATTAGGGAAAGAGAGATGGAGAGAGAGAGAGAGAGAGAGAGAGAGAGAGAGAGAGAGAGAGAGAAAGAGACTCACCAAGGGTTGATGATGATAGCTTGTGCTCCACCATACTTCTCCCTTCTCCTTCCTTCTTCCTCTTCTTCTTTCTTCTTCTTTCTTCTTCTTCTTTCTTCTTCTCTTTCTTCTTCTTTCTTTTTCTCCTCTCCTCTCCACGATTTAGGATTGAAATGTGAGGTGAATAGTAGTTTTGGGTCTTTAATAACCCATCTAGGCATTAGGTCTTGTTTGGTTAGTCTCAAGTCCTTAGGTCCATTTGTTTAGGAGCTTGTTTGGTTAGGTATAAGCCCAAGGTCTAGTTTAAGTCATTGGGCCATTGGATCCACTTGGGCCCATGGCCCATGGCCCATGTCCTAAGTTCTAGTTACAATTAGAAAAAGACTAAGCTCCTAAGCCCAAGCCCATTCCAGTTCTTATGCTTATTAATGGTCATGCATAGGCATGAATTATTCGGATAGTGACTTACTCCCAATCATCGTTAAGTGGATAAGGGCGATTCAGGTGCGGGCCCCGCGGATCCCTATCATAAGGGAATTCCAAGAATATGCTTTCGTGGACGATTTTCCCCCTTTCTCTGACGGTGGATCTTTCCTCGAGGACTTCCCCTGTTTCGCGGTCGACAATCTCGTGTGATGGCTTGAGTATTATGACCCACAGTTCACGAGCGTACTCCACTCTTGGTTCTACACAAAAGGTTTAAACCAGACCGGTGGTCGATCGCTTTCAAACCGGGTTTTGGGCACTGATTTAACATCCTCCCCACCTTATAAGAATTTCGTCCTCGAAATTGAGACGTACCTAGGTATCTGCATAGGTGAGGATACTTCGACCGCACTTCACCTTCTCATTAACGAGATGCCCCTTTAATCAATGAGATTGCTCCACCGAACTTTATCAAAAGTTACAGTTCGATTGTGAGGATTGCTGTCCTTATAATCAAAGTTCTCTTCAGGTAGCTCTTCATGTGTCAATCCATGACAAGCTGATGTGGCTTTTTAGTCTTGACAATATCAATGTAGGGGTGTACTTTCTCACATCATTACGTAAAATACATTAACACACTTGCCCTCTTTGTCGAAGCGAATTACTCCCTTAGTTGGCGGTACTCGCAAGAAAACATAATCGGCATAGCTCTTCCATTTAGATTAAGCCGCCATGATTCGGTCCCTTATCAAATCTACTTTTCCACAAGTGGCTTGTATCAATTCAGACCCTAATATTCTTTGCTAATCAACTTCCTCCCAATATAGTGGTGTTCGAAAATTTCTATTGTACTGTGCTTTGAACGGTGTCATACCTATAGTAGTTTGGTAGCCGTTGTTGTAAACAAACACTACGAGTGAGATGTGCTCATCCCGACTACCCTTCATATCAATGACACAAGCCCTGAGCACGTCCTCTAGGGTCCGAATAGTCCGCTCTGACTTACCATTAGTTTGTGGAGGGAGAACCGTACTAAAATTCAGCAGTGTACCCATAGCCTTCTGAAAACCGCCACAGGACTTCAATGCAAACTCAGGATCACGATTAGAAATGATATCCATCTCCATGTAAGTGAGTCACATTTTCCATGTATAGCTTATTCAACTTGTCCATTGGATAGATCTCCTTTATTAGGATAAATGTGCTAACTTGCTAAGTCGGTCAACAATGACCCAAACAAGATCAATACATTTAGCTATACCGGCAATTTAGTGACAAAATCCATAATGATGTATTTCCACTCGCTCGGGAATAGGAAGTGATTACAATAGTCCATATGGTCGTTGCCTCTCCATGCCACCTTAACTCGCTCACCATTGGGTACACATAACCTATCCCCGAACCGAAGGACGTTATTTTCGGACAAGGTAAAATCGATTCCTCCCGCATCTCTTCCCGAATGTCATCTATCAATTTCTCGTAACTCCACATTGGTATGTTGGGCTTCCTTAATCTTCTCCGCCAATGAGGGTTGTATCTGTCGAGCGGCAAATAACATAGTAGCATCATCAATTAACACTTCCACCCCATTCTTCCGGCTTCCTCTATAAGCCTCTCATTGATGTTAGAGCTGGCAAGGAAGGGTTTGTGATTTCCTACTAAGTGCATCCGCCACCACACGGCTTTGCTTAAATGGTATTGGATAGTGCCGGATAGAGGGGTTAAAACTATGCTCAACTTCCGCTCCGGATCGCTTAGTTATTTAGCTTAAACTAAGTTGTATGGATTTGTCCTCTAATAGTTTCCACCTTACATAATGGTATAAATCAATTCCGGTTTAGTTAATATAAAGTCCATGTATATAAGGACCCAAAGTGAAAATCAAACTCGAGCTTATACTTCTAGGAATAGAGAGATGCAACTATTTCCATATACTTCGCCCAAAGATTCGTACTCCTAAATTTTGGGTTGAATGACACAAGGTCTGTACTACTTTGCTTACCTCGGCTTTTCCTATGAGGACTTTCACTTCCGATCCTCCAATACCTAACTCAGCTTTAGAATGAATTGGAATATTGATGGAATCCCTACTGTTCACTCCCAATAACGGAGGGGACATTCAGGGACCCATTACTCCACTCATATCTATTGTTGAGCAAGGTTTTGTCGAATCATTCAGTTCCAATTCCTTTTTGTTCTTGACTGCACTTGGCTACACTAACACCCGATATAATACTGTTCATCAACTTAAATTGCTAGATCTATCATTCTCTTTCAACTACATGATATAATCCATACCTCCTAGCATCCGTCCTAAATTATCCTTTCTAGATATCCATCGGTTCGTGGGTGTATAGACATATCGAGATTTAACTACGTGCCTATATATATATTGTTTTTCACCGTCCCTTCAGAATCTAGACACAATTCTGGGGTTTCCTATTGGACAAGGTCCTCGAACGACTACTGTGCCCATACACCAAGCCAATCCCAAGATTCCCGTGTAGATTTACCAACAAGTCCTAAAAATGGCTCTCCGAGAGACATGTAGGGCCATAGGCTTACCCAAGGGTACTTAGGACCAATACTCAAAATTTCTAGGTGGTTCCCAAAGAAAGCCCGGCCACCATCGAGGATACGAGAAAAATGAAAGATAATTTCTCCCTAATCATTAGCCTACGTAACAGTCCCTGGAGAGTCTCTCACCGATAGCTAGCTTTTTATGGTTAGGCTAATCCCAATTATCATTATATTTTACATCATTGTTCATGACTTTACCCTCATAAACCTTAGTATATATCTTCTTCCTCTTTTTTTTTTTTTTTTTTTTTTTTTTTTTTTTTTTTTTTTTTGTAACTCCTAGGGTTTAGTATGTAGTTTCTCATCTTTTCTTCATTTCTAAACTGGTTTATGTTCTATGGAAGTCCCATACCTTTATTTGTATTATTAAAGCATTGTTCTATCAAAGAAAATTTATATATTCTCCTTGTTCTACCGATTCTTGTTTGTGGATAAGGTTTTTAATATTTAACCCTAATTTAGAGTAAATCGGGTCGTGTGAACACTGAGTTAGTCCATAAGGTAGAGCATCGCGCTCTGATACCAAGTTGTCACACCCCCATCCCTGAACCACGGGAATGCAACTAGAGCGTACCAATACGCTCTCTAACCACCAGAATCACTGCGATGCAAGACTCCAAGACTTACTCATTCACAACGACAGATAATAGGTAAAAAAAAAAGGATTAATATTAATAACATCAGAGTTAGCAGAAGCTAGGTGATAGCATATAAAATATCATCTATTCAAGTTTACCCCTTCAAGTACAATTCGTTCTAATCAGGACCTATGTATTACCTACTATATAAATAATACATCTATCATGAAAGGAATCAAAAGAATACACCTATAATTCAAAATGAATAATCAAGTGTATCAAAAGATGGCCACCGCCATAAGTCACGCCCCGCCAAGGAACACACATCGCAAAGAACACTCGGTCCATGCTCCACGATCTCTGGAGCCCACCAATCAACGTAACCAGCCTCGGGAGTCTCGCACTCGGCCACTCGCTCGAATGTACCGCATCAACTAAAAATATGTTTCCTCGAGGAGTGAGCTCCAATCGAGCCCAATGAGTGGCTAAGCCACACAAACATACACAATAATAATAATGAATGGGGTTGATCGCAAACCATACATGATGGACGGATACCAAGGTGTCCCATACCACCAAGGTAGACCGTACATCACATACAATTTACAATCATGCTACATGAATGAATGATGATGTATAGTTTTATTGTTATCCACCTAACACACAACTAAGTCGTATAGTACTATAGCAACACCTTAGGTAGCATCCCGACATCGGTACCATAAACGGATGGTATACCGCGATGACAAACCCGAGTCGCTACTGAAGCCTCTGCCGGTCTCCACCAAGAGATATACGCAAACCCCGAGTCAAATCCCGTCCCGGCGTTCGCCCAAAATACGGTTGGCGCCCGAACTTCCCGGTGGGTATACCCGAATAACGGTCGGAACCCACGGATTTGACCGACACCTAACCCCGTCGGTAAGGGTCATAGTAGGTAAACATTTATCCTAGCCGCATTCACCTATTGTATGAGTGAGGTACGCATGTGCATAGGCCGAGGCCGAGTCCATAGATACCGAAATACGGCCGGCCGACTATCCTCTCGCCCTCTAGCCCATACGCACGTATACAAGTACGAGATGTGAATACCAAGGCGCTGGTCGGTCACCATCCCGTTTCCACCTAATGCAATGGACAACTCTAATGCAATTTCAAGTACGGCAATCTCAAGCCCAAGACCCACCGCACTTGATCCCGCTCCGAAGCCCTAAGTCTACATGCCATGAGTGAGTCCATATTATGGAATCCTCAGTCCAAGACCAACCAGCACCCGAGTCCCATAACTAAATCCAACACCATTCGCACCATAGTGCAAGAAATAAATAATATCGCAAGACAAGAATGTAAAGTCCTATCAACATCTAAACATTTATATCGCCCTATATCTTACTAATAATTATATATTATAGCACACATGCATGAATGACATTCGCAAGACACGACACACAAACATTCCATAAATTAAGACGCTTGCTTAACTCACTCACCGATTCTCACCAATCGTCAAGACGGAGCTCTTCAAATCGGCGTCGATGCCAGTACACCGCCCCACGTACTAATACGCTCCCGAGCCGGCCGCCAACCTAAAGAGAGTGTACAACGTGGGGAGAGATTAGTGCCTTAGGGCTAGAAGAGTTGGGCCCCATAAGTTATCAAACAAGGCTAAAATAGGGGACCGGCACATACAAAGAAGGCTATATCATGTGCCCGTCCATGTGCCTGTCCATGTGCCTCGTCCCTCTCGGACTTTCCCACCTAGGCAGATCTAGGTTCTCAAGGACTCGGCACTTGTATGTGCCTGTCCATGTGCCTGTCCCTCTCGCACTCCCACCGGCAGATCTTTCTCGTGGATCGGCACTTGCATGTGCCTCGTCCATGTGCCTCGTCCATGTGCCTGTCCCTCTCAGCTTCCCACCAGCAGATCTATTTTCTCGTGGACAGCACTTGCATGTGCCTGTCCATGTGCCGTCTTTGTTGCTCATGCCATTCCGAGAATGGTTTTGCAGCCCCAAAGTCTTGGGCTAAAATGGGGTATTCTTAGGGGTTTTTAGGGGTCTCTTTGGCCATGAGAACAACTCCAACCAAGGTGTCATAGCATACACCCAACATGGGTTTGTAAACCCCATGATCGATTAGGTTTTCTTCCATTAAAATACATATGGAAAGAAAACCCATAGGTTTGGGTATTGGGGTTTTGAAAGGGTCTTTAATTTATGTTATTTAACACCCCTCAAACCCACACATCTACGGTCTTCCATGAGGGTTGGTAAAACCCATAAATGGAGGTAAATCCCCAACTTAGGGTTCATAAATGGAGAAGGGTGAATGGGTTTAAGGTAGGGTTAGGTGCTTCATAGTTAAACATCAAGGATTTGCCATTAATGGCTCTTCTAATTGAGTAGATGGAGCACTCAAGGTGTGCTCAACCAATTCAAACCCTAGGTAATAGAATTAGGGAAAGAGAGATGGAGAGAGAGAGAGAGAGAGAGAGAGAGAGAGAGAGAGAGAAAGAGACTCACCAAGGGTTGATGATGATAGCTTGTGCTCCACCATACTTCTCCCTTCTCCTTCCTTCTTCCTCTTCTTCTTTCTTCTTCTTTCTTCTTCTTCTTTCTTCTTCTCTTTCTTCTTCTTTCTTTTTCTCCTCTCCTCTCCACGATTTAGGATTGAAATGTGAGGTGAATAGTAGTTTTGGGTCTTTAATAACCCATCTAGGCATTAGGTCTTGTTTGGTTAGTCTCAAGTCCTTAGGTCCATTTGTTTAGGAGCTTGTTTGGTTAGGTATAAGCCCAAGGTCTAGTTTAAGTCATTGGGCCATTGGATCCACTTGGGCCCATGGCCCATGGCCCATGTCCTAAGTTCTAGTTACAATTAGAAAAAGACTAAGCTCCTAAGCCCAAGCCCATTCCAGTTCTTATGCTTATTAATGGTCATGCATAGGCATGAATTATTCGGATAGTGACTTACTCCCAATCATCGTTAAGTGGATAAGGGCGATTCAGGTGCGGGCCCCGCGGATCCCTATCATAAGGGAATTCCAAGAATATGCTTTCGTGGACGATTTTCCCCCTTTCTCTGACGGTGGATCTTTCCTCGAGGACTTCCCCTGTTTCGCGGTCGACAATCTCGTGTGATGGCTTGAGTATTATGACCCACAGTTCACGAGCGTACTCCACTCTTGGTTCTACACAAAAGGTTTAAACCAGACCGGTGGTCAGATCGCGTTTCAAACCGGGTTTTGGGCACGGATTTAACACACGGTGAATGGGATCTCATTCACCAAGGGGTGGGAGATGGTGGAAATGGGTATCAGGAGGGTATTTTAGAACATATCAAAACCTTAGGAGGGGTTTGTGAACCCTAGGATGGTAGGTGAACCGTGTTCTATGGGTAGAGGATAATTTTGTCCTACTTCATGAAATTCAGGTGTTTAAAAAACTTAAAAAGTCAATTATAATTTTTGGATGAGAGTGAAAGGATATTTTGAGAACTTCATTCAACATCAAATGTTTTTTTTCCATAGTGGATGAGTTTAGACCACGATGTCCCATCACTGCTCTATCGTCCATTAGAAAAACTTTTGCCTTGTTATATAAGGGATTGTCAATGACACCTCTATAGGTTTATTTAGAATACATAATCTTCGTGTATCTGTTCCTAGTTTTATACCAACAGCTTTTTAAGTTAGCGGTTAAAAAGAGTTTTAAAAATAATTTGAAAGTGACTTACCACATGTCATTATTATATATGGTTTTTTTAGTACACATGTGAAATAACATGATTTTATCCTCGATGAAAGAGAAAGTGTGTTATATAAAGATATAAAAATTAAAAATTAAAAATTAAAAATTATTTGACATTTTAAGAGATGTTAATAAGCAATTCCCACCATATAATGAAATGTTACAATTTGCTAGACATCCCACAGTTTACCATGAGCCCAGTCCCTGAATCTATGTTTTCCATGTCCATGCAAAACTGCTTTAAAGTATTAGGGAGGATTTTGCTAATTTGCAATTAACTTGGCTGGCCATAAATTTAAGGGTATTGGTATTGGATCTCACAAATTTCTCCTAAGCATGAGATGTGATATCACTGGATACCTCTTCAGAAGATGGCAAGATCGAACGGTTGAAACGTGTCATTGTCTTGCCAACCTATGCAAAATGATCAAAACAAATTAATTAAAAAAAATAGAAATCAGCCTTATAAACAGCTAAACAAAATAATATAGTTAATTATGCTTCTTCCTTACTAATTTTGTCAAGAATTAATGTTTGAAAATAGGAACCACATTGCCTCAAGCCACTCATCCATCTGAACTCATATCTACAGACTAGGTAACTTAAAATTAAGGGAACCAATTTGGTCTCTACCCCCCCCCCCCCCACCCAAAAAAAAAAAAAAAAACCCATGCTCACCTTCATTTAGAGCTAATTTTAAGCTTCAAAATCTAGCTGCCCCTGTTGTTCTTCACCCAATTGGATTCGGTACAACAATGTAGGAAACGAATAGAAATCGCAGAAACAATATTTGCGTTGTGTTACAACCGCTCATTATCATGCCTCTGTCAGAGTACATAGAATGAACTTGCTACAATATCATAGCAACATTATATATGTACACTTCACCGAAATCCCATATAACCCTAAAAAATTTTCCTCGAGAGCTGCTGCCCCTGAACCCTCCACATGGACTCATCAGTTCGTTGAAGCCCTAGTAACGAAGATAACACACAAGGTGCAATGCCCTATCCTTGAGAGCTCAGTGAGTTCTCAAGGATGATTCCACCATTAGGGAGAATGAGAGAACAAAAGTTAGCAACTTACCGGTGAATATGGGTATTGGGATATACCATACAGTGATGGGTTCAACCACAAATCTAAGGTCATCATTACTCTCCCGTATATGTTGGAGGTCAAAAATACCCTTTACTATTCCCAAACATCCATCTAAGTGACTATCAGTGAAGGAATTCCTCCTTCACCATGGCTTAAGGAAACTGGGTCCAAAAATTGAAGTTTGTGATTGCTGAAATTGCAAAAAAGAAAAAAAAGAAAAAAATCAACCACATGTTCAACCTAATGTAGGCCAGGATGAGCCGTGCATCTTTTCAGATCCAGATGGGCCTATCAGGCCAAGCTTCTGCTAGGGAGGATACCCAAAACTATTCTATGGGTGGGCTGGGCTAAGTAGAGTATGCTAGCTGCCCATTTCCTACCATATGCTTCCATATATTTATCTAAGCCTAAAGCGTATACTGCACGTCCTCATATTCATTATAATATTAATTTTTTGAGGAGATAGAAACAATGATTTAAAAAAGGCCAAATGTTCTTTGTATGGGGGTGCAGGCTCTGCCTAGACACATGGGGGTGGGCGACATGACCACCCTGACCCCTAAATGGCAGGCCCATGTGTTTGGGGCCCTGGGTGCAGGCTGCACTGCGGCACAGAGAACATCACAAAACAACGTGAGAGGGTATATAATCTACCTTGTTTGCTGAGAGAACCCTCTCCCATCTTGCTTTGTTGATAAGTTTAGTTTTATTTACCTGAGCATCCCAATCAGTTCTCCATGTGATGAACATGAGTATTAGCGTCTGTGTCGCGGTCCCACATATCATCCCAGCCCATATACCCTAAATATGAAAAAATAAAAATTATGCAAGTGAGTATTTAGCTCATTATAGAAACTCAAGAAAGTTATAGGTTATCCACAAAGGTTTTATTAAGTTTCTCTTCACCAATGATGATGTGAAGTGAGGTTATGATTGTACTATGTGTTAGTCATCAACTACTATTCCTATTTTTCATGGTCCAAAATAACCTTCACCAGTCCAATTAGAGGGTCAGATAGGGTGGATGAAGAGATACTCTTCTCGTCACTGTTGGTGGAGAGATACTGCATCCATCCACCAAAATAGTCAATATTTGGGGATGGATAGACTTGTGAGTCACCCCAATTCAATTGAACATTAATAACTAAGCACATTAATTCCTTGAAAAATTCATTATTATTATTTGGGAAAAAGAATTCTAAAAGGCAGCATGGTCGTTGCACCCAAACATAGATGGGGTAAAATGACCGTCCCATTCTCATGAAGCTAGGGCAGTAATGATCGCTCCGTTGATGTTGTCGTGTGCACTTCCATTGGCCCTCGTACCAACGCAGGAGCCACACTATCTTTTGGAGTACCCTCTCCCTTATTATTATTATTATTAGGGGCACTGTTCTCTGTGCCGCAGCATAGGTTGCGCCCAGCCACATGGAGGTGGACGCAATGACCACCCTACCCCTTGAGTGGCTGGCCCATGTGCCTGGGCGCAGCTTACGGTGTGGCACAGAGAACATTCTCCCTTATTATTATTATTATTCACTTTTCTTTAGACTCCAGTTGTTTACAAGCACACCCTATGCAAAAGGAAATATTTTCAAGTAAAATTATTATTCGAAATTTACATATATTTTTTCACATGAATTTTACCTAGAATAACTGCAATTATTTTAAACGGTGATTACTTAAAAATAAACAAAGCCTAATTAACCCTTGTTATTTAAAATGGAATTAACCTACACCATTACTCCTTGTAATCTTTAATAGGTTCTTTTAGTCAAGATTTTAATTTGATTAACAAATAGATTTTTATATTAATTAATATGTTTTTTCTTAATTTTTTTTAAAGAAGGTTTAAGACCTCATTAATCAGCATTGATTTCTGGATCAATTGCTATGGATCAAAACAGGAAAAGCCAACCCAATTTCCAGTTCTGATCCCTCTCTTACTCTCTCCTTCTTTCTTCCAATCAAGTATATATCTTTGTTTGCTTATTTGATTTGCATTTGATCAATATTTCTTGGATCGTGATCTTCTACGGTGCGCCGCTTGTAGTGGCTTGAGCGGCGCACAAATAAGGCACGGTACAATGACCGCCTTACCCCCACTCTGGCAAGGCGCTCGGGCAGGGGTAAGGCAGTCATTGTGCTGCGCTCTGTTTGTGCACCGCTCAGGCCGCTACGGGCAGCACACCGTAGAAGATCTGGATTGATATTTCTTACCCTAACTTGGAGATTGATCACATAACCGAGATACATTCCTAAAGGAAACCCAACTACATAGTAGCAAAAAATGTTCACACATGCCACCAAGCTTTGCCGACCACAACCGATGGCCACCCCTGCTTGGACAAAGAGAGAGAAAACAAAGTTAAGAACTATGCATTTAGGCTACGTTTGGAAGCCAAGAAAAGAAAAAATATAATAAAACAAAATTAACGATGAGCGCGAATGATTGATTTATGTAACTATCTCTCTCCTCAAATTCAAATTTTTTTGAATGTTTTTTCTTCTTTTCTTGCCTTCCAAACATAGCCTTGAAAAAAGAGTCTAAAACTAGTGTGTTTTAGTAGTACTGCTACAAAGAAAACATGTCATTGCAATAAACGTAAAATGAAAAAGGTGATTGTATTCAAAATAAGGTCGATAATATTCTTGTATTGTTCCCCGATACCCTCTAGAGACCGTCCAAACGCCTCAGTCCCTTGATTGTGGCTGAAGTAAAACCATTTTCATCAAGGAATTGGTGATGGGGAACTTAAAAATGTAGAAAAAATTCAAAAAATGAGAAAGAAAAATCACAAACAAAATCAAGGTTTATATGGTCTACCCAAAACAAATCTTTTCATAATTTAAAGAGGGAAAAGGCTCTCTGAGCCTAAAGCGTACACTGTGTCCTCTCATAATGCATTATTTTATTGATTTTTTAAGGAGAGAGAAATTAGATTTTAAAAAAAAGATAATGTGAGAGGGTGTAGAGTACCCTGTTTGCTTAAAAGGTTTAAATTTAAAAAATAAATAAATAAATTGTTAGCATAATTAAAATAAAAAAGTTGTCATTACATGAAAAGAAATAAGAAAGCTTGCCTGAAAGTGCTGCTTGAACACTATTGAGCAAGATAATTGAAGCCAGTAGAACTGAGAGGCTCGATACCTCTTTTGCAACTTCAATGCTACTTGTGAATAGAAAAGAAATGGATTTGCCATAAACCAGAGCTAGAATGGAAAAGATGACACCTATAGTTAATGAAATACTTAAGTTTAATTTAATGGTAAACTTTGCTGCCTTTGCATCTCCTTTCCCCAGCTCATTTGCAACACGCACACTACAAAGACATAAAGAAAGAAATTATCAGATAACTGGCACACCTAATTGAGAGAGAGAGATGTTTGGCTCACCTACAAGGAGTCTGGATCGTCTCCCCACGTGGGGACGGTCCTCATGCCATCCACATTGTCCATGGGGTGTGGGTCCTGTAATGCGTCTTGTATTTTATGTACAAAGTGGATGGGATGGGGGCCGTCCATGTGAAGAGTGGATCTAGACCGCACGTGCAAGTACATGCATGCTACACAATGGTCCTTGCCCAACACCTGTCGTATGTTGGACCCATGCAACAAGTAGGTGTACATGCAGTCTGTGAGCGGGGCTCGAAACATGGACAGGAACGTGAAGTACCAATGTACCACTAACTAAGGAGCTCCAGCCCGTCATCCCAAGCCCATCGTCCCAAGAAAATCATACATGGGCCAATCAACTGTTAGTTTCGAGTTTTCCACCAGTTAAGGTGAAAGAGAATCTCTTCATCCAAGGAGATTGAGGCTATGATTGCATTTCCGGAATAGTGATTTCCACCACTTTTTTCTCAGTCCAATTGGGAGGTCAGATCCCATGGATTAAGAGGTTTTTTCTTCATCGTGGATGATTGGGAAAATTTGATCTATTTTTCTATGTTAGTCTCTTAGTATAGTAGGGGAATTTTATCCTGTCTGGCTCTCTACCCGGAATAGTTGTCCAGTTCCTCTCATAGGGAGGCAAAAATGACAACATAACCTCACTCAGGTAGTGTATTCAGACAGGGGGTTAGGTTGTCATTTCCGACCCCCTATGAGAGGAACCGGAGAGGATAATGATCCATAGTAGGGTTTATCCTTCTCCGTTTTATTGTTAGAATGTAAATTTGAGAAGGATGGAGTAAACCGTTTATAATTTTCCATGGAGGTTTTCCATGAAAAACTCTCTTAGCTTAGGCCTTGTTCTTGGTTTGACCTCAAATAAAGTTGAATTGGAGAGCAAAGATCCATGTGGTGGATCCCATTCAGTTGGACCATAATGATGTAATGCTAATGTTGTATTACGCCATCTCGAGACTTAGAGCGGAATGTTGGGCAGTTAAGAAACGGTGGCATAGCTAATAAGGGACGATGCCCTAGAGTTTGTGTCGATGTTGTTTGCCTCCAATGACCCCCCCTTTTTGTTTACTTCTCTATTATTATTTTGCTGTCTTTGCTAGGATCCATGTAGCCGACCCCATTAAGAGAGAGAGAGTGTGTACCTTGCTGCACTTAAGAATCCAAGGGATACCATATATACCCAAGCATTGATGTTGAGGCTGCAAAGTTCAAATTTTTACTACAAATCATGGCAATCAAACACAACCAAAATCCAAAATAGAAGAAAGAAAACATAGAGTGTACCAAATAGAGAAGGCTGATACAACAATTTGGGCATTTTTCATGTTGCCTACCAGTAAAACCAGCACTGCACCATTCCAAAACTCAAAGCTATTCAAAAGACAAAAGAGGGATTGGATCAATAAAAATGACCATATATAGTTCATGGGCTCATGTTCTCTGTGCCACAGCGCAGGCTGCGCCTAGACACATGGGGGTGGGCATAATGACCATCCTGCCTCCTTGAGTGGTAGGCCCATGTGTCTGGGCGTAGCCTGCGCTGCGGCACAGAGACCATTCTCCCTTAAGATATGGACTTTTAGAAAGAGAAAGGAATATTATTTGACTAAGCTTACCAAAGCATTACACCTGAAGATATAGAAAGCTTGAGAAATGGCCATAGTTCATTAAAGGCACTTTTAGAGAAACCGTTCCAAGAATCTTTACACCAACCTCCAAAGATATAGATGAATTGTGTTAAAAGGATCAATAAAAATGACAAGTTCATTGCACCCATGGCACCTGAGACTCCCCAACTCAACCTGTCAACCATTAGCCTAGATAAAATCATACTCAACACAAATGAGATGGCAGATGCCCATCCAACAATCATGATCTTGAGTTGGGCTTGTAAAAATGTTTGTGTGGTTATGCCAATCAATTGGTAGAAAAAAAGAGGAAGAAACCATAGACTCAATTTTCCTGCATGCTTTGTTAACTCCTCTTCTTCACCTAGAAACCTTAGAATTGGAGTTGTGAAGATGAAAGCAGGAAGCATAAAGAGAGAAGCTGTGAGAAGAATAATCCATGACTGTTGCAGGTAGATACCCATCATATGATATTTTCCTGCTCCAAATGCTTGACCACATACAGTTGGGAGGGAACTCCCCACACCTAACTGCATTAGAATTGGAAATGGGTTACTAGCATAAACATTTTGTTAGAAAAAAACGACGACTAGAATGGCGATTTTGCAGAAGAAAAAACGAAGAGAAAGAGAAGAACAATCACACAAGACAAGATTTATGTGATTCACCCCCAAGTAGGAAGGCTACATCCATGATCGAGTGATAGAAAGATTTCACTATTTCTGAGAAGCAAAAATACAAACCCTCAATCTCACATCTCTCAAAGAGATAATAACATTATATAAGAAAACCCTAACCCAGAAAGTACAGAACTGCCCCTAGAGACCCACCCAGTCTGGTTCGAACCTGAACCAACATATAGTTAAAATACATATCAAATCCACGACCTGCAGAAAAATCACCACAGTACTTTCTGGACTGACTGTGATCAAGATTCATCAATAACACAATTATAATTTATAAGAGAGAGAGAGAGTCTTACTAATATTCCATCAACAAATCTCATGATGATACTTTGGACTATTGAAAAAGAAGCAAGTTCTATTTCTCCAATGTGTCCTATATATGCTTGTGTAACAACTAGGATTCCAAACCCTGAAACCCTAGTGACAATGGTTGGTGCTGCAATCTTCCACAGCTTCTTTCCTTCTTCCCAAATCTTATCCTTTAATTCACTTCCATTTTTCTTTTTTGAGTAAAGTAAACTTTCTTTGATCCCATCATCCATTTTGATATTTTCACCTAAACAATTTAAAAATGAAAGAATAAATTAATATATAACAGGGTTATAAGTTTCAAGCAGTCTAAGAACAAATTAATATACAATAGGGTTGTAAGTTTCAAGGAGCCAGATATTTTCATGAATGAAACATGCTTATGTGAGCTCCTAACAACTACATATTTAAGATCTTTTTTATTTTATATTTGATTATTATAATACTAATAAAACAAAAGCATGTTTTCCCATGAACTCAAATGTATTTTTGATAATTTTATTGAAAATCAAATGTTTAAAAAAAAGAAGTTACAGGTGTGGAAATGTTAGGTATAATATAGAAGGGTATTATTTTCACTATCTCATAAGCAAGAAGTTAAAGCTTACCCAGAACTCGAGAAGTGCACTAAACCTTATTTTTACTATCTTTATCAAAAAATAGTACATTAAAAAACTCTTAAAATGGGCAAATGCTTCTAAAGAGTCCATACGGATAAACTAATCTAGATGGTCTAAATATCTATCAAACGGTTGATCAGATGGGACTCAAATTTTATATATAGGTCAAGGTCCTGCACGTACTTATCAGGTCTCAGCCCAAACGAAGATCACCAAGTGGAAATAACGCTTTGAAAATGTAGAGACCAATGGAGGATGCATTGACATACATAATTAGCTGAGAAATGCAGAGGTGCAGGAACATATACGGATGGATATTTGATTGAATTTTGAGTTTAAAGAGAAAATCTCTTCAACCATGGGATCTAAATGTCTGATTAGACTCGAGGAATGTATTTTCTGTTTTATACAATATGGGCTACGATTTAATAATGACATCCACCATTCATACACTTCAATCATAAAGTCAAACCACCAATGGTGAAGAGAAATGAGTGAAGGAAAATTTATTCCTTAATAAATGAAATATTTAACTAGCAGGCTTGTACTGGGTTTATTTTGTGGGCCCTAAGGTTCCTTGTTCAAATGTGCAAATGATGCTTTGAGGTTTGAAACATGGAAATAAAAAAAATGGATAAATAAAAATTGGGAGAAGGATAGGCACACCCGCCTGCGGTTGGCACCAGATCCGGATCCTCTATTTCAGCCCTATCCCTATTGCCGTGCGCCCTACACACAGTAAGGTAGAAAAGGCTGCCTTACCCCCACTCAGATAGGGGTAAGGCAGTCTTTTCACGCCTTGTTGAGTGTGGGGCGCACATGACAGTACAGGTAGGGCGGAAGTAGGGGACCCCGACACATGGCACCAATGGGGGCGAGGGATGGGTATGAGATATCATACAGGAGAGACAAAAGAGTCACTTCAAAAGGGGAAGAGAGAGAAAGACACAGCGGAGTAATAAAGTTTAGGGCTTATTTTAAATATTCCAGGTGTTAAATTTCAAAGCTAAATTTATCAGATATTTTTTGGGGTATCCTTTCATGACCCATTTGCAGAGGAATAAAAGTCATCTCAAAGGGTATTAGATTCTCTCTTTTCACCCTCTCTTTGAGGCATGCAGTACACCTAATGAAATAGAAGTGTTTTATTTGTAAAAAAAATTGAGGAAGAATTGAAGAACTAAAAAAGGAAAAAAATGAGAAAGAAAAACATTAAAGCAGAAATAAAACTTCAAAGAGATTGAAGATTACAAATCTTTTGATTTTCATTTCCAAAAATAAAAAAGGAAGATAAGTAAGTACCTTTGTCTGCTTTGAAGTTTATTTTCTGAGTCACTTTAGATTTTGGATTTCCATTTTCTTCTGCTCAATCTTGCAGATGGGAGAGAGAGAGAAGATGGGTTTTGGTGATTCGAAGTGGAAACAGAGATTGAGGGTTCTTTTTATAGTCTCTGTAGGTCGAATGAGAGAGAAAGAGCCAAAAAGGAAAAGATTTATTGCTTGATATTAATATCTGAAAATTGAGAGTGGACTCTTTCAACTCGTTTAGACTTTTGAGGGTGTGCAGCATGGTTTGAGGGATCAGTATTGGATTGCCCGAATCATGAGATTCGTATAAGAATCGATCGATGGTGATGTTGATTCTGGGGTGATCCCATATTGATGGATCAGTATTGAATCGCCCAAATCTGTTTTTTTTTTATTATTATTTTTTATTTTTAAGAGGGTAAATTTGTTCGATTTGACTCAATTCAAGGAGATTTAGATCAATATCGACCGAGACTGATCCGATACTAAAACAATGGGGTTTGGAGGTAAGACTGCCCCACACAGAAGTCCTTTGGATGGCATGAAATAGCACCACACAGCATGAAGCTTGCAAATAATGCCAATAAATATAAAAAAGACAAAGGCAAACACGTAGTATTGAGTTTTCTGTTTTTTTTTGGTAAATTTCTGTTTCCTTAACAACAGATTTTCCAAGTTTCATAAGAAAACAGAAAAATATGGGCAGAGGGTTCTCTGAGCAAGCCATTGACCCTCTCACGTAAACAATGTTAATTCATTTATTGAAGGAGAGAGAAAAAATAAAATAAAATGTGACTCCGCATCGTGTATACCTTAGGCTCACATTGCCTCCCTTTAAAAAAATAAAGGGGCGTTGTTCTCTGTGCTGCAGCGCAAGTTGCGCCTAGGCATATGGGGATGGAGATGGACGCAATGACTAACCTACCCTCTGCATAGGCTGCCCATGTGCCTAGGTGCAGCCTGCGCTGCGGCACAGAGAACATTCTCCCAAAAATAAAAAAGGAAAGGAAAAAGATTGTTATGTTGTCCATGTACAGATTCCTTTATACTTTTCTCACATAAAAAAACAGTGGGGTCTATATTGATACACTCTTTTCTATTCTGATCATGTGGGTCTCATATGGGCACCACGTGGATGATACTATTTTCAACCCCTCAATGATGTAGTGCGCAAATTTCTTTTTATACTGCCTTTCTAGGAAACCCCCCAATTTGCTAGAGAGTAAGACGTTGATTTAACATTTGACGAAATTAAGATACGGAACATGTATAGAAGTGTCAAATTCCAGCCCGAACCGAGCCGAGCTCGACTTCGGTTTGGGTATTCAAAAGAGTAGAAGCGAAATAACTGGATCTACTAAATGGAACAAAAATCGAACCAAAACCGATAAAAAGATAGAAAATCGAAACCGAAAACCAACTTTTTATTAACTTTTAAAACATATTGACAAAAAAAAAAAAGAACCGATGTAAATCCATTAAGAAAACCTAATAAAAGCCATTGAAACCAAAGTTATCGGTTCGGCTTGGCAAGTATTAGTCCAAAATCGATTCAACCCAAC
Source organism: Telopea speciosissima (assembly GCF_018873765.1). NCBI lineage: Eukaryota > Viridiplantae > Streptophyta > Magnoliopsida > Proteales > Proteaceae > Telopea > Telopea speciosissima. The sequence goes on from NC_057923.1 coordinate 57,967,888, forward strand.
TAAAACCATATTGAACCGACCAATTGACACCCCTACATGATCACTTTGTACGTGTACGATATCCCTAGAATGCCACATTCAAGGGGAGAGAAAAAGAATTAGTTTGTATTTTAGTCAATTATATATTTATATGTTTTCCAAGTCTTTGTTGAAACATGGAACAATATAATAAGGGCAAGAGATCGCTGCCCTATTGTGTAGCCCTTGCAGCAGTGCAAGGATCAATGGGAGTGTGCGTAAGGGCATTTGTCTAGATGGGATTTTTTATTCACTTAAGCGTTGAACAGTAATTCCGTGTGCTTCTGTGTTTGGGTGCAAGAATCATGCGATCTGTCAACATTCTTTTTCCCATATAATTATATACAACACATAATTTCTTTAAATTCTTGAACATAATTATTTCTTTAAATTCTTCGATTTTTTTCTTCAATAAAATATTATTTAAGGCTCCATTTGTTCGCACGTAAATGCATGGAAGTAAAATAAAGTAGGGGATACAGATGCTTGAGCAAGTGATTAGTAAATGTCTTTTTTTGTTCTTCCTTTTTGACTATCTCTGCCATAGGTATGCATATCAGGAGGATCGATCCCTTGACCTCCTGGGGGCATGCGCTTCAACTAGCAAGCCACCAACCAACTGACCAAGCGGTTGTTTGCAATTGAATGTCTTATATTATATTCTTCTTAATTAACCTTCTCTTTCTGTCTTTTCTAACCTTATTCAATCCAACAGAATGAGATAGGAGAAAAAACCTATCAAAAAAAAAAAAGAGCAAAGGGATGAAAGGTGATGAAAGATGATGACGGATGTTATCACTTATTATTTTTTTGCTTGCTATTGACTTGACATGTAAGATGTACCAATATAAATGGATAGTGTCCAAGTAAATCCCTCTCCCTCTTATTTATCCCTCCCTTAAAGGCATTCATATATTACTCCTCTAGCCTTCCCATTGACCGGCCTCATTTGGAGCTCTACAAGAAGGAATCCTCCTACCATAATTCCACATCCACCATTCCCGAATTGGAAGAAAATTTTCTTAGGGTCATTGCTCCATTGTCCAAACCAAACTACTGTTCACAGCAAACAGAAATAGTCATTCTATCAACCTTAGACCAGCTCCCCATACGTGAAGGCTTCACGTATGGTTTCATGATGACACATGTCCCTTTGTTTCCATAAATGCCTCTCCATGTTGCCATTAAAAGTATTTAGCGGGGCATTTGTGAAAGAAAAAAGACACGTGTTTTCACGAAATCATGCGTGAAGAATCGTTACACTCCATGTACAGGGAATTGACCCGAACTCGCCCTATCCTCTTCCAATTTGCAACAAAATATTTGGAGACCAAAAATTGTTCACCACCAATAGATACGAGTTCGGATCCTCTGCATGTACATATAGAGGAGTTACATTTCACATACACTGGTGGGTTGCCATGTGTCCTATCATGATGAAGTAAGTTCTAACCATTTTTGTCATTTTTTTAAAATTTGTTCGGAGAAAGTTTTTCGGCACACCATCCTAGGGTTCACAAACCCTTGTAGAATTTTAGTATGTTTCCAAAATACTTTGCCGATATCCTGCCACGTGCATATGAAGCCCTACAATGATGAATGGATTCCCATTCACCATTGCTGAAGGAAAACTCGGTCCTTTTTTTTTTACTGTATTATTTCCCTTTTTTATGTTAGCAAAATTTATGGAAACCCACACTCAATTGTCGAGTCCCTTTTCCCTCTGTTTTCTGAAACTTGCAAACTTGCTCTGCCTTATTTTTGCTCCCGGTCACTCTCATTGTTACTAATATTATTGAAATTTGACTCTACATTGTAGCACTCTGCTGCTTTGGTCTCTTCCTCTTCTAAGTGTTGAGGCTCTCCATGCATTGTGGTCCTCAGATCTGTGGAGAAGGTCAGTCTTTTATGCTTTTTTGTATCCATTTTTAAATTCATCTTTTACACACTATTGCAGTATCAATTAATGGGTAGGGAAATTCCATCCACACTACAATCTTTTTCGGATTTGTCTAACTGATAAGAGTAGTTCGTTCAATACTCCCACCTTCTGTGGGCCGGAAAGAAGTCTATGTAAATTAATACTAGAGAGAGGGACATGCATAACGCTCATGTGGGATAAGCTAGTGAATGGCACCAATGGGGGCACAGGATGGAGCATCATACAGGGGGGGCATGGGTCATTTCAAAGAGTGAAGAGAGAGATAGACTCAGCGAGTGCTAACTTACAACATACAGATAGTGTGCTCAGTCTTTTCCTTAATATTATCATAGAAGACAATGAACAACATAGCATTGAACAATTTTTAAGCCATCATTCACTCGTATAAAACTCAAGATACTATTGGTATGTTGGAATATGGGTGTCTACTAGTTATTTGTTGCTACTCTGATGAGTGGAGGCCATGGTTCAAGGAATCAATATCAGAATAGTTAGATTTGTCGATTTGTATCGGTATCAATAGGGGCCGATACAGGTTTGTGAACGATCCTGTATCAGTGGATCGGTACAAACCAACCCAAGGGTAAAATTGAAAATATATATATATTAAATGAAACCAGGGGCAAAGCCGTCCGATATGGGCCAATCCAGATTGGTATTAGATTAGTATCGGGCAAGATTGATACTGTATCTTCCTAAATCCCAAGTGGAAGCATCACAAATATAACTAGTAATTCCTAAAGGAGAGGGTTGGGCATGCTGCCAGCTTTCTGTAAACTAACGACATATACCAACCACAAGGTTGGACACATTAGAGCAAGGAAATCTTATCCAAAGGGGGAGAAGAGAGGATGAAACATGTTGGGCACTATGGTTGTGTGCCCAGCCTTTTCCCAATAGATATTTAAGAAGCATTGAACAATTTGCAAAAGGGAAAGAGAGGATGGAGGCTATCAATGATGCAAAAGTTTCAAAGCGGATGGTGCCATGTTAGTGTGTTACTCAAAATCCGTTGCCCACAAGTTTAAACTATCCTATGGTGGCTACCTGTAAAGGCAAGACATTCCACCTGTTAGGGCCATGTGGAGGGCCGAATCATCTCATTCAACCATTGGATACATAGAATATTATAATTTTGATTGGCCAGGTGATTAGTTTTGGACTCCATCTCATATGCATGTGTACCATGTATTGAAGTTTTTTTTTGTGGGAAGAAAATATTTATTAAACTAAAGAAAACAAGAAAAAAATTACAAAGAGTAGCATTGCTCTCTCCAAAGTTGGTTGAGAGCTTTAGACATCTAGTAAACTTAGCAAAAAACATGAGGCTATAAACATGATTTCAAGGGACCTTCTTTACCACCACTGTTCTAAAGTTTTTAGTAGTTGTGTAATGTCATATACTAAAGCAAAAAAAGACCAAGGCCATAGTGTTGAAAGTTTTGAAGTTAGCCATGATGCCATTTGATCTGAGTCCGTCCAAACTTCTAGATATTGGTCCCCCTTGGAAGCTACATCTTTGACAGCTCGTTTGATTGCTTTTCCTTCTGCTTCAGCTATTGAACCTAAGAAACCATGATCATATAAGACAAAAATACAATCGTTATCCAAAAAGAGACATGATGCCCAACCTGACTCCTGAGTAGTCTGTAAAAAAATACCATAAATAACAAGAAGGTGATGACCATCAGTTGGTTTAAAAACAACAATTGCATGCAAGGCTCATCCAATGGAAAAAGCAAACCAATCCAGTGAATGATCCTAAGAACAAGATGATGCAGGTTAGGCTTCTTTGGCTGAAATAAAATCATGTTACGTTTAGACTATAAGTAAAACATTACATGAATTGAAGTTTCCCCCCTTATTTTTTCACTTGGCAACCATATTCCAAAACATTACAAGTCCAAAACTAAGTTTGGGCTGAAACATACTACATAAGTAGATGTGCACAAATTCTCAACATCAACTATTAGCTTCCACATGGGGATGAGCTTCTAGCTCAGTGGTAATTGGCTAGACAGTTGGGTCTAGCGTAAGTCCAAAGAAGGCGATAGTTTGACCCATCCCCCCCCCCCCCAAAAAAAAAAAAAAAACCTTCTTGAAATAATAGGTAGTATGGTAGTGTAGTTTTCAATAGGTAGTATGGTAGTGTAGTAATAAGTATAGCCCAGTGAAAAATTCCAACAAAAATAGCTCACTCTACTCACTACTTTGCTTCAATCTTCTAGTGTAAGTCCAGGGAAGGTCAAGAGTTTGACCACTCCCCCTAAAAAAATCACATTCTTGAAATAGTAGTAGTATAATAGTATAGTAATAAGTGTGGCCCAGTGGAAAATTCCAATAAAAATGACTCACTCTACTCACTACCTTGCTTCAATCTTCTGGAGAATCTCAAACTGATATAGGGAAATGAATACCGTAGACCTTTTGGTGAAGAAAAGTGCTTCTAGGTGGTTTCTTTGTTTGGTTGAAAATTATTTGTGACTTTCAAGAAAGACCACGTTATCGTTTTGATCTAGTTTGAGCATTGTTTGTCTATTTTTTGGTGCTTTAAGCTTCTGTTGATGGCAATGTTGAAGGTGGTTTCTTAAGGCATTTTACGCTATTGATTTGTTTTGTGATCTACTGATAACAATGTCGAAGGTGGTTCCTTAAGGCATTTTGCGCTATTGATTTGTCTTGTGATCTACTGATGACAATGTCGAAGGTGGTTCCTTAAGACATTTTGCACTATTGATTTATCTTGTGATATGCTAACAACGCTAAACAAATTTCTTACAATTTTTTTCTAGTCTGTGAATGCGGCCTAGACTTTAATCTATACATCCTTTTTTTTTTGTTCTTATTATTAATATATCTTTTGCTAAATTTTAGGAAGCAAAAAAAAAGTATGTTCCAATGGTCCCCAGTCCCTATGACCTTGCCCCAAGTTGGGCCTAGTAATTCCACCCCCCCCCCTCCCCCTACCAAAAAAAACAGATAGCAAAATGAAGCCTTGAAAATTGTTGAAGAATCAAGAAAAAGAGTGAGAACAATTTAATGACTAAAATTAAATACAAGAAAAAAAAAAAGTTCAATACAAGATGGGCCAGACGAGAAATATCACAGTTGACATGTTTAAGCTTGTGAATAATTGGGGTGAAGCCCTAGCAAGGGAAACCCAATTCAATTTTTTTTTATTTTAAATAATACGAGGGGAAATTATAATTAAGATCCTAAACTGCTAATTTAGTATTATCATATAGTTGATTTTGAAAAACTGGCAAATTTGACATTTGATCAATCAAATGTGTAACCATTCAATGCAATGATTCAAATTTACCATATTATCCCTACAAGTGACCTAATCGTATGACCCACCATGTATGAATTAATTCTACACTATCCTTCATATTTCTAACCATTGAAGTGGTATAATTTGATCCTTTTAATATGGAGGACAGACAATGTGCATTGCCATCATCCATGACATCTTGTGTTTAAACTCAATCAAAATATTATATAATACTTTTGGATTGAAATTTAAGCTTGATGGGTGATTTTTGCAATACACCCACACTGCTTGAGCATCAATTAAGTTGTTAGTTGTCACACGGTAGGAGAGACTTGACTTTAAAATAAAATCACACAAGAGAGAAGAGATCCACACTACACACTTCACTTTACAATCTTGCAATTTGTCTCATAAACCCAAGCACCTATGTACATCCTTCTCTTATCTCCCATTCACTTTACATCTTCCCCTTGGCTCCTTGCTTAGTCCTTGTACAAACGTTGCTCCCACATTATACCTCTTGGACTCTCACTTTGATCAATACTCACTCCTTTTTGGTAGACACAACTCTCTTTTTATAAGACTCCTTTTCTACCTTCTTGTTTTCTCTTTATTTAAAGAAAACTCACTAACTCTCGCTCCTCTACTTTATTGGGTAAGATTATACTTTCTCTCTTCTTAGAGAAAATCTACACTACACACTTCTTCCAATATGTCTCTTGGAAGACTCCACCTTACGTAATATCTTCAACGGCCAACCACTTCCACTCTTTTGAAAGACTCTACTCTTCCAGTTAGTTGGAAGACTTTACTTTCTTGAATACTCTACCTCCTTGGAAAACTTCACCACTTGGAAGGCTCTACCTCCTTCACTCTCTTGGAAGACACAACCTAGCAAACTTCCACTCACTCTGTTTCTTTTTTTTTATGATAGAGAAAACCCAATATACCCACTTCCCCAACTGACCTTTTGGTTTTCACACCCCAATAAGAAAAATGCTTGCCAACTCATATGACACTCACACATGAACTTGAACTCAACATGTCCAACACCAACAAATTTTCTACCTTCTTCATTAATCCATTTAAACCATTGAACCAAACTTTTAACCGATTTAGATAAAAGTAATCAAACCAACATCACACGCTAAGGGAGACTTGACTTTTGAAATTATGCCAATACCCAAGTTTGGGGATATAACTCCATTAAAACATTGTAATTTATTTTTTGCTGAAAAACCATTGTAGTTTATTGATGACATACCTTTGGCTAAACTCTACAAGTAAGACTTAACAGATCGTGTTGGATAACGTTGTTAAGGTGAGTTATTGGTATTCATTGCAGAAAATTCCAATGTTTATTTAATGTTGTTATAAGACTACACTAATAAGAATAAGGGAAAATGTTCTTTGTGCTGAGGGAGAGCCCAGAGCCCCAGACACATGGGTTGGCAAAATGACCGCCCCGCCCCCTAAATGGCAGAAATACCACCCACATGTGTCTGGGCGTAGCTTGCACTGCGGCATAGAGAACATCAACCCTAAAAATAATGGTATAGAGGCATTATTTCGTTCAATTATTTTTCACCATTAAAATATTGCATGATGAAACTTGAGGCATAAATAAGCTATCCAAACCACAAATTTTGTCCTCCATTAAGTCATAAACTATACAAGAGGTTCTACCAAAAAAAAACCTATACAAGAGATGAGAGGTTTCTATCTCCTGATACATTTCTATATATACTTGCACACAAGTGGGATTTTTTTTCCCCAATAATGTGATGGTTAAAGAAACACTTTCTTAAGTTGTAATTTCTTTAATGCAGTGTGCAGTTTCATACCTTGAAAGAAGGGTATTATATATAGGAAAACATTAAGAATAGGGGGACATGAGATTTTTACAAGGGGTGTGCTACAGTAATCTGAATCTTACGAAGGGTGTCAGTATGCAATTTTGAAATTAAGCTAGCATTGTGCAAATCTTTTACCCTTCTTTAATTTATCAAACATTTGGGCAAGTTTGTATTTTAGTTGAATTCCACTATGTTCTCTTTTTCGCTACATTATATTTCCCATCTATTGAAGTCTAAAAACTATTAGGATGGAATTTTACAAATTGTCCAACTATGGTATGTCTTATCAAGTGATACAACCTAGGAAGACGGCAAGATCCAACGTTTGAGATGTGATGCCGTCTTGTCAACCTATCCAAGGGAAAAGAACAAACTAGTTAAAAAAATCAAACTTGTTAACTCAGGAAAAAAAAAAAACAACATAGTAATTCTTTTTCTTTTTTATTCCATTTTGCACTATATGATGGGTTAGGTTTGTATCCAATCTACATTTACATTTTTTTTTCCTTCATTTTTTCGCATTATTAATAAATTAACTAATTAAAACAAGGGAAGGGTTCTCATAGCCGTCAAGTTATCCTACACTCCCTCACAGAGAATTAAACGCTCACATTATATAAGTTAGATATGAAGAAAAAAAAAATCATTCATCGTGGACTATATGGTTGAGATCAACCACAAATTTCAACAAATGAAATACTAGGGTTCAAAATCAATCCATTAGTCAATTTGCCAAATTATCAGTCTCTGAAGCTAAAAAGTGACATGTATGTTGGATAGAGTTCCTAACAAGTGTTTAGTGGAATCTTTTCCCTATTTATATAGTATTGGAGTCGATTGTACAAGATTTAATAATTCATAGCCAATAATCACAACATAAGAATGAACAAATACAATTAGCATCATAAGAACACACTATGATTTACAAAAAGTTACATATGTGCATGCAACTGTATTTTCCTTCGGCTTTGTTTGTTTCGGCGTAAAATTTTACCTAGAAAATTTTCACTTAAAAAATAAATTAGATGTAAAATTTTAAATGTTGGAAAGTGTTGCAACGTTTGTTTTTTTATGGAAACAAACATTAGAAAATTTTTCAACATGTAAAATTTTACATTTACGAAGTAAAATTTGCCGTGGAAAATTTTCTAGGTAAAATTTTACGGCGAAACAAACGGAACCTCATAACAATCACAAGATATACACGTAACAAATAAAAGATTCACTGAACTTAAGTGATTATGTCAAACATAAACTAAAATTACACAATTCAAAGAATTACATGAAAGAAACCTAATAGTTAGTTGTTGTTTGATGCATAAAGATAAAATGATGCAATCATACTCAATCCTTACAGAAATGCATTTCTAATAATAGTTACATACTTATAGATAAATATTTATTACCAAATTCCAAAATCTCTATAAATAAAATGGGCACTTTCCTATATAGTCCTAAAGTTTGCCACATGGCAAATCAAATGGGCCCAAATTTTGTTGACTGGTAGACCCAGATTCAATTATCAAATGTCATTCAAAACAAGTTCTCCACTTGAGAACATATAACTTTAAAAATCTTTGACTGTGGGAGAGTGCACAATAGTGGATAGAATATCGTAGGCTATACGAGGGGTTTTTGATTGAATTTGAGTTTGAAACTTGAAACTTGAAACATGACGAATGGTGACCATGATTTCCCTATTCAACTGTTAGAATAGCCACATCATCTGTCCACATGGCTCAAAATTGTGAGCTATCTAGGAAACTCTTCATAAGTAGGGCCATGCAAAACATCTTTTTTCCCAAATTGCAAATTTGCTACTCCACATCCACAAGTTCACTTAAGCAAAGTTATGCAAACAAATGAATCATGTCATAAAGACCCAAAATCAATTATTTTAATATCAGCACATTGAATCAAACCCCCATAATACATAGACATAATTAGTTAAACCTACAAATATTTCTCTTTGTTGATAAAAGTTTAATTTCTTTTACCTGTGCGTCCCAGTCAGTTCTCCATGTGATATAAGCAAGTACCAAGGTTTGTGCTGCCACCCCAGATATCACCCCCATCCAAACACCCTATATGGTAAGGGAAAAAATCAATACAAATGAGTTTTTAGCATTATGAGCCGACATATCGTCCCAATCCACACACTCTAAATGGAAAAGAAACAACACATATAACTATTCTACGAGTGGCAATACAGAGGTTAGTCCATGTGATAGAAGACCAAGCATAATAATAAGGGTTTTCTTCCCCATCACTAAGCCAGTGAACTATAACGTTTCAATATTTGCTACATGGCAGTACATGGGTTATAGTCCATGTAATAGAGGGCTAGGCAAGCATCTTATTGGTACAATTTCATCTTAAAATGAGTAGAGGAAGTAGTTAAAATTGCAAAAAAATATCATTTATATTTTATATTCATCTCCATTTGATCGCATTTTGGTAATTTTACTAAAACTTGGAATCAAAGTTGGAGCAGCTTTCCTTGCTTACTTTGGACTAAAATTTGGCCATTGAGATGTAGGTGAGGTCCTCTATCACATAGACTAACTCATATAAATCCAAGTGGTAGAGCATTATACTTCACTAGGCATAGTGACGCCTGGAAGGACCCAACCATAAATTGTTTTGCCTTATTCTTTAGATGGTTTATAACCTAGATCAGACGAGACTGATTTATTTTTTTTATTTTTGTAGTGACCAGCTAATCTAACTGATATTACTCAGGGTCAGTCAGCCTCTTAATCTTCTCCACAGTAAACTCTCTCTCTCCCCTCTTCTTCTTTGTATTGGCTTGTCTAACAACAATCTTCACTAGCTTATTTGCTTTGCTTTTGATTGTTAACTACAAATGCATTGCCTTGCATGTGTAATAGTCTATCATGTATGTGTGCATGTGTTTGTACTTAATAAGTTCTTACCTTAACTTGCAGATGGATTACATAACCAAGAAATATAGCTAAAGGAAACCCAATTATGTAGAGGCAGACAAGGTTCACGTTAGCCACCAAGCTTTGCCAACCAGCACCAATGGCTACCCCTGTTTGAGCAAGATAGAAAACATAATTAAGAACAAATCAAAAACAATATACAGAAAATAATGAAATACAAATAGAGGAAATACAGAAGCCACAAAAAAACCCCAGAAGTAGTCAGATGTGGAATTATTCTTCATAGCTTTTAATCCTACTCAGATCACCAAAACTATCTTACTGTAAGGTTTTAGGGTATTGATGCAATTTATAATGCATGAGCTTTGACATTTTAGGGGAAAAGATTCACACAACGCCAGCTCAAAATTGAAATTGCACACCCCCACCTGAAACACTGTAGCTTTCCCCTTAGGAATTGTCCTAAATACCCCTATTGGAAGGGTCGTCTTTTCCAACCCCTTCCTTCGCCTGAAATTGCACATAGGCATCGGAGGAAACCTACTCCCGATATTTTATTACAAACTAAAAATTAACTACAAACTACCATACCAAAGTAATACATGAAAAGAAAGCAAGACTTACCTAAAAGTACTGGTAGAACACTATTGAGCAAGATAATCAAAGCTACTAAGGTTGAGAAGCTTGACACCTCTTGCGCCACTTCATTGCTACTCGTGAAGGCATGTGATATATTTTCGCTGAAAACCAGAGCTAGAATGGAAAAGATGACACCTACAGTTAATGAAATACTTAAGTTTACTTTGATGGAAAACTTTGCTGCCAATGCATCTCCTTTCCCCAGCTCATTGGCAACACGCACACTACAAGGAAACAGAACAAAATTAATAATTACAACTTCCTATACAGAAAAATCTGTGTGGATTATATCGCATAGCAACCATTAATAATCCTGAGAGAGGGGGAGACCATACCTTGCTGCACCTGAGAATCCAATAAATATCATATACACCCACGCAATGATGTTGAGGCTGGAAACCAACTTATATTTAGATTAGTGGAATTTCAACACCCAAAATCCAAACATAGAAGAGAAGAAGAAGAAGAAGAAGAAAAAGGGAAAGAAAAACCACATCATACCAAATTGAGAAGGCTGATACAGAGACTTTAGCATTTTTCATGTAGCTTACTAGTAAAACAAGCACACCACCACTCCATAAATCAAAGCTGTTCAAAAACCATGAAAATTTGTTGAATTACTATCCTTAAATATTAATCAGTACTCTCAATAGCAATGATATAAAGGGGTTTAATTAAATTTTCACTAATTAAGCTTACCAAAGCATTATACCAGAAGATATAGAAAGTTTCACAACTGGCCAGAGTTCATTTAAGGCACTTTTCGAAAAACCCTTCCATGAATCTTTACACCAACCTCCAAATACATAGAAGAATACTGAGATGAAGATAAAACAAACTGACACGGTCATCGCACCCATGGCACCTGGAACCCCCCAATTCAACTTGTCCACCATGAGCCAAGATAAGATAAAATTGATCACAAATGCTATGGCAGATATCCATCCAACAATCATGATCTTGTGTTGTGCTTGTAGATACATTTGTGTGGATAAACCAAGCAAGTGATAGAAAAGAACAGTAAGAAACCACGGACTTAATTTGCCTGCATAGTAGGATAGCTCTTCTGGTTCACCTAGAAGCCTTAGTATTGGAGTTGTAAAGATGAAAACAGGAACTAAAAACATAGAAACAGTGAGAAGAATAATCCATGACTGTTGCAAGTAGATGCCCAACAGATGATATTGTTTTGCTCCAAATGCTTGGCCACATAGAGTTGGAAGTGCATTACCCATGCCATACTGCATTGTAATTAGACCCACTTAAGCTCTGTAACCAACTTGAATTTGACAAACACATACAAAGATGTATAGATGTATTGATGCATAAACTAGAAGATCATACTAAAAGCATATATATATACCAGTATTCCATCCACAAATCTCATGTTGATGTTTTGGACAAGTGAGAAAGAAGCAAGCTCTATTTCTCCAATGTGTCCCATGTATGCTTGTGTAACCACTAGGATTCCAAATGATGAAACCCTTGCAAGAATTGATGGTGCTCCAATCCTCCATAGCTTCTTTACTTCATCCCATGTCCTGTCTTTTAGGTTATCTGCATCTTTCTTATTTGAATCAAGTAGTCTTTCTGTGATCCCATTCTCCATATTCTTATTTTCACCTGAATGATTATAAATGAAAAGATATGTAAAACAATGGCATTGTAAGTTTCAAGCTGGATCATCATATATGAGAAAATTGGGGAGGGAGAGCATAGATAATTGGAAAAGATTAAATTGATTTGTAATATTTCCTAGGGAGAGGGTTGGGTATGCCGCCAGCTTTCGATAAGCCAGCGGCATATACCATTCACAGGGTTGGACACAGGAGGGCAAGGGAATCTTTTTAAAAAAATTGGGTATGCCTCCAGCTTTGAGTAAGAAAGACTATATTAAACTAGCTTAATTTACAATTTTCTAAATGCCCTTACTTTATGGCAAGATCCTGATGAACATAGCGTTTTTTTTGTCATTTGGTTTGTGAATTCACGAGGGCGCTTTTTCTCCAATTTTGTTCACTTCTTTCTTCCTCTTTCTTGAGTTGCAGAGCTTGATACCGTCTCCACCCCACACCAACTTTGAGTTGCAGAACACCGTCGTTGAGGTTAGGAGAGAGGTGGTTAATGGTTATCCCTGCGATGGTTGCCCTTCACTATTCCAATTTGTGTTGAAGCTTTTCCCAGATTATGTAGTAGTACCAGGGGAAGAAACTATTGATGCAGATATTTGCTTTTACAGATCCAGCCCAACTCATTTGACCCTCTGATCACCTCGACCACAGCTTCGGTGATATCTTGTTCTTCTGATTCATGCTCTTTCACAGTATCTGTATTCTGCAGAGATGGGGGAGCATAGAAGAAAGATCGACGGGGCATCCCGAGAGATCTGGCACCAAATTTCCCGTGTTTTGGCTCTCTGATCTGAATTTTAATCTCAGATTTCTGATATAGCGGCGGTGACCGTCCCTTCAGCTTCAATTCCATTGACCCCCATTCCATTTCCACCGGCCCTCTACACCTAAAGCAAGCATGCTCTCTCAAACTTTTACCTTTCCCACATCACTCTCGAATTTAGCTCGTCTCCAGGGAGCCCAGCACGCCCAGGGTGCTGCCAGCCGTTGGGCTGTGCCGCACACATCCCTGGAGACGATCCTGATCATAAGGGTTTGTCTGGGAGAGAGGAAATGCAGAGAGATCTCGAACCGAAGGGCTCTCCCGCACCCCGTTTCTGGCAATCTGGCGCCGAATCAAAATGTTGAAGCATGGTTCTTTATCGGTGGGATCGATCAAGGCCGATACTGATCCGATTCGGACAAAATTGGTCTAGACAAAAGACAGATTTACCCCTGCTTTTTAACAAAAATTTTGGTCTTTTATTGCATGTGTACCCTTTAAACGTACCATTGGATCGGTATCGAATCAGTCAAGATTCGGGTTCAGCCTCAACCGATGTCAATCTGATCCAGCCAATATCGGCCGATCCGATCCAAGATTACAAACCATGTGTTGAAGAGTTTCATCCATCGAAGACTGCGGATTCACAGATTTTCGTTTAGACCCTCATTCAATGGATGGGTTTGACATCATGTTGAAATTTCGTTTAGACCCTCATTTACAAACGAATTATAAATTTACTATGGGCAAGAGATCTCTACTTGGTCGCATGGTTTCTACACAAGCGTCTAGGCCAATGGGGGAGCACGCCTAGGGATCTACCTAGGGGGTAGAAGCATCATATCACAGTACCCTATGAGAGGGCGTAGGAAACACCACCAAGTAGAGATCTTTTTCTCATTTACTATCTAGGGAAAAGGTTAGGCACATCACCAAGTTGTGCAACATGTGTCTTCCTCTCTCTTCTTCCTTTGGAAGAGACACACTTGCTCTCCAATGTCCAGCCCTGTGATTGGAATATATCACTAACTTATCAAAAGCTTTCGACATTCCCAACCCTCTTCCTTTATTATATTAATATATATGAAACATAAAATTAGGTTACAATATTTTTTGTATCCTACTTCTTTTTTTTTGGGTAGAAAATCAATTTATTGAAGAGTTCGGATACAACTCCTACCGTCTACCACACAAGGGATAGCTAGGCAGGGATCAGAATTTGGCCAAACAGTTCGCTCCGTAACGGACTGGGCCCTCCTGGCCAGGGTGTCTACCACAACATTAGCAGCCCTAGAAATATGATGAAACTGGCAGGAATCAAAGTAAGAAGCCAAGTGAAGAGTATCCTCAATAATAGGACGGATAGTGAGCGCAAAGGTGTGGCCTTGGTTAAGCAGCGCATTGATGACCCCAATATTGTCACTTTCCACAACAACCGAGAGAGTGCCTTTAGAGATAGCCTCAAGGAGACCTTGCCGGATAGCCATAGCCTCCCCCACATCCACATCAGTAAAATAGATTGGGTCAGAGACCGCCAGGATGCAGCAACCATAATGGTTCCTAATTAGAAAACCGATACCACTTTTCTTCCTCTCCTTGCTGTAAGAAGCATTCCCACTTATCTTGACACAACTAAGGGGGGGGGAGGAGACCAGACCTAAGAAATGGGGGGAGTCACCTGCATCCTCGCCCTCACACTTGGACTGTGTGCCCCAAGGAACTCCCTACAAGCCTTAGAAGCCGCTCGAATCACCTCCTCGGGGCTCCAGACTATGTTGTTGAAGAGCAGATCGTTCCTCGCTGTCCAAAGATACCAAATGATGAAAGAGTAGAGAGACTGGTTTGCTTTCGTCAGCTCCTTTGGTTGATGGTTAAAATTCAACCATGAAATCAGCCACTCATGCATTTTCACATCTTCACTCGCAGGGGTTCTGTGCGAGAGAGCACTGCCAAACCAAAAGCTCCTTGCAAATTGGCAAGATACTAGAGTGTGCACACTAGTTTCCTTAGACAAACCACACCGTTGACAAGTTATATCCACCTGAAACTGCCAGCGACGAAGAGCTGAAGTTGTAGTCACTCCATCCGCGCACACCCTCCATAGAAAATTCTTGATCTTCGACAGCGTCTCAATCCTCCAAATCATCTTCCACATCTGCTCAGGGACCTCTTCCCAAGAGTGGAGGGAAGAAGAAGAAGGTCTTTGGGCAGCTACTTCCTGCTCCTGATTACAAAGGACGTAGTAGGAACTTTTTATAAAGAAAGTACCGTCCTTCGATCCCCCCTAAACCAGCCTGTTTGAAAAATTGAAGAGGCGCAACTGGATCTGCAGAATAGCCATCTGATCAGCAAGGTGGAAATATCTTTCCACCAAGGCACGATTCCAAACTCTGTTATCCTGGTCAATCAACTCGGCAACCTTAGTGAGGGGGCAGAACTCGCGGGGTGGGTGATTTGGTTTAAAACCCTGGGCTTTTGGGATCCATTTATCCTGCCAAATATCAATGCACTCCCTAGTACCCACCTGCCACAAGAGACCAGGCTCAAGCGCCTGACGCCCTGCTAGGATACTCCTCCAAGCCCAAGACGGGGATGATCCAAGAGAGGCATCCATCAAATCACATTTAGAAAAATAAATACTCTTCAAAAACTTGGCCCAGGCCGAGTCTGGTTCTTTCCAAAGTCTCTAGGCTTCCATAAAGAGCAAGGCCTTATTTTGAAGCTCTGGGTCTTTAAAACCCAAACCCCCCCTTCCCCTTAGACTTACAAAGCCTCGACCACGACACCCAGTGTAACTTTTTCTTGCTGGAACCATCCCCCCAATAAAAGTTTGTTGCGGTCTTGCGTAAGTGGGCATGGTGAGAAGCCGGCAGCTTAAAATGTGATGCAGTATATTAGGGAGGGAAAATGCCACAGCCTTCATCATAATCTCCTTCCTTGCAAAAGAGAGTAAATGCTTCTTCCACCCCTCAAATTTCTTGTTTGCCTTATTCGAGATCTCCTTAAATAAAGCTACCTTGGAAGAACCAAAGTGGGTTGGTAACCCCAGATACTTATTGAAACCTTTCCCATATTGCACCTTTAAAATACGGGAGAACCATCTTCTAAACTTCAAGGTAACATTAGGGCTGAAAGAAAGAGAGGACTTCTGCAAATTAACTGCTTAACCACTTGCCTTGCAATAAATCTGAAGGCAGTCTCGAAGGTGACACACTTCAGCCAGTCTCAACTCAGAAAACATCAAGCAATCATCCGCAAATAGCAAATGATTGATCGGGGTAGCTCTGTTACAGATTCTAATGCCTTTAACCAGTCCAGCTCTTCAGCAGTCGAGATCACCGCACTCAAAGCTTGGGAACAAATAATAAAGAGAGCTGGGGACAAGGGGTCCCCTTGCCGAATACCTCGAGTAGGGGTAACTACGCCACGAACAACACCATTAATAAGGATTTTATAAGAAACTGATCGCAAGCAACCTAGAACCATATCCACCCAGTGATTAGCAAAGCCAAACCGTCTAAGGAGCTTCTCCACAAAAACCCATTCCACCCTGTCATAAGCCTTCCTCATATCGAGTTTAAGTGCTAGAAACCTCTGCTTTCCTTTCTTTTTGTGGTTGATGTAGTGGAAGAGCTCATGTGCAGTATAGATGTTATCAGAGATGGATCTTCCTGGGATGAAGGTCGATTGTGAAGGCGAGATCAGCAGCTCAAGGACATCCTTCAACCTATTAGCCATGATCTTAGTAATAACTTTCACTGCCACAGAACACAAACTAATAGGGCGGTACTGGTTAGCACCTTCAGGGTTAGAGCACTTAGGAATCAAACACAATAATGTCTCATTACAATAGGGGGGAAGATAACCCCTATTAAAAAAATCCAAAAGAAAAGAAAAGAGATCCTCGTGTAAAACTCCAAAACTTTTGAAAAAAGGCTGGGGGCATACCATCAGGGCCAGGGGCCTTCAGGGGAGCAATATCAAATAGAGCTAACCTCATTTCATCAATGGTGGGTGAGTCGCACAGTCTCTTGTTCATATCATCTGAGACCACTGACTGGATCGAGTCCAAGACCAGTTGGAGGGACTCAGAATCAATTCCCTCATAGGAGAAAATATTCGTATAATATCTAACCATTTTGCCATACACCTGCTCCTGAGAGGTTGTCCATGAGCCATCAGCCAACTTCAGCCGAATAATTCTGTTCTGGCTGCGCCTTTGAATTGTTGACATGTGGAAGAAACTGGTGTTACAATCACCTTCATTGAGCCATAGGACCCTACTCTTCTGTCTCCACATGTCCTCCTCTCTTTCCAGCGCCTCATTAAGACGCGAGATCAGATCCTCTTCCCTCTTTTGGTTCTCTACCGAACTTGGATCACCTTGCACCTAAATCAGCTCACGATGCAACCCATCAATGGTGGTTTGAATATTTCCAAAAACCTGCTTATTCCAAATTTTGAACGTGTCCTGGCAGTTTTGCAGCTTATGACTGAGGACTGGCCCTTCACTTTGATTAATTGGGAGATTCCAAGCTGTTGTAGTAGTGGGCATGCAGTCTGGGTGCCGAAACCACATGGCTTCAAAACGAAAAGGGCGGGCTCCTCTGAACCTTCCCCCTTCAGAATCAATGACCAGGGGAGCATGGTCAGAATTAGCCGCAGCTTTAACAATAATAGTGGCATTCGCATAAGTAGTTCTCCAAGCAAGATTGGACAAAGCTCTATCTAGCTTGATCCTGATCTGCGACGTGCCTTTCCTCCTGTTGCTCCAAGTGAACGTGGGACCATAAGAACCAAGATCCAAAAGCGCACAAGACTCCAACATCTGGTTGAAGTTTGCCATATCACGACCCCCTGTCCTATTCCCGCCCTCTTTCTCGTGCCAGGCCAGGTAGGAATTGAAGTCTCCATAGCAAATCCACTCATCTTATCTACCACGGCTGAGATTGACAATCTGGTCCCAAACAGCTTGTCTTCTTTCTCTAATAGGATCACCATATACTGAGGTCATATAAAACACCGCACCACTAAGCAATTGCACTTTGGAATCAACAAAATTTTTATTAGAATCAAGAATGTTTAGGGATACCTTATCACTCCACAGCAACCCCAGGCCCCCAGCGGCACCCTCACTATCCACTCCAAAACATTGATGCATACCCATCCGCCTGCGAAGTTTCTCCAATTCATTAGATTGGCACTTGGTCTCCATAAGAAAAATAATATCAGGTCGTTCCATTCTAGAGAGGTGTAGGAGAGAACGAATTGTCGGGCCCCTCCCTAGCCCTCGACAGTTCCAAGATAAAATTTTAATTGTTCCTCATGGCATTGGTCCTCCCCAGCTGCCACGGGTTCGACCTCTAAAAAAGGCCCAGCCAACTCTACTGCCATTGATGTCTGTTCTCTTTGCTCATCCATCCCTGCAACTAGCCTTGGTCTCTTTGTGCTCTTTATACGCATGGGTTCCTTCTTTGAGGTTGAGTGATGATTTTGGCCCGGGCCCATGTTCACACCATCATGGTTTCCCAATCCGAACTGGATTATAGCAGTACCAGTCGTTGTGGATAGCTCCTGAACATTTGAAAGGTTCGATTCATTGCCTGGTGACGTAGCTTTCATATTGGGATGATCCGAATCTGGGGTAGGTGAGTCAATAGAAACACCTGAGAGATGGGGTAGAATAAACGCGATCCACTACATAACTTTCGGTGTCTGGATCCCCGAAGGAAGATGCGTCCGAGAAGCAAGCTGATTTGGTGGGAAAGGATTCCCAGGAATGGAATTTTGGTGAGTGCCTAATGTGGAAAGTTGAAAAAGAGGTTGGAGATTGAGGTTCCCCAAAAATCTGGGATAATCACAGCTGGCATCGAAGAGGCTATTGGCAGGACGCCAGGACCCCCACCTCCTCCTAGCTGTCGGTGGCCATTCAGGTCTCGTGGCTCCCTACCACCATGGTCCTGCTTCTCTGAACCAACTTGAGCCGCACTCATATCTGGTTTCTGGGGTTGTCTTCTACTAAGATCCACTACCATTATATTCTCCAACTGTCTCGGGAGAGGTGTATATCCCCTCAGGGCCGGACCAAAAAGAAAGGGGGGGAAGCTGGGGCAAGCGAAAGTATCACTACACCCATGTGACTGACAGTGTTGGCCTCTAGCATCAAACAGGGCTTCATACCTCTTCAGCTCATGATCCAACCTGCCACAATAGTAACAAAAACTAGGGAGCCTCTCATACTTCAAAATAACACTCGCGGTCACCCCTAATCTTCTCTTTATCTTGATAGATGTCCGGAGAGGCTTCAAAATAGCAATCTTGACTAGGCAACGAATGTACTTCACCCTCGTTCCAAACTGAAAGCCAAACATCATAATCTTACTTGGCTCTCCCACCTTCTTCACCAGTTGAGCGGCCAGTTCCAGATCGAATAACTCCATAGGAATATCGTGGAGTTGCACCCATATATCCACCAACCTGAATAACCATTCCTTTGACTGGTTCCATTCCTCCAAGATGATCAGGTTTCCACCCACAGACCAAGGTCCCTCAGCCATGACATTAACCCTGTCCAACCTATGTCGAAACTGAAATAGAAATCTATCACCTTGCATCTGGGAAATTTCCACCGGGTGCCGCAGGTTTCAGGCTTTCGGCAACGCCTCCATAACAGCCTATTTACGGTAAGACTTGACCACCAAGATCTGGCCGACTAAGCTATTATCCCATCGCTGCGCCAGCCGCGCTTCCAAAATGTCATCTACGACAAAGGAATCTTCCTCCTCTTCATCTGAGGGGTTTAGAGGTTCAGCGTTCGCCAGGTTACTGGTCGGAGGGGGGGGCAAAGGGTTGTGGGGTGGTCGTTGAGGAAGGAACTGGGGACGATGGTGCACTAGAGGGCAATGTATATTGCAGAATAGGACTGGAAACAGAAGGCTGGGTTGATGGGTTAGTATTCATGCTGGTGGAAAAGACAATGGGACGTGGGAGAAAGGCACAAAAAGCATTGCAATCGAACTATGGGGATCTGTGCGAATTAGGGTTGTGGTCAAAAGAGGATTATGTTTCAGTCATAAAGACGAGAGCAGCAGCATGCACCATGGTGGAATAACTAATACGAACACGTTGAATCTTCAAGAACCTTCAAGATCATATGAGTAATCTTGTGCTTAATTTGACTTAGTAGAGGATCCAAATTGCTATTATTGTCGGTTGTGTTTTTTTGTATCCTACTTACAACTAGACGAACTCTATTACTCTATCTTTAAAGGTGTGCTGTACACTTGTACTAAGCACTTATTCCCAAAAGTTATTTTTAGTTAAGGATTAATAATAGTTTTTAAAATAATTTGAAAGTAATTTATCATTATGTCATTTTCAAAAATCGTCATTGCATGTTTTACATATTTTTTTAGTAGATATGTGAAATAATAAGATTTACCCTCGTTAAAATAAATATTATACTAAAAGAACCAAAAAAAAATTAATATTACAAATTATTTGAGACATTAAGAAGTATCAATAAGAAAATCCCTTATAACTACATGAGGCCTTGGTTTCAACATCATCAAATACTTAATTGTTAAACATGCCTTTGATAAATGACTTCCTTATGGTCCATTGTGGACTAGGTTGGGCCAAGTTGGGGGCCCAGTGCACCTCACTTGTGCATATGACGGTGTATTTTTAAAGTTCATCCTCTCAGTTTCATGGCCACTATCTGATTCTCAAGTGTAGTGCGCTGGGCACTACACTTGAGAGGATAAAAATTCGGATTCTTTTTGCTAGCCTAATTCAACAAACCCTCAGCCCTCATCTAACCTAACCCAACCCAACCCAAAATCTAAGGTTGAAGCAGCTGAACAACAACCTTAATCCATGTGGACTGAACCCTAACCCAAATTGACAAACCCAATTCAAATAACACTTTTCTTATGGATCAAGATAGAAGATTCCATTCCAGAAGCTTTCATGCTGGTGGGTTTCCATGATATAATTAAAACACCTCCATTAAAGAAGGTAATGAGTCAAAATATCCACAACTCACCCCATTTCTAAATGGCAAAAACTAGTCATTTTAAAGATTAAGCTTCTTCTATAAAATCATAGTATCTTCCATAAGTAGAGGTGGCAAATTCTAAACCTTGCATGCTTAGCCCATCGATACAAATAAATGGGCTTACTTTGGTTGGCCCATTAAGCAGTTCGGTAATGGGCCTTGGACTCAATGGATCCGGACCTAAGCCTTCTCCACTGTGGTGGGATCTTCTGAATTAAAGGCTTGAGGACAGAAACATTAAAGGCTCTGTTTCCTTGTGGTTCAACATGTTCACAAGTTAATTATAACACCACACACCTGAGAATTACACGTATCCCACATGAAGAAGAAGAAGAAGAAGAAGAAGAAGAAGAAGAAGAAGAAGAAGAAGAAGGAGGAGGAGGAGGAGGAGAAGGAGAAGCTAAACAGAACTAAAAGCTAGAAAGAAACTAAAGATTACATACCTTTCTTTGTCATTGAAATTATCTCTGAATCACCTTAGGCTTGGAGTCTTTTGCTTAAGCTTTTATAGAGAGAGAAAGAGAAGATATGGAGGAAGAGAAGACTAGTGTGGACAAGATAGTGAGATGGAGAGGATTTTATTATCTTCGTGGCCTACTTATGTTAAGACACTTTGAATAGTTAAGAGAGAGACATTTGGTAAAGTTACTACTTTCTTCTCCAACCATCCATTTAATAAAATAATTAATAGAGAATGAAAGAAAAAATATCAAATAGGGAGAGAGAGAGAATCACATCAAATTAACTAGTCCAGCACTCAACTCATCAACCCACCTTATGAATGTTGTGGAGAGTAGCTCCACCACTTTCCTTTAAAAATTTTAAAATTTTAAAAGAAGATATCATTACATTGTACTAAAGTAACAACCATGAAGCCATGGAAAAGCAAGAGTGGATGACTCATATATACAAATAAAGAATCCACTCTTCTGTCCTCACCTCCCACCTCCACCTCCACCTCCACCTCCACCTCCACCTCCACCTACAATTGTCTGGTTTCCAAATTTAATACTATATTGGGAAAATTATTTGATCATGTAAGCGAATTAATAATCTCATGGATACAGTTCGGATCTTACCTGAATGGATATGGGAAGGCAACAGAAGAGATCAAGAACCAAACTTTTGATTACTAGCACCACTGACACGAACAATCTTCTGCAATCTAAATATCTCACAAAGCTTTTCCACAGAGAACTTCACACAAATTCTTGGGCAAAAATAGAATCCCACCGAGAACACAAAGACTTGGAGAACAAGAGTGAGAAGAGAGAATTAAACTCAAGTTATGGGGCCTTCGGATTTTAGGAGGTGTTTATAGAATCATACCTAAGGTTCCCCTTGCATAATCAGAGGGGGAAGGAGAGGAGGGAGAGTCGGTCACTTAAAGTGACCGGCCCTCTCTCTCTCTCTCTCTCTCCCTCATCGTGGGTAATGTGCAGCTGCCCCGGGTGGGCGCGCCGAACCCGATTCCTATTAACAGATCATCTAAGGTTAAAAGAGTACTCACCAAAATACCAAATGTGGTTTCAAAATTCTATAAAGTTTTTTTTTTTTTTTTTTTTTTTAATATCATCAATATTCACTTGCCCAAATCTCTATGGGTGTGAGTTATCCATCCAACTAGTATTTTTACCTTGAAAGTCATTCAAAGTCTACTTATTACATTGGCATTAGTATTTGAAAATCATTCTAAGTCCACTAATTGAATTTTTTGGCATTATTCCTTAACACATTCCCTCACATGTAGCTCTCATGATTTGTCATATACATGACAAATATAGTCCTTTATAAATAAATGGACTGTAAAGGAAGATGAATTATTGATGGTAGCTTTGGCACCATGTAAAGATAGTATTATAGAGAATGTGTTCATGCACATGGTTACAATTGATTTTCCTTGGTATTTTTGTTTTTTGTTTTGTTTTGTTTTAATGAGTTTAATCTCTATGAGTTGATCACTAATTGCTACCATTATTTTATGAGGTCAAAAATATTTTTCCTTGTTCCAATCAGAGGGTCAAATCCTATAGTCGAAGAGATTCTTTCTTTATCATGGGTGATTGTGATGAAAAACTAGGTTCGGAAAGGAATTTCCTACTCTCATGGATTTTCATTCACGTGGTGATGTAGTCTCTCATGAATGTATTATCTATGCATTATCATGTAAAGATAATATTATAGAGAATGTGCTCATGCACTCAGGTACAATTGATTCCCTTGATATTCATAAATTGTTGTTGGGGAGACATCTTAAACACATGGAGGCAAATTTTCCTCTAACATAAGGTGATGTGTACCTCTATCTAGTTTCTATGATTTTTTTTTAATGAGTCTAATCACTATGATTTGATCACTAATTGATATCCTTATTTTATGACATTAAAAATAATTTTCCACATTCCAATCAGAGGGTCAAATCCTATAGTCGAAGAGATTCTCTCTTTACCAAGGGTGTTGGTGATGAAAAACTAGGTCCATAAAGGAATTTCCTACCCTCTTTTTTTTTTTTTTTTTTGACGCAACCTCATGGATTTTCATTTACGTGGCAATGTTGTCTCTCATGAATGTATTATTGATGGTAGCTCTTACACCATGTAAAGATCGATGATATAGAGAATGTGTTCATACAATCGGAACAATTGATTCTCTTAGTGGGAATAAATTATTGTTGGGGAGACATTCACATGAGTTTAAGCACATGGAGGTGAGTTTTTCTCTAAAATAAGGTGCGAGTTCTTTATCTAGTCTCTATGAGTGTTTTTTTTTTAATTAAATGAGTCTAGTCCTTAATGAGTTGATTATTAACTCCCACCACTATTGTATGAATTCAAAAATACCGTTCTTCTTTCCAATCAAAGAGTCCCATGATCAAATAGATTCTCTTTTTATCATGGGTGTCAGTAATGATGAGAAACTAGATCCGATCTGTTCGAAAAGAAAACCCCTAAACATTAATTGGGGGATATATCAAGAATGACCTTTGTTGTCCTACCTTGACTTTCATCTTCCATTGAGGGGTTTTTGGTTTTTTTATCTCAAGAATCGAAGAAAATATGGAGAATGAACTAATGTAATGTCAAGCAAAATCAATGTTCACTTTTACCCAAACTTCAATAGATTGAAGTCGCTGAAATGGATTATGTATAAAAAATTGCGTTCGTCATCTTATAGTTATGTTAGGCTCTCTTTGGTATGATTTAAATTTATGTTTAACTTACTCACAAACATAAAGACTACCTAAAAAAATTAGTCAAATTAACAAATCATATTTTTTAGAAGAAAAAAAAATCAATACAATATCAAAATCTTGATCCCCATTTATAAGCAATCTACATGGAAAGTGTTTTTAATTTTTTCAAGAAAATCTACATGGAATTCACTACTATCCACCTGAATAGATTAAAAAAATAGAAATCTCAATGATTTGCATAAGCATTCTTTAGCTATTGTTACACTGGTCAAAATCAATGACCCAAGAAACACCTATTTTTTTAATGGCAATGAATGGAATCAAAACACAATAGAATGATTGTGGTTGAAACATATTGTTTATCTATTTTGAGCCCTAACTCTTAACTAGGTATATACATATCAATATGAGAAAAAAGGAACTCAAAAAATAATTTTCTATCATGGAATATTGTACAAAATTAAATAATCATTAAATAAAAATATAAAAAATAACATAATATAGCCATCATCACCAAAATATTTCTAATTTTTTAATTTCTAGATTTTTTATTACTTAAAAGTTTTAAAAAAAAAATCCTAATTTCTTTTAAAGTTCCAAAGTTCGAATGGGAGAAAAAATCAACTTTTGTGGGTGTGATAAGGTATCAAGTCGAATTGGCCACTCAAGGAACCGATTCAAAACCCGGTCTAACCGCTAAACTATGCCCTTGTCGCTCTAGTTTCAATATCAGGTTCAGCCAATTCTAATATGGATCAGTCGATGCTCTCAATGTGATACCGATACTTACAACCATGCATGAACGTGCTTCCTTAACTTTTCCTTTTATAAGAAGAAACTTGTTACCCTTTGTGAGGCCAAAAAAAATTATAATAATACATCACATATCTTATACATGAATTATACTTACGGGAAGAAGAACGTTGTCTGGTCGCGTGGCCCTTGCACCAGCGCGGGAGCCAATGAGAGGAGGCACATGGCATCGGGTATTGATTAGAGGGATTAGTCATTTTGTAGGGGGGCAGGATGGTCATTATAGGGGCTGTGTCTAGGTGCAGGTTGCACCTTACCAGGTAGTGCTCTTTTTTTTTGTATTATACAAAAGGAGAATGTTTCCTGTCTGGGGACATAGCCTCTGCTAGTACCCCCTCTATCTTTCTCTCTTCTCCCCTTATGAAATGACTTCTCTACCCTCTATTGATTGAACCGATAGGGATCATCATTGGCTCTCACCTGCCTGCGTAGCCTCTAGGCCAGAAACACCTTCCCATATACAAAACATGTTCCAAATTTTATCCATGGTAATGTATATACTATGTACATGGTCGGCGCTTCGATCCTTCATCCAATAGGGGCAGAAATGGTATTACATTGCTTCCTTCTATCCCTTATCCAACAGCTGATGCGGAACACGACCATGCACAAAACTTTTTGCCTGCGAAATATATAATACTCGAATATATTTCCAACAACACCTCATCCCAACACTCAACCTGAAATAGATGGTGGACATGGAATTGATCCAATTTTGCCAAGTACAATTCCATGCATCCAAATGCAAGCTAACATTGTTTGAGTAATTTTCTAATCTTCTTTGTTCGCTACAACAATAATTTCCATTTGAAATAGAATCCAATGTTTGAGTAAGAGAAACAAAACAACAATTTCTCAACCTCATATTCCAATTAACAAATCCAAATGCAATTTTGTATTTTGTACTGGAGGCCCAATGTAGGCCTAGATTGAGTTTGGGCCTAATACTGCAAGGTATGACTGGGCAGGCCCATAAATGCCCAAACATCTCTTTTCATCCTTTTCCGTGCATCAACTTACCCTTAACCTGCCATCGTAGACAATGGGACTTGAGCAACTGCTGACTTGTGAGCCCATTTGACTGGATAATTAATAACTGGCAACCAGTACATACGGTCAAAAATAAATAAAAAAAATAAAAAAAGGCAAATTTTTTTTATTTATTGGCAAATAAGATAAGGGTATCTCGTGGTATGGCCCATAGTTAGCAAGCTCGGGTACAACAAAATAAAGGTACAGATAACTGATGATAAATAAAGTGGGATAATCCATAAAATGTCACTTGGGAGTCAAACCCAAAACCTTAAGGGATTAAGCGAAAATGGGCTAAGGTTATACATTAAGATACATCCAAGATCTCAGATAACTGATGTTGGACTATACCTTTATGATTCGTAAGATTTCAAAACTAAAGGTGTGGGTCGATAGAGAAAAGGAAATGATGTGGGCTTCCGTTTGCATCTCTGTTTCAACAAATAATGACTTAAACCTGCTACCCTTTACTCTCTCATGAAGCAAAAAGTTATAATAATGCAACCATATATTTCGTACATGAATTATACTTATCTACAAAATAGTTTTCAATTTTTGTGCAAGATTGTGTATGTATGCAACCGAAGCTTTACCGTTCATATCCAGTACGGGAAGAAATGGTATTACACACTTCTTTCTCTCTCCCATCTAAGGGTTGAAGCAACTTTTCAAGTATGAACATAATCATGCACAAAACCTTTTGCCTACAAAATATATAATGGGAGAGGGTTCTTTGAGCAAGCGACATAGAGGAACGTATAAAGTAGATGTGATAAAATGCTATCATACATTGGAGGACAAGAAGGGAATTTCATGTGAAGATAACAGATGAATACAAAGGTGCTAGCGTACCCCATCCCAACGGCTTAGAGATTCTTTTTCCATATATAATATTCGAATATATTTCCAAGGCAGGCCTAGGTTGAGAAAATGCAATTTTGTATCATCTACTAGAGGCCCAAGGCAGGCCTAGGTTGAGATTGGGCCTAACACAGCAAGGTAGGACTGGCCAGGCCCATTAAATGCTCAAACATCTCGGCATCCTTATCCATGCACCTACAGACCCTAATCAACCATCGTGGACTGTAAGGCTTGAGTGGCTGTTGACTTGTGAACCAGTATGAACCGGAAAATTATCCGCTCCAATTTCCTAAAGCTCGGTAGTGTGGCAATACTAGGTGGAGATGTTGACACATGGCAGCTCGGACATCCAACGGTCTGAGCTCAACATAGTCGATGAGCTTGGACTGTTGGATGTCCGAGCTGCCACGTGTCGGCATCTCCACCTAGCACTGTTGATACACATATACTGGTACTCCAATCAATAATCGATCTCGTCCATTTACTCACATATCTAGTGTTGGTGATGCAGATTTGGGAATTTTAGATTTATTGGTATGCTTTGTAATGGTTCTTCTCTTTTTAAGTGTTTGGTTCATATGTTTTATTTATATGCGTATGAATGAATACTTGGTTATTTGGGTGCTTATGGATGAATATTTGATTATTTATATGTATAGGAATGAATATTTAATTATTTGTATACTTAACAAAGGAAATTTGGTCATTTGTATACCTAGGTAAATTTTTTTAGAATTTAGACATTATGGTAGTGTTTGGAACCGATCCCTACTCGAAACTGGCCCACCTATTATTATATAAACGGGTCAATCCTGATCCTGATCCATTAAGACGGAAACTGATTAAAAACCGAACCGATTACCCAAAACCGAATCGATTTTCACCTAGAGAGAGAGAGAGAGAGAGAGAGCATCAAGGGCGCATGAAAAAACTGTTAAAAGTGTGTTATTTATCGCTGAAGCTCTCTCTCCCTCGATTGCTTTTTGCGATTTACTACTAGCACAGGAGAAGAGTAGAATTGAGGGATAGAAGTCGCCATTAATCAGCTTCTCAGTCGTTTCTGCAAATTCCAAGGGTTTCTGTTACAGTATTTCATTTGTTACCGCAGCATCGAATTCTCTATCTCCATTGAAGACGGTTTCAACATTACAGCCTTCACGGATCTCTCCTTCATAGGGTTTCTATTGTTATTGCTCTTTAGTTCCCAATTTTTCATTCATGGCGGAGGTTTTGAACATGCCTGTGGAATCTCTAGATCGTCGCCGCGACCGGCAGTCTGAGGGAAGGGATAAATCTGACGATGAACCACCTCCGCCACCACCACCACCACCACCGCCGCCGAGGAAAAGAGACCGAGATTCGAGGGAGAGAAGAGATGACCGTGACATCGATCGTCCTCCAAGTCGACGTAGCGATTACCATGACCGTAACAGGTCTCCTCCCCCGAAGGATAGGGACAGGGATTACAAGCGACGTGGTAGCCCTAGCCCTCCGCCGTATCGTGACCGTCGCCACTCGCCTCCGCGAAGGTCTCCTCCGCCACCGCCATTCAAGCGTTCGAGGAGGGATGATGGTTATGATGGACGCCGTGGAAGCCCTAGAGGTGGTGGTTTTGGACCGGACGATAGAAGGTTTGTGAGAGCTTCTCGTTCAATTTTAAGTGTTTCACATGATACATGTTCCTTGTTGTGGTCTGATAAATCGAGTTGGGTAGCAGTGGAGTTTATAAGTGTGTTTAAGTTCTTTCTATGTGGGTATGCTAGTCTAACATGATTCCATATGAGAGTTGCCAGCATAGCAATAGGTGCAAGGTGTCACGCTTGGGTGAATGATTGGTGTTCTCGAGCTATTACTTCATCAATTGGAGAACCACTGATGGTTGGGGGTGTTTGGAAATGGAAATGGAATTGGATAGATTATTCTTATTAAGGCTATATCTGAAGGTTCTGAGTTGGAATTAGGATCTGATATGCTGGACTAGCATGGGGCTGTGCTACAGACTACAGTATAATCTTCTTTTCACTGGATAGTTACCAGTTGACATCAGCTAGTCTTGGTAGAACTGGTTGAACTATCACAAATCAACATTCAGAGGTGGAACTTGCAAAGTGATTTGTAGAAGTGTTTATGTCTGTTGAACTGTTTTTGATGCACTTATTGTTTATGTTTAGGGGTCCCATTATGGCAAGCCTTGATGGTGTTCGTTTCCCTTCTTTGGCTTGGTTATGTGCTTGTGCTTCCTCTTAGAGTGGGTATGCTAGCAAGATACCAGTGAAATCATTTGGAGGTTAATTATACTGGCAGTTGCAGGATGTTGGGAGTCTGCTGCGATGTTTATTCTAATTGATGGGTACCACATGCTCGATGGTTCCATACTGTTGTATCTTCGTAAGAGTCTATGAATTAGGTGCATTCCCTGTTGTAAATGTTACATTTCCAGTAGTGGGGAATGTTCATTGGTTTGGTTGGCAGTAGAGACCTAGAGGGTTTATATTTGGTGTTGCTTCATGCAATTTCTTTTGATGAATGCAATGTAACACATTGGATAGACTATGTCGGCTTCTTTATTCCATCTTCACTAAGTTGAAGACTTGAAGTCCTAGATGGGTTGTCCTTGGTATCAGTCACCCTTCTGATGCCAGGTTATTGGACATGGGCTCAACTCAACTCAACTCAGTAGGGGGACAGTGAGCATCTGTTTCTTAGTCTTATAATCTTATTGCTTCAAGTTGTCGTATGTTGTCTGCCTTACTCCTGCTGGGAGTTAGGCTTACCAATGTGGTCCCTGTGATTGTATGACTGGCACATGCTTGCATCGTAGATAAATGCAAAAACTTGATGGATGCAAATATGAAGGATTATTCTGTTCTGACATATCCATCAAACATCAAGAGATAATTGTGTTCTTACATATACACACTGCTTCAGGCACTTGGTTTTAGAATAATTTAGTATGTTTTCATACGCAATAGTGGAAAGCTATGTTTTATTTGATATACCTGTGATTGCAAAACTAATATATATATATAAGGGAAACATCTAAGGGACCCCCGGACCAGCAATCTAGAGGACCTCAAATTGGTTTGGACCTCATGGAGTAAAAGGCTCATGAAAAAAGAGAGGCAATGAAATAGGGGAAGACCATGTGGTGCAATGCATCTGGAGGGGTCTGCGAGATAGCTTTACCTAAACATGTCTGAGTCCTCGTAAATCAGACCCTTTTGCTTAAGAAGATTGTTAGCTAGACCTTAAGCGGTTCTAGACTAACATTGGAATAAGATATTCAGTAGAGAACCAATAGATTGGAAGTAACTAATGAGATGTATGTCAAGGGCCTCCCTCCATCCATCCAATAGCTCTAGAAAAGGTTGTCCACTATAATGTGAGTCTGCGAATGATGGCTATGAAGCTTTTAATGGTAGTATATTGGGGACTAAAAGATGAAAAGTTAGAGACAAAATCTGAGCTTGAGCAGAATCTGCCTCCCTCACCAACCCAAACAACCCACTGTCCCATCCCAATCATGAACTTTGCCACCTTTTCCATATAGCCTAGGATTTGTGAATTGGGCTTGAAGTTGAGATGCACAATATCTTGAATGTGGCTTTCCATGCCTATGACCTCTTTGATATGGAGACAGTCAGACATAGGAGCTCAACTCTCATATCGCAAAACTTTCTGGGAGACCCCTTAGTAGATGGCATCATAAGTAGCTCAAGGTTAGTTGGAGCGGAATAATAGGATTTTCTAGAGTAAGTTATGGTTGGTTGAAGAAGTTGTGACTGTTGTGGTGCAGCTGGCCAAATAGGTAACTGCTGGATCTCACACTGCTCACAGGCCCAAGGATAGGTTCAGATCTAATATAAGTGAAAAGAACAACAGAGATCAAATCTAAACTATGCGACTGTTGTGGTGCAGCTGGCCAAATAGGTAATGTAATCTGATGTTCAACTCTCGAGTCTCACACTGCTCACAGGCCCAAGGATAGATCTGATCTAATATCAGTGAAAAGAATAACAGAGATCAAATCTGAACTAGGCAACAGAACAGAATGTAGGAATTTTTCTTCTCAACTGAACAGAATGTAGGAGTTCAAAAATAGAACTGAACTGTGATCAGATCTGATGACGAAGATGCTCCTGCAGGATGGAGGAGAAAGAAGAGGAGAAAAACAGAAGATGGGAATAAAAGAAGAGAAGTAAAGTGAAAACAGAGTGATGTACCGAAGGAGAGAGAGAGGAGAGAGTAAAGCAAACTTAACTTTCACAACAACACTCAAATTCTTTTCATTCATCTAAATGCGTGTAGGATTACTACTCTATTTATACAGACCGAAAAAATGCTTTAGGACTCCTAAACCGTAAACAACTATCCGTTCAAGTTACCTAAACAAAAACTAATTTATACTGACCAGATAATTGCTATAGAAGACTCCAAACAACATAAACTACTGACCAAAAATAAGAGAACGTACTTAACTGAAAAGGTCTATTTCTAGACTAAGCCTATTTAGCAGCAAAGAGGATCCACACAATATTATCTATATATTTAATCCCCTGTACAAAACATAATTAGTTATAACTTATAACTGAATCAAGGGGGGGGGGAAACTTTGTTTGGTGTAACGTGTTTAAAACGGCTCCGAAAATTTGGATTGGATGGTAAAAAATACAAGCAACATTCTGAGAACAGGAAAAAAAGGAAAACTGATGGTTCAGGTCTTAAACATTTAGTTTTGGACTATACGGGATGGAAAAAGCGACAACATACACACATAAATTGCGGGACCAACTCATGTCTTATTAGTTAAAGGGACTGTCTGAATGACACCTCTATAGGTGTCTTTAGAACTTGACAACTTCTTTGCCCCTTGTCTTATTCCCAAAAGTTGTTCAATATAGGGGTATAAAAGGATTTTCAAAAATAATTTGAAAGTGACATATCAATTGAAGGTTAGATCGCTGTGCATGGTAGGAACCTCTTGTTCCAATGGAAATCTTATTCCGCAACACCATACTTCATGCATTAGATGGGTCTGAGAGATTATTGCATCTTTATACAGGGCCTTATAATGAAATACTGGTTAAGGAAACTAAAACAGTACCAAAGGTCCAAAACATAGAGTTGGAGTTGGTTTGGGAAAGTGCCTAGCTGACTCTATTACAACTCATGATTCTTTATAAAAGCCTGCTTGGACTTCAAAAGGTTGTGGACCCAAAATAAATGACTTGAAACATTAAAAGAAAAGAAATAACAACTCAACTTTAATTGGACCACCGGTTCTACCGTAACTAAACCAAAGACACTTGACAAAAGAGAACTAACTTAATACGGGAATTAAAAAGAACTAAACAATGCTAGGCTTGGCCTCTCTTGGATCTTCTGCGGTAGGTCTTCAAAACTGCATTGACACTCACCAGATTAGAGATATTCGACTCCGACGAATGGGTGAATGACATATAGCTCTCATATAACTCCGGATTGAGACGTTTGAAATCATCCGTGAGGATCCAAGTGCTATCGTGTCGTGGAAGACCTTTCCATTTGACCAAAAAGCGTAATAACTAGTTCCACGACGAGTCGTTTGAGCATATGTTTTGGGTCACTGTCATTTGAGCGATATCCAACATATAGATGTAGATCAGCTACATTGAAAATGTTGCTTATGGGCATATTATCTGGCAACTTGAGCACATTCGCATTTGGTTCCACCCGTTTTAGCACCTTGCAGGGATCCATCTTCCTCGGGTAGAGTTTAGTATTTGCACTAGATTGAAACCTATCGGGATTAACACGAACCATCACCATGTCTCCTGGTTTTAAACTCTACATAATGTTGATGATGATCAACGGTTGCCTTATACACATCATTGCTCAATGCGATCCTTCATCGAACATCTGCATGCACCTCAGTGATATGGCGCATGAACTCATCAGCCTCAATGCTGATATGGGGTTGGGGTGAAAGTGGAACATGATCGATAGGTTGTTGAGGTTGAATTCTAAGAAATATTTCAAATAGAATACATCCTATCGTCATGTTCACTTAACTATTATATGCAAAAATGTCAGAGGGTGGGTGGCCATGCCTTCTCATAATCTCCATCGAGACACCTCGACAAGTTTCCCAAGCTTCTGTTTTCTACATCTGTTTATCAGTTTGTGGATGAAATGCAGTTGGAAACTGATTTGCTGTTAGTTTTTAGCCACAATGTCTTCTAAAAGTAGCTAATAAACTTGACGTCATGATCAGAGAGAATGGTTTCTGGTAGCCCATGTAGTCACACTACTACTTTGTAGAATAACTTTGCAATGTGAGAAGCGTCAGAAGTCTTGCGACATGGCAGAAAATGGGTCATCTTCAAGAAACAATCAACTGCCACCTAATAGAATCATTTCTCTCACGAGTCGGAGTTAGTTTCGAGAATGAAATCCATGCATATGTCCAACGAGGGTGCGTGAGGAACAGGTAAAGGTGAGTATAAACCTGTATTTTGATTAGTTTCTGTAGCAGGTTGGCATACAAAACATCTTTTTATGGCATGATCAACGTCCTTTGATATGTTTGGCCAATAATAACGATCTGTGACCTGAATAAAAGTCTTGTCCTCCCAACGTTTCCTCCTAGACCTCCCACATGTAGCTCCCGAATAATTTGATGATGTAGGGATGAGTTTGGAATACAAAGTCGAGTCCCTAAGAACAAATACTCATCATGAGTGGAGTATTTTGGGTTCTGTCCACCCTGCTGCAACTCTTGATAAACATGGGCGAAATTGTTGTCAAATGCATACTGTCCCGTATCTGATCAATGCTAACTGCATGAGCTGAAAAAAGGTATTAAGTGTCAACACTTTGCGGCTTAATGTGTCAGCAACAGTATTCTCCTTTCTAGCCTTGTATTTCAATGCAAAAGTGAACTCTTGTAGATAAGTCACCTAGTTGACGTGTTGGTTGCTAATTGACTAGAATGAAGGTTCTTAAGAGCCTTGTGAACAGTACATAGGACGAACTCTTTACCGATGAGATAGTACCTCCAGGGACGTAACACTTAGACTATGACATAGAGCTCTAGATCATAGATCGAATAGCGTTGTTTGGCATCATTAAGCTTCTCACTGTAGAAAGTGATAGGATGTCCACCTTGCATCAATACACCTCCCAGACCGATGTGTGAAGCATCTGTAGCAATTTCGAATACTTAATCAAAGTCTGGTAGGTGTAATACGGGTGCCTCTGTCATCTTCATCTAGATAAGAAGAAAGGCCTTAATTCTCCGCTGCTTTCCATTCGAATTTGCCTTTGTTCTGCTTCAGACATTCAACGATTGGTGCCATGAATCTACTGAAATTGCGAATGAATCTTTTGTAGAAAGATACTAAGCCATGGGAACTGCGGACACAGTGATGGTCATTGGTGTTGGCCAATCAAAAATGCTTTTAACTTTCTCTGGATCAGCTTCTACTCCCTTTGAGAAGATTATAAACCCAAGGAAGATAACCTTGGGCAGCATAAAAGAGATCTTGAGATTGATGTAGAGCTTCTCAGTGCAGAGCACTCTCAAGACTTGTTTTAAATGATCAAGATTGGCGTCTGGATGCTTGTTGTAAGTCAATATAAATGTCAAAATAAACAACCAAAAACCGACCAATAAAGGGACAAAGCTAGGTGCATTCGTTAAATCGAAAGGCATGACTTTCCACCCGAACAGTCCGTCCTTGGTCTTAATGGCGGTTTTCCATTTGTCTCCTAGACAAATATGAATATGGTGATAGTCGCTCCTAAGGTCCAATTTCAAGAAGACCTTAGCAGTTAGCTCTTGACAACATATCTAACATATCATCGAGCCATGGAATAGGGAACCTGTACTTAACGGTAATTTTGTTGGCATCTCTGCTGTCCATACACATAATCCACAAGCTGTCCTTCATCAGAGTAAGCAATGCTAGTACTGCACATGGGCTTAAGCTTTCCTGAATGAACCCTTTGTGTAGCAAATAATCAACTTGACGCTTTAACTCTGCATGCTCTGTAGGGCTGAGATGGTAAGCTGGTAACTTTGGTAACAGTGAGCCAGGTACCAAATCAATAGCATGTTGTATGTCACCATAGGTGGTAACTTGTCTGGTAGCTCCTCAGGTACTAAGTCTAAAATGTCGGAAATCAGGTCCTTAATTGGCTTGTAAAGCTTGACCTTGGGTTGAAGAGTCACTTCCCTAGTAGCAAGAGCTAGAATAAGTCCTGAATCCTGACTAGACTTAATGAACTCCTTCTGTGGGATGATCAACATCTTCTTTTCAGCATCAACACCCTTCTGATTAGTTCTCTATGACTTACGTTTGCGTTCTTCGGCTAGGATATTGATAGGGTGGAAATAGTATGCTGCCCTTTAAATTGGAACACACGGATTCTTCTTACCCCCCACCATCCCATCATTATCATACATCCATGGTCTGTCAAGTAAGATGTCTGTGAGCTTCATAGGTATAACATCGCACCACTCGTCCTCCCCTTATCGATGGAGCTTTAAGGGTACTGAACAACGTTGGTTTACCTCCAATGTATTTCTATTTAGTAGGGAGACCTTGTATGGTTGTGGATGCTTCTTAGTTGGTAGTGTTTCCTTCTCCACAAAGCTTTTGAAGTCTCATTTACGCAGCTACCAATATCAATAATCACTTGTATGGAGTGATTTCCAACGCATACGACTATAGAAGATGCAATGACGTCGCCAATCCTTGTCACCAATCCTCTCCCTTGGTTTCAGCCACTTGGATGCTTCTAACCACATGAAGGACATAGGTCTCTTCCTCATTTGCATTGTCCTCTTCATTAACATCCCCAATATTGTCTTCCTCTTCAAGTTTATATGGAAATAGATCATCATCATTAGACTCTTCCTCCATATTAGCAACTGCATTCACTTTCTGATGTTGTGGACAAGCGTTTGCAAATTGTCCAAACTCTTGACAGTGTTAACATTTTGTGTTGTTGTTGCTGGTCATAGGTGCCCTCCCTTCATTGTCAAAACATGTAGGGGTTGTGACACGTGTAGGACATGTATTGGTGGGTTTAGGTGCTGGAAAATTTCTTCGGTTCCCCTCGTTTGAATCCCATACCTTCTCCAAGAGGATGTCGTTAGTTGTTCCGCTCGTATAGCTTTCTCAAAGCAACCTTGGATTGGGTAATTATATGTGATACCGATTGCCTTGTTGATATCATGTTTCAATCCCACCTGAACCGAGATAATAACTGAATATCATCTTATTCAATGCCTATACGAGAAGAAAGATGATCAAATTCCTCCATGTATTCAACTACTGATAGATTCCCTTGACGAAGAGAGAGTCAGTTGATCTTGCAGTCAAGCCTTAAATGTCTGTGGTAAGTACTTTTCCTTAAGCTCTTCTTTCATCTCTTCCCACGTAGTGGGTTCTCTGCCACGGTTCTCAAGTTTTTGTTCATAAGTCATCCACCACTCATGTGTTGCACCGATCAGTTTAGTTCGAGCCAACTTCATCTTCCAAGTCTCAGAGAGTTTGAACCAGTCAAATTAATCATCCAGACTTGCCAACCAGTCATAAAATACCTGTGGATCATGCCTCCCACTGTATTCCTTCAGTTCGAGCTTGACCTTCTGTGTGTCATCGAACTGTTGTTGGGGTACACCATTACCACCATTAAAATAAGTTCGCACGTGGTCCTCAAAATTTTGTTGGGGGTACATTAATCCTCTGTGGCCCCCTATCCATGAACCTCTGAGTATGGTTGTTCGCTGTAGAATGTGTCGGATATCTTGCCACACCTTCAGTTGGTGCATAACTACCTTGTATAGGTGTAGGGTTTCGGTTCTCCATTGCTATCAACCGTTCATGCATACTTCTCTGATTTTTATTCATGCTTTTCTGATCAGAAGTTAATTGCTGTAGCTTTAGGAAACTAAAACAGCTCCAAAACATAGAGTTGGAGTTGGATTGGGAAAGCCCCTAGCCAACTCCAATTACAACCCACAATTCCTTATAAAAGCCTACTTGGTCTTTAAAGGGTTGTGGCACCAAAATAAAAGATTTCCAACAATAAAAGAAAAGAAATAACAACTCAACTTAAATTGGACCACCAGTTCAACTGGAACTGAACCAAGAACACTTGAAACAAAAGAGAACTAGCTTAAAACTAAAATGAACTAAACATAACTAGGTCATGCTAGGCTTGGCCTCTCTTGGATCTCCTACTGTAGGTCTTCAGATCTGCGTCACAACTCCAGTTTGTTCGACTTTGATATTCTTCTTTTCTTCTCTGTTTCGTTCATGTTTGCGTTTGCTGTTCTATTGTACATTGTACTTTTCTGTATTCTTGTTATTCTTTTTTATGCAATATAATTAGTTAGTCATTATACGGGTAGGAAAACACAAAAAAGGCAAAGGATGAACTAGAAGCACTTAAAGATTCTGTTCATGCTATATCAGTTTTTTGGGTTTTGTTGTCTAGTAGCAGTGTGTCAGTTGGGTTTTATGAATATTCATTTTTGGTGAAGATATTCTTTGGATATATGGGCTTATTGTTTTGGTGGTGCAGGTTTGGCTATGATTATGCGGGTGGATATGAACGTGGAGGGGGGAGACATGGCTATGCTGATGAAAGGTCTCATGGTCGATATATGGGTCGATCATCTGGTGGCTATCAAGGTGGGCCTTTTGGTAACTAGTCATTTTAATTTACTTTTTTTTTCTCCCAAACTTTAGTAGATTGTTAACTTCTAGCTAGTATTTGAATCTAGAATATGCATCAATAAAAGTGCTCTTTAAGTAATTTCTTGATTCCATGAAATTTGCTCCTTCCTAAATATATATGAGTACTCCTTTCCGATTATTTGCGTTTGGTACTAAAGTTATTAACTTTGCTGCCTTGGTGTGTATACATCCACTTCATATTTTTGTTTGTGTTCCAGTGCTGTGTTTGTGTGTATTTTATGTCCCTTTTTTTTTTATAAAATTGATTATGAAAAACAAAGCCTGTTCAAAGAAAGGAGAAAATATTTCCATAATTCAAAAGTTAAAAAGATGCAGAAGAAGGAAAAGCTACATTTGTTTCTCGAAATACTTGAACAACATATCTTCCAATTACCAACACAGATGTTTGGCACAGTTTTTGAACCTTTTAGCTTCTTTTTTGTAAAATAAATTTTGGTGACTTAAGTATTTAGTTGGTAGTTGGAACTTGTTGCAATGTGTGGTAGGTTATCCGCCGCCCCTCCTTCAACTGTGTTAGATAAAAGATATGGCTTCTACAGTAATGGTGTATAGTCTATAAATGTTGTATGTTTTCCTAGTTTGGAGTTTTTGTAGATTCCCATGTTATGCGAGTTTCATTTAGTGCATATTTTTCTATCTTAACCATTTTTAGGTTGCAATATTAGCGCTAGCATATGCTGTATGTAGATCTGTGCATTTTAGGAATGTTGCTAGTCAACTATTCCTGTACGGATACTGTACTGCTTTGGTTGTATTCAGTATTTGATTTCTTAATTCTCTTGTCAGTAGGCCCTTTTTAGGGCAGCTGACTGGCTGATGTAGGCCCTTGTTTAGATTTGTTTAAAGAAGTGGCTAGGAATCAGGAAGTCCTGTATTTAGACTTGGGTTGGCTAAGCTTTATTAATGCAACCCCGAGTCACAAAACCTTGCTTTGGGGTTGCTATGGGCCTACAAGAATGGTAAATAACTCAAGTTAAGATCATATGGTGATTTCGTAATTTCTGGAACACGGGCTTTTCTGGAATTTTAGAATGTCATGGGAAAAGACAGAATTAACTTAAGGAAGCATGGGATATTTGTGAACTAATAGAGGTCTTCTTCAATCTTACAATGGAAACGAATCCAACGGGAAAAGACAGAATTAACTCAAGGAAGCAGGGGATATTTGTGAACTAATCATTCAAACAGTGTTTAACTTGGCCATAGGAACAAAGGTCTCCTGGTAGTCTATGCCAAATGCCTGGGTGAAGTCCTTGGCAACCAATCGAGCCTTGTATCTGTCAACTGTACCATCCATCTTCTGCTTCACAGTAAACACCCATTTGCATCCCACAGGTTTCTTCCCCAGAAGAAGAGTGACTAAGTCCCATGTCTCATTTTTCCAAGTGCCCTCAGCTCTTCTAGCAGCCTTCCAGTTTGGATTAGGCAAAGCTTCCCGCCAGTGCTTAGGAATAGAAATAGATGACAAGGAAGGAAATGAAAGCATGGAAAGAAGGTGAAAGAACCCCATGGGGGTTGCTCAGTTGGCAAGGACCTGCACCTCAGAAATAAGAGGTCATGAGTTCAACTCTCCTTGGGGCCTAACTATCAAAAAAAAAAAAAAGGGGTGAAAGAGGCTCATAAGAGAATACATTGGAAATAGGATGTAGAGTGCAAGTTCTAACATGTTTACGGATGTCAATAGGTAAATCAAGTGTAGGATCAGAAATAGTAGAAGACTCTCTAGATGGAGACTGTGTAGGAGAACTTGGTCAAGAGGTGACAATTGGAGTGGCACAGTGGTAATGGTGGTGGCTTCATCTTGCTTCCGTTTAGACTTGGAGTGAACAAAAGCCTTTAATGGAATCGTGAGCTTATCTGGGCCATAACCATGGCCCCTCCTGGGCCGGGATTATGTCTTCTTCCGGAAGCTGAACCGAATTTGGGATTGGAGCAATCAGGAGCACATCTTCTTGTGAAGAGGACTCCTCCTGAAGAGGTGCGGCGGCAGGAAAATATGTCTCATTCTCATGGAACACCACATCCATAGAGACAAACATACGACGAGAGGGTGGATGATAGCATTTATACCTTTTTTGAGTCGCCTAATAGCCAAGAAAAATACAGCGGATGCCACGAGGATCAAGCTTACCGTGTGGTGATGAATACGGGCAAAGCACACACACCCAAAAACCTTCAGAGGCACAATGAAATTTAGGGAACCAGTAAGCAACTCCAAGGGGCAGCGAGAGTCCAGAACATGAGAAGACATTCGATTAATGAGATATGCAGCTGTGAGGACAGCCTCGCTCCAACAACCTCCAATAAATGCCGATTCTTGTGTTCGGCCACGCCGTTTTGAGCCGGGGTTTCAACACAGCTTGTTTGATGAATGATTCCATTGTCACCCAAATATGTTTGAAAGGATCCATCAGCATACTCTTGTCCATTATATGTACGTAGAATCATGATCTTGGCATCAAATTGGGTTTTAACCATCTGATGAAAGAGCTGGAATCAACGGAAGACTTC
Organism: Telopea speciosissima; assembly: GCF_018873765.1. Taxonomy (NCBI): domain Eukaryota; kingdom Viridiplantae; phylum Streptophyta; class Magnoliopsida; order Proteales; family Proteaceae; genus Telopea; species Telopea speciosissima. The sequence continues at coordinate 58,008,137 of NC_057923.1, forward strand.
ACTCTTTTGGTGCAACAAATAAATCCAAGTAACCCACGTATGACAATCAATAAACGTGACAAACCATCGGGAAGGAAAAAAAGGTTACTTAGCAATTCAAATCCCCAGTAAGGCTACTAATGGAGAGGAGATTAGTAGCAAAATTGGGAACATACAAAACAAAGGATAAAGAGAGTAAAGGAGAGCATTTGACAGAACCCTTCCCAGAAATAGAGGAGAGGGAACCATCAGCAACCCTAACTTTACCCTTACTTGAACCAGGGAAATACTCAAAAAAGGAATGAGATGAACCAGTCATATGATTGGTGGCCCCTGAGTCAATAATCCAAGGATTGGATGCAATGGAGGCACAGTGACCACTAGAAATACTTTTGTGGGCAAAGTGGGAATCTGAAGAGGCTGGCAGGGAAGTGGCTACAGATGCTGATGGAGGACTGGGTGAAGCAAGGAGACGGCGGAGCTGAGTCATCAAATCCTCTGGAGAGAGAAGTGCCCCGATGGGTGCAGCATCAGTAGTTTTGGTTTGCTGTGCCTGAACCGAACCACTCCCACGACCATGACCTTTGCCATTTGCAGGTCTACCAAGGAGCTGATGCAGGAGCAATTCCTTGGACCGGGTCCGATTGGGTTTTTGGGGTTTAATAGGATAGTTATTTATTTATTGGGTTTATCTTGTGTAATTTTTGTTTTAGTTGGCTGAGTATTAAAAGAGTTAAGAGTCCATGCAGCTTTAGTTGTACATAACTGTAAGGCATGGCACTGCCTAGCTGGCTTGATGACATGTCCATGGTACCTCATCAGAGGTCTGGCTTGAAGTATTTAGTGCTATATTTTAGCTTTTTTTCCCCCTTTTTTATTGCAACTTCAACTGATATTAGTAGCTCTGCCAATGTCTGATGTACAGCTTTTTTCAGGTTGAATTTCTCTCTCTTTTTTTTGTTTTAAATTGGGAATTTATTTCTTTTTCTTTCTTTTGTGTGTCTAGATTGGGATTCTGGTCGTGGTGGTTATGGTGATGCTTCAAACACAGGGAGCACACAAAGGTTAGCATTCATTATGTCTGTACGAGGTTGAAATTTTATGATATGCTATTCCATTCAGCGGGACAACATGGTTACAGTTATTGCCTTTTTTTTAGTTGTAGGCCTTCTTTCAGTTTGATCTTTTTTTCTTGACCTCCTGGCGGGTCCATGAAAAAAGGAAAAAATCTGTGTTCTCTGTACTTATAAAAGGGCATACCCAGTGCACAAGGCTCTTGCCACTACGGGATCTGGGGAGGGTCATAATGTACACAGCCTTACCCCCGCTTCACGGAGAGGCTGTTTGCCTACTTGAACCTGTGATCACTGGGTCACAATGGAGCAACCTTACCGTTACGCCGAGGTCCACCCTTGGTGTTCTCTGCACTTATATGAATTATTTTGTTTTTTTTTTACTTTGATTTAGTTGGATCTTGAATCTTTTTCAGTAGATTTTATGTATTATTTCACAGTAATTCATACTTAGGTAAACATTTAATCGAAGTTGAGATAAGGTGTGAGGTGCTCAAGTGCTTAGGATATCACCATGTCGGGAACTTACCTTTACCCAGATATCCACATGTTAACTCAGTTGACTGAACTTTGTGATTTGGTTGAACCAATGACTTCAATAAATTGGAAAATAATGATCTAAGGGAAAAGGATCTATGAAAAGTGAAAATGTTGTTATGTTCTTTCAGTTTTTACGTCTTTTTAAACAATTTTAACATAATACTAATGCAAGGCATTTAGTGCATTCTGTTGGTAATTAGTAGATGATATTCATAACTAAAATCTTTCATGATTTTTAGATGTTGTTTGGTTTTCTTTGTTTAATAATAGATTACACTGGTTTAACTTTCTTTCCTTGGCGGTAGAAAACAAGAAGTTGATGAGACCTATATGCTTTGGTTGACTTTCTTTTATAGCTGACAGGGTCTATCTGCCTATCCTGCTTTCCGCAATTCAGCAAGGTCAAATGATCATCTAATTTGTTTCAAATTCTATTATTCTTATGTGGGACTTATTAATAGTTGTGTCTATTTCAACTCTTGGTGGTTTCGTTGTAATGGGCTTTCATTTCGCTCTTTCAAATGGAAGCTTCAAGCTTAAGTCTTATTTGCTTTTTATAAATGGGTTGTGGGCGTTGATGGTGTTAGACTTCTTGACTCTGGCTCTTAGTTGGTGGGGCTATTCCTTCAACTCCTATAGAAGGTTTTTCAACCAACTTAACTTTTCTTTCTGAGATATATGAAGTATTAACATTCTTTTTAAACAAGAGGAGGCGCAGTATAGTATAAACAAACAAAAAAGAAATAAGAGTAAACATAATCTAATTCTAATTCTTTTCTTTAATCTTTACCAATTATAAACTCTTTAACCATCTACCATACTATAGACTATAGGGGTATATCTCCATATACCCAGACGGATAAATATGTATCATGATCATAACTATTAACGAATATGTATACCGATCCATATCAATTAATTTGTATAAGTATCTATTTTAAAAAGAGGCTACGCAGTGCACGAGGCTCCTGCTACTGCAGAGTCTGGGAGGGGAAAATGTATGCAGCCTTACCCCCTGCATCACGTGAGAGTCTGTTTCCAAGTTTTGAACCCGCAACCAACAGGTTGCAATAGCTCAATTTGACCATTGCGCCAAGGCTTGCCCACTTGTATGAGTATCTATTCTAATTCCATAAATTAACCATGTGCTGGGAACCAGATTTGAACTGGTGAAACGAGGATTTTCAGTCCTATGCTCTACCAGCTGAGCTATCCATTGGGTTGGGCCTCTTAGGAGTCAATTAGGCTAGTTTGGATTCTAGAAGCTATGTTTCCAGTTTTAGATTGCTACTAGGAATGAGTTGTTGTTTGAGTTATATTTCTAATTGTATGAATTACATAAATATGTCATGCATAACACCTATAAATTTCAGTTTTGAAGAATATAAAATTTCAAATTTGCATTGATAGTTAAGCTACCAATCCGTCCTGTGTGGCTGCTTGATTAGGTGTGTTATTCCTCTCTTTCTTCTCCTTTCTCCATAGGTGATACCCTGTTCTCTCATTCAATTTTCCCTATTTTTTCACTCACACATGCTGTTTCTATTAATCTTTTGATCTGCTAGCTCATCCACATAGTTCTGTTACTATATTCTACTCATCAAGATCAATAAACTTTTTTTTTAAACTTCCATACAAGATCCCTGTTTCCTTAATTTTTTCTTTTAGATCAATTTCCCCCTATATTTCTCAGTAGAAATCTGAAATTTCTTATAGATCATACCCAACAGAGTAGCCTACCCTAGTTTGGGCCTGATCTGATCCGTATTTTTTAAGTTATCAAATTTTGTCCTTGGTTCTGAAACATGGGGTTTTGTCAATTTCCTTTCCTTTTTTTTGGGATATTATTTTTTCGATTTCCATATTTTTCCTTATTTTGCTATTTATTTATGTACCTATTATATATTGATTTCCTTGTTTAATTCACCATTGTTTACTCTATTTGCAAACTTCTGATTTGTTTCCTTGGACTTCTATATCAATTCCTTTCTTAAAATTGTGATTATCTTTTAGTTATCAAATCTTTCATTTATTTCATTAGGTTACAAGACACTTTTTCCCAAAATTTCATAAGTAGAATTTAGTTTGCATTAGTCTACCTTACCCGGCAGCTTGTTCTTATACTGTTGGTCAGTCCAGGGATTTTTGTCTATAGGGTTCTTCCGTTTAAGAAGGTTTTTGCTTGCTGTCATTGGATAATATTCTGGATCACTTGCTGACCCCTTTGCTCTTTTCTCCAGCTAATGAGGATGGCTCTTTGCTTATTCTTTTTTAAAATTGTATGTTCTTGTTATCATCTGCCACAAATTATATCTAATATTCTTCTCTGGTTTTGAAGTCTTAAGTCTGCAAATTGCATCATCTGAATTTTTTTTGGACCCAGTTCGAACAGTTTTGATTGATTTTATACGGGCACTTCTTTTTTTTGGGGGGGGGGATTTGAGTCTAGTTTTACGATTAAAATCTTAAAATCTGTGGAGTACGAAAGTTGATTTTTACATATTGCTTTATTTTCAAACTACAATTTTTTATATAGGTTTTTTATGCTACTTGGAGTTCTTAATTTTGTGTGTGGATATGCGAGAGCATTACCTGAGAGATAGACTTTGTATCTAACCATCTGCATTCTTTCAGAGACCTCCTTGCTTGCTTCTGTAGCATCATCCTTTTTGTCAGTGGCAATTAGTTAGGTGTCAGGTTTACTTTTGTCATTGTGGTAGTATACAGGATATCAGTAAGCTTGGCCTAGTGCGGGCCTCAGTCTTGTGCCTGTCACCTTGGCGCTTATTTGGCATCCAGGTATATCCACTTCAATCGGGTGCTTGCCTTTTTGTATCTTTAGGCACCTGGATTCAGGCAGTGCTGGTCGGGCATGTGCCTGTGATGCAGATGCATTACCTTGGACCGATCCAAACCCATTTGGGAACCCCGACAGAGATAAACTGGGTCCAATTTGGGTCTTTGGTTAGAAGGATATTTTAGGGGTTTTTTTTTTTTTTTTTTTTTTTTTTTTTTTCTATTTTGGGATTAACATGCAATATTCTATTTCCGATAGCTGAAGTAGAAGATAGCTACTATGATTTATTTTCGTAATTAATTTGAATTTCCAAATTAGAGTAGGTTTCCTTTTCATGTTGGATTTCTTATTATTTAAGTACATGCAACCGTGCAATTAAAACTCAGATTTGAAATAATGATTTGAGATTGTGTTTGTGAAGAGCCTACATGGCTAGGTGTGTTTACAAACTTCTCTCCCCCCGTCTCCTCTTTTCTTCCAATCCGATTTCTTCCCCTCCCCTGCAACTCTGAGACCCCTCTCAGGTTAACCCCTTCTTCCCTACCACCCCTCCACAAGCCTGATTGAAAAAGGCAAGTTTTGTATAATATCCTTACTGTTTTTACAATTGCTTTTATATAATTGCTTGAAGATTATCTAAGTGCATACTAGTGTAAAGATATTAGCAGATAGGTTGAATGACTATTTATACAATATGCATGCTTGCGTACATGTATGGATATTATCTGTCTGGCACAGGCATCAATTGGTCGCTTGGTGCGAAGAAGCCTTGGAGCCTCCATTGCACTTCTTGCTTTAACTACTCGGCTACATCAGCTTGATTATCGGTGGCTAAAATACGTTGTATCCATCTCTTTTACACTTATTTGAGAATATGAATTTTGATTCAAGTACTTGAAAGTTTGTCATTCAAGTGCTTGAAAGTTGCTCAGTTGAGCGTGTCCGAGAGTTTGGTCAGTGGATCGTCTCTTCTGAAAGTGCACCATCATAGAGGTGTTTCAGATGTCCTTCATGTGAAATGTGAAATGCTATATGGAGATTGTATACCTTCATGTTTCCAACAGATGTAATTGTCAATGGGTAGTTTTTCCCTACGAATATATATCAGGCATTTCTTGGATGCATTCTTCATTCTTCAAATGATTTAAGCTCAGAAATTAGGGGGACAGTGACTGCAGGTAGGAGAAAAGTAATGCAAGGGATATTTATGACGTCATTTTCTGTTCAAGAAATTTTTATTCACTTTAGCTTATGTTGTAAAATTTTTTTTTGTTTTTGTTTTGATAAAGAATCGTTCTAGCTTCTTGAATACCTTGTTCTGATTTGGGCTTTCCAGATTTAATTCCTTTTTCTTTGCCTCCCTTATTGTTATAAAATATTCAAGAATTTTATCTTAGTTATATTAATTTAGCAATGTGACCCAGTGATTAGTTGTTTCAGGGAAGGCTTGATGTCATATAAACAATTCATCCAAGAGCTTGAAGATGATATACTGCCCTCTGAAGCTGAGCGCCGGTATGTAAGGGGTAATTGCTGTGGGTATTGATTAGTTGATTACTGAAAATTTGCATCTTGATGCAACAACATTTTCTTGTTAGCATGGAGTGACATATTCCTTCAATGATATAGGTATCAAGAATACAGATCAGAGTATATTTCGACTCAGAAACGTGCTTACTTTGATGCTCACAAGGATGAGGAATGGTGTGTTTGCTATTTCATTATTTGTTCATTTGATATTTTATTTTATGTTTCTTCCCCTCTTTTGTTGCTTTTCCTTTCTTAATTTTATTTTTCATGTGGTCATAGGCTGAGAGACAAGTACCACCCAACAAACTTACTATCAGTCATAGAAAGGTGTGCCTCTACATTGAAAAGACTAGTAAGCCTAAGTGCTGAATTTCATGTGCATGTTCATTCCTAGTTTGCTGGTGATATGGCTATTTTTATGGGTTGAAGAAATGCTTAGTCCTGAACAGTGCTTTTCATCTGGGAATCAGCCACTCTTTACAGTTTCTTTGTGTAATTAGTTTTTTTCTCTCTCTTTTACATCTTTCTAGGAGGAATGAAAATGCTCGGAGATTCGCTAAGGACTTCTTGTTAGATTTGCAGAGTGGAACGTTGGACCTGTAAGTTCTTCTCAATATCCATGCATATACAGGGCCTTAGAACCTACTAATTTATTCCATTTTATGATGCAGAGGTCCAGGTATCAATGCTGCATCATCAAACAAATCAGGACAAGCAAGTGATCCTAACTCTGAGGATGAAGCAGATGCTGGTGGCAAAAGAAGACGACATGGTAGGGGGCCAGCTAAAGAAAATGATCTCCATTCAGCTGCTCCAAAAGCTCACCCAATCAGCTCTGAACCTAGGCGGATTCAAGCTGATATTGAACAAGCTCTGGCTCTTGTACGTAAACTTGATCGAGAAAAAGGGATTGAGGAAAATATTTTGTGCATGGCCAATAATGACAAAATGGAAGGGGAGAAAACTCATGGTGGATCTATGGGGCCGATAGTAATTATTAGGGGTTTAACTTCTGTCAAGGGCCTTGAGGGAATTGAGCTTTTGGATACACTCTTTACTTATCTTTGGCGCATCCATGGTTTGGATTACTATGGCATGATTGAGACAAGTGAAGCTAAAGATCTTCGGCATGTGAGGGCAGAAAGCAAGAGCCAGGATGAAACAAGTGCTACTGGGGCTGAGTGGGAAAATAAACTTGACTCATTTTGGCAAGGAAGGTTGCAGGGTCAAGATCCGTTGGAAATAATGACAGCCAAGGAGAAGATAGATGTGGCTGCTGTCGAAGCTTTGGAACCTCATGTCAGGAAAATAAGGGATGAGAAGTATGGGTGGAAGTATGGCTGTGGAGCAAAGGGTTGCACAAAGCTTTTCCATGCTGCTGAGTTTGTGCATAAGCATCTGAGGCTGAAACACCCAGAGCTTGTGATGGAATTGACTGTAAAAGTGCGTGAAGATCTGTATTTCCAGAATTACATGAAGTAAGGTTTCAAGCTTCTCTTCTCTTTCTGTAGCATTGTTGTGCTTCTGTTGATTCATACCAATTGATGATTGCCTCATTATCATTGCAGTGATGCAGATGCACCTGGTGGACAACCTGTCATGCAGCAATCTCAACCGGTATGCTTTCTTTGGAACATTAACACAGGCATGCATCCATGCATATACATGTACAGGATATACAGATACAACTAAATTACCATCTTTGTGTATGGAATTATCCTTTAATGTGCTTTTTATCCTTGTACAAGCTCTTGAGGTGCATCCTCTGGTGTTTAAAGTGGAAATAATTTATTAGGTACATTTGAGGCATGTCATGTATTTCAATTTTTAGGCATGTCCTAAATACTCATTATTGAGTAAGTTTGTTATGGTTCACATTAGTTAAATTGGTCTAGAAAGGAGATAGGGCTTCAGTATTGTCTTTTTGAAAAGCATTCTGCATATAAGTGTTGTTCTGGTGGTCAGAAGTAACATGTTTTTTCCTCTTAATGTTTCTGCCTACCGTGTTCATTATGAGAACCAACAGAATGAAATTCTGAGCAAATGTCATTCGCTGGAGAATGCTACTAACTTTGACTGAATGTGCCAAGTGTGATGATTATTGTTACATAGATCGATGAGGGCATGCCTCCTTTCCAGTGACTGGAGTGGTTAACTGAGAGGAAAGAGAGCGGAGCCAGAGTCCTCCAGCAGGCCTCACCCCCCTCTTCTTCTCTTTTTTCTCTCAGTGGACTGCTCCTGTCACAGGAGAGCATCCTTACGTGATGTCTGAAGATCTAGTTACGTTTGAAATTCAGTAAGTATCACTTTCCTTATGTTATTGGTTCCTCGTAAGTTTTGCCGTGTCATATCTCTTACAACTTAGATGGGCTTTCAATTCTTTTCTTTCAATTATTGCTATTGTTTGTCTACTTCAGGTTTTCTATGGACTGATGGTTTTTCTTACTTAAATATACTCTTCTGATCTTTCTCGCTGATCCATCTCTTTGGTGTGTGCCTCAGTCTCTGGTTCTTATTTGGCTTTGTTTGGGTTTTTTTTTTTAAATTTTTTCTTTCAGAAGGACAAGTTGCCACGGCGTAGGCCTGGTCCAGAGAGTCGATTGAGGGATGATCGTGGAAACCGTAGAGAGCATAACAGGGCTGATAGAGTTAACGGTGATGAAAGATTTGATAGGGCTGAGAATTCGCCATCCCGTGATTTCCAGTCCAATGCTGGTGGCCTGGAAGGAGGGAATCCAGATGACCCAATGTTTGATGCTTATGGTGGACAAGGAATGCGAGCTGCTCCCCCTTTTCCCTCAGATATTCCCCCTCCTCCACCAGTACTGATGCCTGTACCTGGTGCTGGGTAGGTTGTCTATTTGTTCTCTTTGTTGTATGCCTGGGAGCTATCTTTTTATTTGTTATTAAGCATATATTTGTGGTAACTGTTGCAGCCCATTGGGACCTTTTGTTCCTGCACCACCAGAAGTTGCAATGCGGATGTTGCGGGAGCAGGGTGCACCTCCTCCTTATGAGGGTGGTGGTAGGAAGGGGCGGTCTGGCCCGCAGGTAGGCGGACCAGCACCTATTATTTCTGTGTCTCCTGCTTTCCGGCAGGACCCTCGACGTATTCGGAGGTAAGTTACAGCCAGGACAGTGGTCAATACCTTTCTTGTATCTCTTTTACTTGATGTTGAAAGTATTGCTGATAACTACAGAATCTTTTTGCTGCCTGTTCTAATTCCAACTTTACCTATTTCAACGGTGTTCTTTTTAAAGTGAATAGTTTGGGTTCTATCATGAGTAATGTAAGATTGGAATACCAGTCCCAAAAACCCACAAAAATTCAAATAAAGAACAGAACCAGAATTAAAAACTTAGGGTTTATGATCAAATTAGCCTTGTGATGGTCACCACACTTGGATCGAGTGCAGAGACCAGTGGGGGGAAAACTTATCCCCAAAATTGGTACGCTTTCTGATGGCTTGATGTGGAGATATCAAAAGATCACCAAAATAGAAAGTCTGCAAAATCTTCAAAAAGGTCTGCACTTGAGCTCCTGTACAGATCGAGTGAAGGGGGGGATGAAGATGATCCTCTGACGAAAGTCTCAGCCAATTGTGATGGTGGATTTGGGAGATATGAGAGGTTTCTTAAATTATAAGGTTGTGGTCTACAGGTCTGCCCAGCCGGCAGAATCCTCTCAAACTGGGGTCGAGTGGAGAAGGCAGTAGGGAGGTTGTGTGCTCCAAAAATCAACCAAAGTTAATGGCTGCTTGCAGAGATATGTCCTTCACAATTCTCAACACCAAATCTGGGTTTGCAGAGCAGCAACAAGATGGCTCGATCTCCTTGACTGAAGAACAGCAGCAGCAGCAGCAGCAGAACTGGATCTGATCAGCAGTAGTCTCACTCGATTGGTCTTCTCAATGTGTGGAGCAGTCACAGAACACAGCAGCACTCAAGGATTAGTGGAGAGGCAGAGGAGGTGGAGAAGATAGATAATAAAGGGTAGGGGGTAGGGGGAATGGCTCTCTCACCCCCAACTATCTCAGCTGTTGCAGCACAGGGGAAACTCCCATACTTGATGGATAAATTGGCCTGAGGATTCCTTTCTCTAAATTTTGTCTTTTCATTAAGATGTGATGCCTTTTAATAGCTTAGGCAAGGTTACAATAGAATAGAAACTTCCCAAAAATTAAAACTAATCTAAAATAGAAACTCAGTAAAATAAAAACTACCAAATACTAACCAAATAGAAGTCAACTAAATTAGAACCACTTGGCTTTATAACTAACCACAAATTAGAAACTATTAAATATGAAAAATACTTAAGTGCACCAATTCTAGCTGACTGGGCAAAGGAGGATCCTAGCAAAATTGTGGAGCATCTTTGACTGGTCAAAGGGGACCCTCAACACATTCCTGGGGTAAAATAGACCCTGCCTAGCTGGCTCGAGTTGGCCCTGCTGGGCTGGCTCAAGCTGGTCCATCTCTGGCCCAAAGAGGAGCCTGGTCTTTTGTCTCTTCCTCTGGCCAGAATCTACATCAATGAGTGAGTGAGTCTAGGCGCTTGTAGGTGTTGTCCTTAAGAGGTCTACATGGGTTGTCTGAGTAATCGTTCCTTTCATATGCAATGAATTTCTCTCTCTCTCAATTCTCTCTCATTGAATTCCTTGATTTTCTTTAATATTTTTCACTTACAAACGATGTTCCACCTGCAACAGTTGCACCGGTGTTGACATGGCTGACCTTTCATATCTTTTCCTTACTCGAAATCACCACTAATCTTCTTCCATCTAACCTGCCTAATCAAGCATTCAACAACTCTTTCAGTCCATCCCCCAAAATCCTAGCTAAAATGTTTTCCCAAAATGTCCTTATGTTCATGATGCAAGCAAAGGCCGCAAATCTGGTTGAATGGGCTTAATACTCAATTTTACGTCCCCAAAAGGTTATATGGATCATGAACTGATAATGCTTGGGTTTTCTATTGTAGTGGGCCAATTCTATCAGCCCAAGTGTTAGGGGATTAAGCCCTGCACAAAATGAGGTGTCAGTTTCTTGTTTCTATTTTCTTGGAGGTTTAGGCTTGAATGAGGCCATATTGAGTCACTACTTTTGGGTTGTTTCTATTTTATTAAAAAACTGTTGAATCTAGTTCTAATCACTTCTAAATACTATAGAAGCTGTATAAAGTTTCTGTATTCAGATTCCTTGGTTCTCATGTCTAGGGATTTAGGGAATTTTCTAGAGTTTAGTCATTGTTAAGAATAGTTTAGGGTTAGTCCATAAGTTGGTGGTCTGGTATGCTATCTAATGCGTGATTTTTGAGAGAATTGAATCGAGTGAATGTAGACTTGGATTCCTATAGAAGCTGTATAAGTTGGTGGTCCCATTGTATTCTTGATTCTACCTCTCAATCGACGTCATCATTGTAGGAATTGGGTTCAAGCTTTCTCCAGCCCCTTCTCATCAATGGACTCTTGACGTATACGAAGGAGTGTAGTTTGTTCGATAGTCAAACATCGACCTTCCCTCTCATCTCATTGTGAGGCGTTAGGAATTCAATCAAATGTTTGTTATTCAGTATCTCTCTCAAGAAGTGGGATTAGCTGCTGCTCCAAGCCGGTGTGGATTCTGGGGAAGGGGTGGGGGGAGGAGGAAGGGCAGAGCCTAGAAAGACATGCATAGGTTAGAGCTAGTAACAAGTATGGCTTTAGGCGTGTCTAGATGGTGTCTCGTGATTGTCGACATGGTTCTGCTTCTGGCATGAGAGATGATATGGCTGATCTAAGTCCAACCTTTGGACATATAGCATACCGTGGATTTCGACATGTCAAATTTGGTGACTCATCGCATCAATATGACATTGTGTTTCCTCCCCTTGTATTGTGAGCCGTCAAATCAGTTGAGGGTTGATGCGTCCATTCTAACCAGTGGGTAGAGAGGGACCATTTGCATTGGACACATGTCAGTCTGTCATTTTCAAAGCCATTTAGTCATATGGCCGACCATGTGTTGATGTCCTTAAGTGTACAAATCTTGACCAAAATTGAGTTGATGGTTGTGCCTTATGGTGTAGTAATTTATTATTTGAAACGTTTACCGAAAAAAATATTATTTGAAACAAAGCACAAGTCAAGGGTGATTTGGACACCTATTGTACAATTTGAGCACTATGTCACAGCCCGCCTAATTATAGCCCAAGGCTAAGACTTGCAAGGCCCATTGACATGGACCTTGGGCCAAGGAAGAACCAAGGTCTAGAACTCTCCATACTTGGAAGAGGCTAGACTCATTCTAGAAGCATTGAAGAACCTCTAGAAGCTAGGAAAGATCTAGCAAGCTTCTAGAGCACTCTTGTAAATATCTAGGATTATTCTAGACTCTATTCTAGAGGGTTCTCCACCGTTGGATGGAGGACACATGTAAATATCATAGCCATTCATTGTAGGCTTGGTTGCCTATAAATAGAGGTGGCCTCATTTGGCCAAGGCACCAAGCAAGTAAGCTATCAAGTCTTGTACTCAAAGCTTTCAAGCAATTCAAGTGTTTTCTTTCAAAGTCTCTCTAGTGTTCTCTAAGGTCTCTTCCCACTAAGGTCTCTTCCCAAGTCCCTTGCTAGAGTTGGTGAAAGGCCGACTTAGTGCTAGAGTGAGTGCTAAGTGCCGGCGCGGTTGCTTAGTAAAGTCTAAGGCCATGACAACTAGCTAAGCTGTGACGTGGCTGGATAATAAAAGGACCTGAGGATGCTCGGTAGACTGCACTTGTACTTCTATTGTCTTTCAAATATTTGAAAGGGGTATGGCTCATTATAGTATATTTGTACTGCACTTCTCTCTCTCTCTCTCTCACACACACACACACACACACAACAGTCATTTCCATGGATACACATACACACCAGAGTTAGTGTTGCATCTCTCTTCATATCATGTGCCCCCTCTTTTAAAAGTAACTAGGTAACGTTGGTGTTAGAAATCAAATTCCATTATTGTGATATACCTTTACATGGGTAGACCAAGTGCAGACAGCATCAAGGTGTAGGTGGAATAGGTTGGGTGGGGTGCCAATTATTATTTTCTTTTCCTTTTCCAGGAGAGTTTGTATCCTTAACAATGTGTGCGATTCTTTTTTCCTCTATGAAACAACTAATGCATCCTTACTGTTAAAGGCGAACGGTAGATTTTGTGTCTATTCTTGTTCAGCAATTATTAGGCTTTCACTCCATCCAAGCCCCAAAGAGAAAAATACTATTAACTTTTATTTTGCAGCACTGACTCATGCATTTGTTTTTGGTGTGCAGTTATCAGGATCTTGATGCCCCAGAAGACGAAGTCACAGTGATAGACTACAGGAGTTTGTAGGTGTTATCTGTTTTCAGTTGGTTGTAGATCCTGAGTTGACATTCTGGAGTCTCAGCAAGTGGGAAAGGCACAGTTCCTCTCGGAGTGGCTACTCTTGTTTTTTGAGTATCGTTGAAGAGGAAAAGCTACTAACTCCAGGCTTGCTAGCAATGGCGGTGGTGGAACCACAATAATTGTAATGGAATCCTTCACCTCTCTTGTACAATAGTCAAAAGGATTAATTGATTACATGCTCTGCTACACATGTTAAAACTATTACATGCAGTGCTACACAGTCTGTTTGTGCTCTTGATTGGGTATCCGTAATGGTTAACTCTCTTCCCTGCTGGTATTGGAATGGGTTTTTTTTGGCGTCATTGGAAGCAGTAAGTACATTCGTGACTTTGTATGAAGAGCTGGTGACAATTATTATTCACTTGAATTTCCTTCAAATTCCTTATTAAAAAAAAAAAGAAGGAATTGCGTTCAAATTTTCATTGGTAAAGAAGATAGAAGACGTTGAGGAAAGTTGAGAGAAAGCCGTGATATCATTACACTTTGTGTCAGAGACTCAGACTTACTTTGTGGGTCTATAGGAGACCCTGAGTTGAGTTTTCATACATTGCTTTGGAGGTTGTAGGCACTGAATTTTGTTTTGTCACTCCCAGTGACGATGATAACTGGATAGGATCCACATCCTATACTTCCATGGGCTGTACTTCCATCCTATTTCCACTATTTCTCAGTGCACCACCTGTCTTTATGAGCATCCAACCGCTTGTATTGTATTAATTCAAATTTTTTTGAAAATCTGATGAGACCCTCTTTGAAGTGGTTTAAACCCCTAAACCAAACCTACTAACCGAACCAAATTTCACTTAAACCAAACCCATTTTTAATTGAACCATTTTCACCCAAACTAAACTCATGTCCGTTTCACTCATCCCTAGTTCATTTGAATGAAAAGCCCTAAAAGTTGCAGAACCTCTCCATTGCTCCATCGCTCAATGTTGTTCATATGCATCTTGTCTATGGCACCGTCTCAGACTATTGAAAACCCAAAGAGATGATGATGATTAAAGCTCTGCATTGCCTCTTCCATTTCTCCACAGCCTCGTTCCTTCTCTTCTTCCGAAAAATCAGTGTTGTGGGTATCCCAAGTGTTGGTTAGATGTATGAATGATTTTTTTTCCAATCGCTTTTCCCAGCTTTTGTAATATCTCTTCCAATTGACCACTTCATATCCAACAGAGAAAATGATCTCCTTCATACTTCCTTGACTTTAAGAGTCCTACGGGTCCATTAGCTCTAATACAACAGAACGCGCTTGCTGATATTGTGAATGGACAGCAGCTGTTCAGGACAACCCTAATCAGTATGGTCGAAGGATTTGGCTTCACTGTTGCGGTGTCAATTTTCTTTTGTTAAAGCTCTCTGGCTGGTGTTTTATAAATCTAATCTTGGTGTTCTAGTCAGCTTGTAGCTGATGAAATTCTTTTTCAAGCTCTCTGCTGTAGATCCATATCTTCAAAGGAGCCACTAAAATTTGCTCTTGTTAGGAAATTAAAGAGCTCCATTCACTGCTGGACTCTGGGCTGTGGAGGAAGCTTAATTAACCCGATCCACACTACACTTCAAAGAGCTTCGTTCCCTTCCCTTTCTTCTCCAACACTAAAAACCAAAAATGGGTTGTTTGATTGTCATTTTCTCAGCTACAATCAAGTGTGCTCTGTTTCTCCGCTGTACTCAATTGATATTGTGGATTTGTGACAGTAAATTAAGTTCAAAACCACTAACTGAAAAGGAGAACTTTTTTATATGGAAAATATATATATCTTCTCTAATCCTAAGAATACTGCAATAACATCTATTGACCGTTGTCCTTCAACATAGTTTAATGGTGTATTATGGGTTTGGTTTACTTAAAATCAAAGAAAACCATTGCTTAAGTCTTGTGATATCCACTCCAAAAGCCAAGGAAAGGAAAGAGCTGAACACTGAAGTCTTGACAAGTCTTTTCTTCTAGTACAGCAGCTGGAGAAAAAAGACATACTACAAAGACAATGAGCTTTATACCAGCATTTTATTGTGATTCAAGTAACTTTCTTGCTATGAGCCTTACCATGTGTGATCCTCACAAGGGATTTCAGACTGGGCCTAGGTCATGGTAAATTTTTTCAAGTATCCACCATGGCTCTCTGCAACTCAAGAGATCCTAATCTCTTTTCACAATGCCCTCTTCTCCTTCACTTCCAAATCTCCTCTTCTTACAGTGACCCTCAACAGTCAACACTACTGTAAATACTGTGGTTGAAAGTAAATAAAATCTTGATTATGAGTCCACAAAGCTTGATTTATAAACACAAACGACCTTGATTAATAATCCTGAACTGACTTGTTCACCAGATAGTGGTTAAGAGAACTGAAACTGGCTGGAATCTAACAAAATTTTATATGTAGATAGTAAAATAAAAAAAGAATACAAATCACAGTCAGCAACTAACTGATCGAGCCTATGATAACTGAGTTTTCAAATAGAGCAAGGAAAGTGGGCTGTATATAGATAGATTATCATTTCAAGATCCCCACTTCTATGTTTGATATAGAATATCATTTCAAGATCTTCACTCCTGTGTTTGATACTTGCAGGGTGGTGAATGTGAAAAATGAACATTGAGAAATTCTCTCTTATTGCTTTGGTGAATGTGAAAAATGAACATTGAGAAATTCTCTCTTATTGACTTTATATTACCAATCATCATTGCTTGAGGAGGAAGAAAAAAAGATGAAAAGAAATTTCCCTCTTCAGGAATGAGCATGGAAAAGCAGGGATAGAGACAGCAACAAGAGCATATTATTCCTAACACTTGGAATTCCATGATTTTGACCCACCCAATTACTCATTCACTCAAGCCCCTTAATAGAACAGCAAGGATAGATACAACAAGAAGAGCATATTATTCCCAATATTTTGTTGTTTGAAATAACTAAGAAATAAAAGGGAAGTACAAAAAAAGGACAAAATTAAGCAGAGAATGAACAAAACCCAACTTCACAAGCTGCAATCCTTGAGACCTGATGGATTCGAACCAACATAACCTAGGAAATAATTCCTAGGTGCTCTTCCATTTTGAGCTAAGGCCTCAACCTATAAAAAAATGAAGAATTTAAAAAACTGCATAGATCTCATGCTTCCACCAGAGTCACCCTATCCTCCATCATTATAGACTAGGCTAAACCATCCTTGTCAACAAGTTAATTTTATTCTAGCCATCCCAGCTGCTTATTCAGTTTAGGAACACAACTTTTCAAACTGGTTGATAACTGAATTGATTTTAGTAGCATAATCACAATGCCACACCCTTGGCTTAGAATACAAACTCTCCACTGTTGACAACAACCTAACAGAATAGTATCCCCCAACTGTCCAAATTCAGAAGCAATTCCAACTTTTTTTCAAGCCATTACCTGTTCTGATTTATAATATCAACCCAAACACATGTGCTCAATGATGTTAAAAAATCGTATGAAAATACTGCTCAAAACAGTAGCCATAAACAATTAGGTATCCGTGGCAAATAAAGGTTGTTGGCCTTTGAACTCTATTGAAGTCTTCGTTCATGAGTTCCATGAGCTATTTGACATATTAATAAGCTCTCAAGTTGAGGAAGGAGGGGGAGTGGGGAAGTCAACAAATAAAAGAGATGACAGAAGCTCTCTTAGGATTTTCTAATTGGCATGATTAGGATTAAAAACATTGGAAAGAGAAGGTGCTGCATCAGTGAATCAAGAATTTTTATTAACCTGTCATATAGTTAATTCAGAGCTACAGAGGTCCACCGAAACCCTAGAAAACGTTCTTCTCGATAGTCACCGTGAGAATAATTTTGGTATCCTAATTGAATCTCTTACAACACTACCATCGAAAACAAATACATCTAATTACTAAAAGGTGAAAGGTTATAGCCAAAAAAATCATCTTGAGCATCAGAAGCCTAGAAATAGCAATTAAAAGAGTTGTACAGAAACCAATAATCCTATACCCTTCCCTTGAGGAATCAATAAACCAGTCAGAATATAAATTTATGAAATTTTCAATTGAAGACTATCACTGTAATCATGGAGGAGACATTTTCTAGAACAACCACGAGCATCTGATTAGAAACCCCCAAGTTTGAATGAGACTTACATTTTTGACGACTCAGGCAGCTTGCAGCAGGAAGAAGCTGAGCTCTGAGTTTGAAGCCCGATAAGCTCTGATTTTTCGGAAGAAGAGGAGAAGGAACGAGGCTGTGGAGAAATGGAAGAGGCTCTATAGAGCTTGAATCATCATCATCTCTTTGGGTTTTCAATAGTCTGAGACGATGCCATAGACAAGATGCATATGAACAACATTGAGCGATGGAGCGATGGAGAGGTGGCTTTTCGTTCAAATGAAATGGGGATGAGTGAAACGGAGATGGGTTTAGTTTGGGTGAAAATGGTTCGATTAGAAGCGGGTTTGATTTGAGTGAAATTTGGTTCGATTAGTGGGTTGGGTTTAGGGGTTTAAACCGCTTCAAAGAGGGTCTCATCAGATTTTCAAAAAAATTTGAATTAATACAATACAGGCCGTTGGATGCTCATAAAAACAGATATCGCATTGAAAAGTGGTGGAAGTAGGATGGAAGTACAGGATGTGGATCCTAACTGGATATAGACAGACATCAATATCTCTTTTCAAAAATTTTTGCATTTGTATCTCAGCCATATCACCTTCAAATCTTTAAAAATATCTTAAAACACAAATTTTATCAAACTTTGTTTTTTTATTATAGGAATGATGGGACATGGTTAGTAATCCATAAAAATGGATAAATGACATCTGAGGTACCAACGTTATGAGAAATTGTTTGGTGCCAAACGTTTGTAAACTCATCAATTTTGAGTACCTCAGGTTTCATAATTCATAATATGGTGCTTGCTAGAAAAATGCAGAATCGGGTTTTAGCTCTTTCACGCAAATGATTGAGTTCCAAAATCATCAGCGGATTAATCTCCAAATGTTGCTTGCTCAATTCTACAAGTAGATGATATAACTATTATTGTTATACACTCGATCATACGAACGATCAAATGTTCGAACAGAGACTTTAGGTTTTCTTCCATTACCTCGTGGATTCTGAAGTACCAAGAGAAAAAGTGGTATTAAGAAAAAACCAGAAGGGATTTTGTCGCCTCCATTGAAAGAGCTTCGATGATTTTAGACAAGAGTAGACCGAGACCACCGACATTCACTATTCACTTATTGAGACAATTGGAGAAAGAATTGGTTTTATAGGAATAGCAGACGTAGGCCCATAGCACAGCCTGCGATCAGGCACATAGGGGTAGGGCGTAATGATCACCCTGCCCCTTATATAGGCTGCCAATGTGTCTGGGTGCAGGTTGCGCTGCAGTACATAGAACATTCTCCCTAAAAAAAAGATAAATGACACCTCGAGTACCCAACGTATTAGAGTACCTCACGTCTAGTAATATGTCCATTGAGGTACCTTGTTTTGTTATGATCTCAATTTTACCTCTCCCATCCATTCTTTGCCCCTGCTACTTAACCTTGCAAATCGGCCCCCACCCCTAATCCCAGTCGCATACTTCTCCCTACCCCCACCCTACCTCTGTCGCCACCCATCCATTTGTTCCTTCCCCAACTTCCCAACCCTGCGGTACAGAGCACTTGATCCACCTCTGCAACTCATAATTATAAGCCTAGTCAGATCGAATTCCAGATCTGGCCGTGTAGAGAAACTCGGTCCATCAAACTAAACTTAAGAGTTGAGTATTGTCAACCCTAAGGGTGTTGATGGGTTCGGTTTTAATTTTTCTATTTGGTTCAAGATACAACATGTGGAAACCAAAACCCAATATGAACTATTTTTCATAACAAAATTGAATTGACTCGGTTTGGTTTGACTCGATTTGTATTCGTTTGGACCCTATGTCAAGTGTTTGAACCAACATTTCACATTTTCACCAACAAAAAAAGCCCTTTTCTTTGTTAAGGCCATAATCCACCAATTTTTTTTCTTTCTAATAGTAAGGAAAAAAAAGTAGAATTTATTTTTCAAAGTAATTAAAACATTAAGAAAAAAAAATTAATTTGGTTTAACAATGAGTAATTCGATTTAGACCACATAAGAGCACATAAAATTACCGTCTTACCCATAATGAAATAAAAAATGTTATTCATATTGATGTTTTTACACGTGCTCTCTTTGCCCCCGGTTGGAGTTGGACAACTTTTGCTTTTTTAGATAAGAGGCATGTTTAGGGGGCATCCAACCGTTGGATTATGCCCCACAAGTCCCTATCCCTAGGCATGCATCGCCCTGGGCGCTGAGCTCCCTCGAGAGGAGCCGGATCCATCAGGCAGTGTGATGCGAGCCCAAATAAATATCTCGCTTCCCAACATTGGACACCGAATATCCCTCTCCCGTCTTGTTGATGCTCTCTCCAAACTCTAAAGTCAAAAGTTGAAAACCCAAAACCATCGCTAGCCAAAACCCTTGGAAACCCAATATTTCGGATAATTTTTCTGTTGGTATAAATTTTGATGGGACTTATTTATTGATTGTTCACTAGCCCTTTTAATTTCTTCCACCGCAGAGTGTTTAGCTTCGGAGCTCAAAATTGGAATCGATCTGATCGAATTCTATCATTTATAGTCGTACGAAGCTAGATTTTGATTGGTATGCCTTTGGTTTCGTGATCTTTTCAATTTCTCAATTTCTAAGTAATTTTGTTCTTGAACTCATTTGTATTGGATAACAAACTATTCTGGTTGTTTGAGCTTTTCAGAAATTTCTGTTGTGTTTTCACTTATTTAGCTGTTTTGTTTAATGGGCAATTTAGTGTGGAGATCTGTTGTTCTGCTGATTGAAATTCGGATATGTTATTTGATTCAAAGTTTCGTTTCCGTGATAAACCCTTTTACCCGTCTCCTATTACTGTTTTTTTTAGATTGTTTTTTGTTCTTCGATCGACTGTTAAGTTGTTTTTATTTTACTTGTTTATTGTCTGCTGAGTTCAGAGAATTTTATGGAGGCAGCATTTAGTATGCATTCTAAGTCGATTTCGCATTCTTGGGTGATACAAATAGGTGTTTTTATCGCCTGAGAATGCGAAATCAACCAAGTTTGCATTCCAAGAACGCACACAAAACACAGCCCAAATTACACCTGTTCCACAATGCCACTCTTTGTTCAGTGTTCCATTAGTTTATTTTGAGTTGGTGTGAGAGTTGGTAGTTCATGTTAACTGTGTTTGGGGTTGTTGTTCCCCAATGCTCTTGGGAGCTGCCAGTCATCAAATGGAGATGCACTTAACTGATAGAAGGCAACAATTTTTGCTTTTGATTTGTGGCAGTTAGCCTATTTCCTGTCATTTCTTTAAAGAAGGCCTTAAACATTTTAATTTGATCCTTGGTTCTTACTCAACCTAAGCCTTTTCCCAACTACATGGGATCTGCTACACCGATCCTGTTTTGGCATTCCACCCTGTTGAAAGCCAACTTACAACGTGGTCAACCCAAACCTATTTATATCCTTTCAGAACACTTCTTCCCAAGTAATTTTAGGTCTACCATTTGGTCTTTTCAGCTCCACTAGTCTGCATTACTCGTACTTATTGCCACATTCAAAGGCCTCTGTTGCAAATGCCCATACACATCAAATATCTCTTCTTAAAGTGAACAAGTGCCTAGCACACTTGGTAGCATGTGGTGTTCGGAAGCCCATTGCTACCAGGAGGTCTTGGGTTCAAGCCTCCTGGTTCACATCTCCCCTCCCCCATATATATATATATATATATATTGCTTGTAGTTTTTCCACTCATCCTTCTCAAAACCTTCATCTTATCTACACTTCTTTAATCAGATTGCTTTATTTCAAGCAATCCTTATTTTCCAAACTTTTCAATACCTATAAATTTCTCCATATTGTACACCTTACTTCTGTTCTGTTGCCATTCTAAGCAAAAGTTGTACCAAATTTTTTTGGCTTTTGGGCATCTGTCGCTATATTTCTGTCAACGTGATGTTCCTCACTTTTCTAGGACTCTTCTTTTCTTCATAACCTTGACACTATTTGATAGGCTTTGCCGCTTTGGTATGTGTTTGTGTTGTAGTTTTTCCACTCATCCATCTCAACACCTTCATCTTATTTACACTTCTTTAATCAGATTGCTTTATTTCAAGCTATCCTTATTTTCCAAACTTTTTTCCACTCATCTATCTCAACACCTTCATCTTATCTACACTTCTTTAATCAGATTGCTTTATTTCAAGCAATCCTTATTTTCCAAACTTTTCAATACCTATAAATTTCTCTATATTGTACACCTTACTTCTGTTCCGTTGCCATTCTAAGCAAAAGTTGTACCAAATTTTTTTGGCTTTTGGGCATCTGTCGCTATATTTCTGTCAACGTGATGTTCCTCACTTTTCTAGGACTCTTCTCTCCTTCATAACCTTGACACTATTTGATAGGCTTTGCCGCTTAGGTGTCTCTTAGAAATTTCTGCTATAGTTGCTCGAACTCTATCGATGCTTTTGCACCGGCAGTCCCAAGTTCATATACTGGAGCATTGGGAGTCACAGGTTGGCATTAAAGCCAAAAATTTTGGCATGGATTGTGAAAGTTTGCCATATGTTGAACCTGGATTTGTGTAGCCAATCTCAAATAGTTGGGACTTGGGATAAAGCTTAGTGAGTTGAGTGGGGATAGCTATAGTTTTCAACATCTATTAAAACTCTGTAGTTTTTATCGGCATTAAAATCATATAAGTTCGTTTTGCAGGTATTTACATCAACTTTTGGCTGGAGTGATTAAACGTCAATATGGCACATTTACTGTCAACTTCTTGTTCTTTGAAGCCTTCAGCCAACATAAAACCTTGCTCTAGACCACTGAATCAATGTTCTGCTACTTATCCAACTTTTTTTACAGTACAAACTTCCCGATCCCCGTTTAAAAGACTTGTTTCACAAGAAAAAAGAACCCAAAGACCCTGTACTGTCTATGCAACTGCAGCTCCTATAAGCCACGAAGCCCAAACCAAACCCAACTCTGGCTCTCATCTCAGCATCACTGAACCAACTAAGCCGAAGAGGGTTATGGTCATTGGTGGAGATGGCTACTGTGGGTGGGCCACTGCCCTACATCTCTCCAATAAGAATTATGAAGTTGCAATTGTTGATAGCATGGTCCGCCGCCTCTTTGATCACCAACTTGGCCTTGACTCCCTCACCCCTATCTCTTCCATCCATAATCGCCTCCGCCGTTGGAAAACTCTCACTGGAAAAACCATGGAGCTCTACATTGGTGACATCTGTGACTTTGAATTCCTAGCAGAAACCTTTGACTCCTTTAAGCCTGACGCACTGGTTCACTTTGGCGAACAAAGATCAGCTCCGTACTCAATGATTGATCGTTCTAGAGCAGTATTCACACAGCAGAACAATCTTATTGGAACACTTAATGTTCTTTTTGCGATAAAGGAATTTAGAGAGGAATGTCATCTTGTGAAACTTGGGACTATGGGGGAATATGGAACTCCCAACATAGACATTGAGGAGGGATACATAACAATTACTCATAATGGACGAACAGATACTTTGCCTTTTCCAAAGCAGGGAAGCTCATTCTACCACCTGAGCAAAATTCATGATTCAACCAATATAGCCTTTACTTGCAAGGCTTGGGGGATCAGAGCCACTGATCTGAATCAAGGAGTGGTCTACGGGGTCAAGACCGATGAGACTGAAATGCATGAAGAGCTCTGCAATAGGTTTGATTATGATGGAGTGTTTGGAACAGCACTTAACAGGTTTTGTGTCCAGGCTGCTGTTGGACACCCAATTACAGTATATGGCAAAGGGGGACAGGTATGATTATGAGGGTTTTCCCAGCCCCGCATTCTGCATTATCATGTTTGCTTTTCTTCCAAATTCTTGTTTTAGAATGAACTAACTGGTAAGAATCCATGGCACTGGGGGGGAAGGAGGGGAACAAGACAAGAAGGCAAGAGAAGAGGATAATATGCCATTTCAGGGCCCACCCTGAGTTCTCCTTTGCCAAAAGTCGCCCTGGTCAAATGATCCTGAACACCTTAAACTTCTTATTCGACCATTAAAAAAAAGGACAATGGCTTCAAACCCAGAAGGTTATAATTCAAATCAAATAGTTATGAACATCTGATGGGACTCATTACCGGCATATCCTCTTGGAGGGATTTTTTAATTGAATTTATGAGCTCTCTTGGATCTGTCATATATAGGAACATATTTGTTCCTCCTATCCTTATCGTCCCTAGAGCACTTATTCTGAAACGTAATCAATCTTTCCCTGATGTGACCTCAATTATGCAATATTTTCTGCCATTTATTAAATCATGGGATGTCTCGGTCAATAAGCCAATATATTCTGTGATTCTGACACTTGTACCCTCCTTTTTTACTTTGCAGACCCGGGGATACCTCGACATCCGAGATACAGTCCAATGTGTTGAGCTTGCTATTGCAAACCCAGCACAGCGTGGTGAGTTCCGGGTTTTCAACCAGATCACTGAGCAGTTCTCTGTCAATGAACTTGCCGCACTTGTCACAAAAGCAGGAAAGAAGCTAGGAGTGGATGTACAAACCGTATCTGTGCCCAACCCACGGGTGGAGGCAGAAGAACATTATTACAATCCTAAGCATACCAAGCTTATGGAATTGGGCCTGAAACCACATCTCCTCTCTGATTCTCTTCTTGATTCGTTGCTCAATGTTACCATCAAGTACAAGGATAGAGTTGACACAAAACAGATTATGCCAAATGTTTCTTGGAGAAAAATTGGAGTGAAGCCAAAGACAGTTGCAGCCTAATTGGGTAGCCATTAGCATAGGATTCAGTCAATATGAGAAAGTTGACGACAGCCTTGTTGTTTTATTCTAATATAAACATGTATTACCTGTGACATTTTTGGGGTCTGTTGTTTGGTGAAATTCTCACTCCAGTCAGCCTGGTGAGTCAACTTGCCTGAATTAGTTGGATTTTTATTCTCTGCCATTTAAATAACAGATTGAAGTTCGTCAGTAACTAATGTTTGGATGGAAATTTTTCTTTTCTTTTTTCTTTTTAAATGAGAATGCCTGGATAAAACTTGATTCCACTTGAACTACACACAGTTTCCCAATTGTCTGCAACTTGAATTTTCTCAACTGTTTGCTATATTGAATAATTGGACAAAAATCATAAGGGATTACTACGTTATCTGGGCCTGTCAGGTCATATTGTCTGAAGATGTTCCCTCACGGATTGGAAAGGAAGATGCCATTAACAGGAAGAATTAGGTTGGTCGCAGGGAGTGGAGGACTACATCTTGAAGGGAGCTATCTCTCTTCATGGCGGCTTTGAACTCTTCAAAGGTGACCTTTCCATCAGTGTTGGCATCCATTCTTTCAAATATCTCATCTAGTGTGCCAGGTTCTGTGATATCTCCTGGAAGGCAGTCCTCTGGCAATGCCTGCCCAGTTTGATATGTCCTGTTAAGATCAATGGAAAGCAAAAAGGGGATGGATTCAAAGGTAAGTGAAAGGGGAGAGATGATACCCTGAGCATGGATGCCACTTCGTCTTTGGTGATCGATCCAGACCTGTCCGCATCATACATCTAACAGCCAGAAAAAAGCATAGGAGTTCAGTTTTAGTTCCAGAAGAATTCATCTTTGAAATCGGATACTGTAACAAAAGGGTTAAAAAGGGAGGGAAAAAAAAGTGGAAGAAGCATAACTAGTTTAGACTTTTGAACGAAAGAAATCTCAGAATCATGATAGGGAGGACCCTATCTTTGCATCATTCATGTGTACAGATGCAGGGAAACATGGAACCAGCCAAGCTATGTTGTTTGTGGAAAGTTTACCCAATTTGATGATGGTAAGTAGGTTACTGTCCTATTTAGATTTTCTTTATACTGGATCATTTCATAAATATTTTCTTTTAAAAAGAATGTGAATTCTACTACACTACAACCAAAGCTAGAAGTAATCAAGGCGTTTCATTGAGGAAAAACAAGTGCATTTAAAACTTGCTAATGAGATAAAATTAAGATGAAGCATCTCCTGATTATATAATTTTGTGAGGAACAATAAAATATTGCTATAATAGGAACAAAACTAAGTGTAATTTAGTTATAATAGTGAACCAAGTCAAATTTGCTTTTAGAAATAGACGAATATCTATATAAAATATATTGAATTTTGTTCCTTTTTACTTTTCCTTTGTTTTATGTTTTTTGGTTGCGGTTGGGGGCAAATATCAAACATGAATACAAGTTCCTAGATTATTATCAAAATTGAAATATTTAGTTTCAGAATTGAATTCTAACCTACTGATCTTGTTTTGTAAATTTGGTGACCATTGAAGTGCTAACAGTTGTTTCAAACATTATAGCATAACATTGTGTGTGTGATGACAGGATCTCCTAACAAAATTTTAAAAAAGAAAAAAAATATAAAAAGGGAAAAAGAAAGAGAGAAAAGGCTGTGGTCATCTGATCAGATTGATTTCCAGTTGCCAATGGATGTCTTCATTTTCATGTAATCTGAAGCTATGGAAAATACTTTGAACACAATATGATTAAAACAATTATAATCCTTCAACTCTATTCAATTTATTTCCAAAAGAAATTTTATGGAGAAGACATGTAAGGTCACCTGAAAACAAAGGTGAAGAGCATCATCTCCTTGTGAATGTCTAAGAGTTGAGAACCCACATAGTATCTCTCTCATGTCCACGGTCCCATCTTGGTTATTGTCAAATAGGTCAAAGATACGGCGAGCAAGAGGAAGCAGTGAGGACATATTCATTGCTTTTAGCACCTCTTCAAACTCAGATAATGTGGCGATAACACACTCTTTCCGTCTGCATTTTGGAGAACTTATTCACTCTTAGAGATTCAAATACTGCTGAACTAATGTTAATTACAAATCCTTTATTTTTTTGAATTCACAAAAGTTACATGAACAATTTCAATATGATAACTCAGCCATGATTTGTGCCCTAGATCCAGTACTGCAACACTTTCAAATTGTATGTTGATCTGGACTGACTTCACCAGTACAGATCATGTTGGCTGTCAAGTGGTTTATTCACTGTACTAAATGATAGGTAATAGTGTACTTATATTGGTGCCATCTCACTGAGAAATAAAGACTTGGATTTTTGAAAACTGCTTAAACTGTTTGAATGTTGTCAAAGTAATCAACTTCCAATAATGTTTACAGGTTAGTTCCTCACCATTGATCATCTTCTTTTTTGTTAGGGGTTGGTGGGGGTGCAAAGAATGCATTTGTACAGATTGCTCCCATACAATTTGCTAGCTTCTGGTCTTTTATAATACACCAAAAGCTAATAATAATGATAAACAACTGAAATTGAAAGATCCTAGCATTCTACATTCTCTGTATTCAATCATGCTGAAGTCAAATTCTTGATATTTCATCCATAAAGGTCTCTCTCTTTTGGTCTTGATATAATTTTAAACAACTATACCAATCACCAGATATACTGGCAGCCGAACTCTTCGGGTGCAGTTTGAACATACAATAATCAAATTACTTTTGTGTCCCAGCTGGGAGGAAGAAAGGGTATTGCCATAGTCAAGCAAATTGACTTCTTGTCAATGGCTCTCTAGACATATTTAGGGGTGTTCTTCTCCATTGCTATGCCTAGTGAAAATAACACTTAACTATTTGCCATATGGTAGTACATGGGTTTATTCATGTAATAGAGGACCACAAACATCTCATTAGTATAATTTCAGCTTAAAATGAGTAAAGAAATTTGCTAAAATAAAAGACCCATTTGTATTTTATATTCATCTCCATTTGATCGCATTTTGGTAATTTTACTAAAACTTTGAATCAAAGTTTGAGATACTCTTCCTGCTTACTTTGGACTAAAATTCGGCTATTGAGATGTATAGGAGGAGGTCCTTCATCATATGGACTAACCCATGTACTGCCAAGTGACAAATATTGAAACATTATACTTCACTAGGCATAGTGATGCAGAGGAACTAAATTTAGATCTTCAAATTTTCACAATCAGGGTCATCTAATCAACAAGGAGCTTGTCAAAGGAGATAGGTCTTGAGTGAATGTGGACACTCACATATTCTTGAAATGCATCCTCAACTTCTCAAGTTCCTCTGGTGTAAGATAATGAGACTCTAAAAGATTTCTTAGCCTCTTTGTTCGCAACATTACCGTGCTACTCAACAGGCTCGCTATCCCAGCTGCTCGAAATTTACGTCGGCCATTGAAAGAATGTAATCGAGAAACGATTTCGGCATCCATGAGCTCCTGCTTTGCTGAATCCCCTATGACCCAAGGATGCAAAAGAATCTGTTTACAGATTGAATGGGCATCATCAGTAAATTATTAAAGTCAGTTTGTGGAAAGGAATGAGAAAATCAAAACAGGGTGATCAATCTGGAGATTTTCATCTGTTCAGTCGCAATATGACTTTTGTACTTCTTTATCCATCCTAGTTTCTTGAATTTTTTATCCAAACTGATGCAGATAAGTTACCTAAAGGGTTTATTTTATTGTAAATAAGCCTGGGCTGGGTTGGGTTATGTATGTGTGTAATCGCACAACAATATTGAAGAACTTCAAACTTTGAACTCATAAAACTGTATCTGAGCCAGCCAATGGCTCTTATAAGCTATATATAGCTAACTTAACTTAGAATTCTAATTTAACGACGAAAAACAAATCAAATTGCTAAGAAACAAAAATAAGAAGCAAACTAATAAAGGAATCCTTCTCAACAAGGTGAAAGAATTCAAAGTCCATTAAACATCTTAAAAATAAAAAGAATTAACTACGCCTAATCCTATATGCCTACCTTTTACCCATTTTTTAGGTCCATTAAAGTGACTCATTACAATAAAAACACATGGAATCAAAGCCTCAACACATACATAACCCAACCCAAGACTTATTTCCAATAAAACAAACCCTTTGGATGACTTAACTGCATCACAAACATTGCCAACTTCATCCAGAAAGTGATCATATCATACCTCTTGAGCAGTTGGTCTTTTTTGAGGATCAACAGTCAGAAGGCGGGATATCAATTGTTTTGCTGATGGAGAAATGGTTTTCCAAGTAGGGTCTTTGAAGCTGAAATCTCCCTGTGAAGAGATCAATTGAATAAACTACAAGGGAGATATCATGAAAAGGGAAATTAAACTTGGGACTATGGTAGAGTGACAATTCTGCACACAACCGAAAGCAAAAGGAAAAGGACTTACAGCCAATATGAGTTGCTGTTTTTGCCGAAATGATGTAGCTTGGAAAGGTGGATCACTGAAATATTGAAAGAAGAATCATTGAGATTCAAGAAAAAAAATGTTTCAAACCAAGTCCAGAAAGAGTTGCTGACATACATACCCAGAGAGAAGTATATACAGAATCACTCCCAAAGACCACATATCAGTTGCACATGTTACTTTTCCCTGAGATAAGGTCTCAGGTGAAACATAATCAATTGAACCAAACAACCCAACTATTGGTTCAGTGAATTCCTCCACAGAACTCACTCCAAAGTCCATAATTTTCAAAGGTGAATTCTCACTATTGTTCAAGAAAAGGCAGTTTTCTGGCTTCAAGTCATGGTGGACGATATTGGCACGATGAAGGGCACTTAATCCATTGGCAATTTGTCGAACCATTGCTGCAGCTTCTGCTTCTGAATACTTCTCTTGATCCACTATTCGATCGAAAAGCTCACCCCCAGAGCACAGCTCTAGTACAAGGTGGACACCATTTAGGTCTTCATAGAGATCATAGAGGTCAATCACATTTGGATGGGGTGTCACATCTTCTACTATCTTCCTCATAACTGTAATCTCATTAATCAGCAAGGCATCTGAAACTGGTAAATTCGTCTTCCCTTTTTTAGTTTCTTTTGAGGCTGTGTTGCTCTCCTCCCTCAGACTTTCTGGTTTTTGCACAAAACTTCCGAACCTCTTGAGAGTTTTGATAGCTACCTGGGATTTGCGTCCATTGGACTTGCAAATTCCTCTCCTCACAACTGAAAATCCCCCTCCACCAAGAACGTCCTTGACATAATAATCGTCCGATACTTCCCTTGTTTTTGACCTCATGATTTACCCAAAATCTGATAACAAAGATCACCAGAGTTCTTGATATTTCTTTACTTGTTCACGCCGAAACAAAGAGCTGTATTCTTAAAATTAGAACCTGATAGTAGTTCAAAAACAGAATCAGAACTACAATGCAAGAACCTCGCCCATGATTCATTTTGGAAATCATCCAAATTACATTATGCCAAGAAAGAAAAAAAAAAGTAACAAAACAGGACACTAATTAGGAGAAACCCAATCCTTCACAGAACACAGTAGCTGAAAGCTGGAGATCTGAAAACATTAACATCAATGTGTTATAGGGTAAACCAAATGATAATTTGTGACAATGTCACTAAATAACAAATATATCACAGGTATCACCATTGATTATAACAATTCAATAACCAAATGAAGAACAATGTTACAAAGATAACACAAAAAGCTTTAAGAACACATCCAATTTCCAACTGTTTCAAGGAAATTTTTTTTTTGGGGGGTGGGGGGGGGGAGGGGGGTTGGGAAACCACGGTTAATCACCAAAAACCATTTAGAAACCCAAGAGAGACCAACCTTAATTAAATATCATCATCATCAGAAGAAGAAGGACGAGAAACAGGACTGGTTATTGCATAGGTTAAGGTGATAAAAGGAAAGAAACCCATCTTACAGGTTAGTGACAGGAAGGGATTGGAAGTTGACGTTGATTGATTTCATTCCTTGATCAGTTTCAGCCATTAAATTACAGCCTTAAAATAAAATGGAATGCAGGTGGAATGATGTGCAAGGAAATGAGGGAAGAAAACTGGTCGGCTTGGAGCCGAAGAAGAGATAAGAGAGAATCCCCTAACCTTAGCACTTCCATGAAGATCTCTTCTGTTTCTGTAATCCTTTCAGAGACAGACAGAGAGGGGGGAGAGAGGAAGACAGAGAGCCGTTAAAAGATGAAGAGTTTGTTATGAGGATATTTTTGTAATTGAGAGAATGGTTGATGGGCCTAATGGCCAATGGATCCTCAAAAGACCTATGACTGGAGGTCCATAAAGCTCCATGAGCCCACTGGACCCAGCGATTGTCCTCCACATCCAAAAATAAAATGAGCCCACTTGTGAACTTGGTTTTCTTTCAATTAGTTAATTCCCTTCATGAGACCTATTCTTTTTTTTTTTTGTTGGTAAATGCAAATTTATTAGAAATACACCAAGAGCTCATGGATGCCAAACAAGGCCTTCCTTGCCAAGGAGTCAGCTATGCTGTTTAACTCAACATGGGTGAGATTTCTACCTTTCAGGGGGTCATTTCTCCCCATCTTATATTTGGGTATAGGAGCTACGCTCCTAAACAATGTACTTTTTCTTGTATTTTAATAGGGAGAAAGAACATTGTCTGCCACTATAACATACGCTAGAACCTCCTGTGTTTATCTCTCTCCTCCTATAATAAGGACAAATATGTCATAGGAGAGAGGAGAGAGATAGACCTAGGGAGACACTACCGTAAGCAACACAACATGACAACATTCTTTCTCCCATTTAAATATATATAATGATGTGGTGCCTAATATAAGAAATAGGGTGGATGTAATAAATTCCCAATTATAATTGGGTTACATCAAGGATCAATTTTAAACCATTATTTGTTGCCATTTATCATAAATGAATTAAAGAAAATTTACACATATCATCCCTCAGGTTTGACGAAAGGATATTTTCACCCCCCAAGTTTTGGAAAATTCTGCATACCTCCTGAGGTTTGCAAATGGTAACAAATAAGCCTATTCCGTTAGTTCATGACTAATACTGTTAAAAATTAGACTTAAACCGATGGAATTACCCTTTTAAAAAGAACCCAAAAAAACATAAAAAAACAAAACCTGCAACTCATCTACCCCAAAATCGATTGGGGAAGTTGAGTTGCAACCTGCTAAACCTCTTTTATTTTATTTGTCTTCTGTTTCTTCATTGTTTCTTTCTTCCCTCCCCTGTTCCTCCTTCCTCGGGTTTCTTGTTGTGGAGTGTGGGTTTGGTTATTCTGTATGATGTTCCTTTTTAATTGGGTTATGGGGTTTCTCTGGAATTTTGGTTAGGGTTCTTATTCGATTTGATGGATTGGAGCTGGATTTGGGTTCATTTTGGCCAATTATGTACTCTATTTGGGATTATTACATATCGATTCTGCTGTATCATCGTGGTGGATGTCTTATTGACTTGATTGGGTTCTAGGGTTTCACAGCGCAGGATTTTTATCATTTTCTGCTGTGTCAATTCTTTAATTACTTGAATCTCTTCTGCTTCTGCCGATCAAAAAGAAAAAATTGGAAATGGTTTCAAATTAGTTGCAGATTTTAAGTACAATTCTTGTGATCATTTGTCGATGTTCTTGTATTTGACCATCATGTAATCTTCTGACGAATTCTCTGTATCTTTGTAGACGGTTGTTCCACTCAACACATGGATCCTCATCTCCAATTTCAAAATTGCTTACAATCTCCTTCGCCGGCCGGATGGCACTTTCAACCGCCACCTCGCCGAGTTTCTAGACCGTAAAGTCCCTGCAAACACCACCCCTGTTGACGGAGTCTTCTCTTTCGACGTCGTAATCGACAAAGCCACCAGTCTCGTCACCCGGGTTTAACGACCAGCACCAACCGATGCAGCTCAGCCGGGCATTATGGAACTCGAAAAGCCCCTTACACTGATGTCGTCCCTGTCATAATCTTCTCCCATGGAGGAAGCTTCGCTCACTCCTCCGCCAACAGTGCCACCTACGACACTCTTTGCAGGCGACTCGTCGGCATCTGTGATGCGGTAGTGGTCTCCGTAAACTACCGCCGTAAAACCTGTACCCTTGTGCTTATGATGATGGATGGGCAGCTCTCAAGTGGGTAAGCTCCAGGCCATGGCTATGGAGCGGGAAGGACTCTAAGGTTCACGTGTCCTTGTATGGAGATTGCTCTGGAGGTAACATGGTTCATAATGTCGTGATTACAGGTGGGTTTTTTGGGAAGATGAGTTGCAGGTGTTTTTTTTTTTTGGTTTTTTTAAGGGCAATTCTGTCAGTTCAAGTCTAATTTTTAACAGTGTTAGTCATGAACTGGCGGAATTGGCTTATTTGTTACCGTTTGCAAACTTTAGGGGGATACGCAGAATTTCCAAAAACTGGGGGTGAAGATATCCTTTTGTCAAACCTCAGGGGTGGTATGTGTAAATTTCCCATGAATTAACCAAAGACATTTAAGATTAAGTCCCTTAGTATATGTTTTTTGCTGATAATATTATTTTGGTGGACAAGACAAAAGTTGTGATTACCGTCCGGTTAAAATTATGGCGATCAACATTGGAATAAAAAAGATTTAAGACAAGTGGAACAAAAAACAAAGTATATGGTCTACACATAACTTTAGTACAATAGGACAGAGTAAGATTGATTTCTCCATAAAGATGCGAAGTACCAATGGCTAGACGGTAAGACCCTATGCATAGTGAGAACCAATCATGAGGTAATGAAAATTGATGATAGGGAGATGCCGCAAAGTGATTATTTAGGTATATGAGATTAATCATAAATAAATGACGATGTTATACAGCGTATTAAAATAGGACAATCATGCAACCCACTATGATGTATGGTGCGGACTGTTAGGTAATTAAGAAGCATCATGTAGATAAATTCAGTGTAGCGGAGATGAGAATGCTGAGATGAATGTCTGGCAAAACTAAGAATGATAAAGGTAAAGAATATCATATTGGAGCTGATTTAAGAGTAGCTCTATCAACATGATAGGGTATGAGAAAACCGTTTGAGGTGGCATGGTCATGTTCAACGGAGACCTTTGGATGCTCCAACACTAAGGAGTGTTTTGATTTAGATTCCAATAACTAAAAAATCCTAGACAGATCTAACACGACCCTAAGAGAAATAGTGAGGAAAGACATGCATAGTTTACAGCCTTGTATTAATTATAACCTCGAATAGAGCTGATTGGAGAGAAAAGATCCATGTAGCTGATTGGATAAGACCTAATTGAATTAGAGTAATACAAAATTTTCCAAGCTTTGCAAGTGAAGTACTAAACAATAATAGTTTGGAGCAAAAGGATGCTCTAACAAATAAGGATATAAATGTAGAAATTATACACTAACCAACCCATTCAGCAACTGAAAAGCAAAATTTGTGGCTTGAAGCATTAGGTTTCCTCCACAGAACAGGAAGGGTAAGTGTGGATTGGAAAAGAAGGATGATTAAGAAGCACATCAAGAATTGCTTGAAATTCCCAATCCCAACTCCAAAAGCCCCTTATTCTCCTCAAAGCACTACAGTGACATCTGATCCCAGAATGAAGAACGGCCCAGGAAATATGTTGGTTCTGTAAAAATTGCAAAGGGCAATTGAAAATCTGCAAATAATTTCCTTACAGGCCATAATAATCATTAAGAACATAGCACAACAGGGAGAAACTGTTATAGCAGCAACCAAGGTTTTATTCCCTATTCATCTTATCTCTTAATCAGTTTGAACTAAACTGCTCTTGGATGAACAGCAACTGGTGAGAAATGCCAAGTCACATTTAGGGATAAGAATAAGGAAAAAAACAAAGAAAACCTGGTAGTCTATAGACATGCAGAAATTCAATAAGGAATTCATTTTTTAAAATTTTGTATTGTGATTCAGTAAAATAATTTTGGTTAGAACTATTTCCTCTTGTTTTTTAGTAATTTCCGAAAATATTTTCTGTTGAAATAAATGGAGCCTTAACTTAGTGTGTGTGTTTTACCATAATTAATATAATTAATTAAGACTAACAACTAATAGGTGTACATATTTCTACTTGTCAACCAGTAGAGGATCATAAGCAACCTTCTACCTCAATTACAAAGGATAGAGACATCAATAATTATTCTCCAATTATATATTCTTTTATGAATTCATAATACTATACCATAGATCTTGTTCAGCAGAAACAGAGAACTTGTGTGCAACAAAATTTCTCCATGATAGGGAATAGTTCTGGCATTCTTCAGAGGAATGATGTGTTCAAGATTTGTGCGCCTCTGTGTGTGAGATGATCTCTTACAGAGATTACTCTTGCAACTAAATTCTTTCTCTCACTGCATTCAGTTTACACGAAAGAATATAAACTTGACCACGTGGCTATATCAGTCCACATTTACTTCTCTCAGAACTTTTGCAGCATCCTCGGGAAAAACAGGATTTATGTGACACCCAGTTGCCATCTCAAAACCTGCTATAGTGGTTAGTTGGGGCACAATCTGTAGGAACCAGTGGGAGTATGAAACTTGAGAGACTGCAGCCTGAAGTGGAGAAGTGTGAATCATGAAGTTGAATGGTGGGTCGTTCAACTGACGTGATAGCTTCAACAGCATGAGCTTCAACAGGCCCCCAAGATCTACTGCCTGTCAATAACATTGCATTGAGCGGGGCATAGTCTAAAAAATATGCACAAAACATAAACTTAAATGTGTGTATGGTCTCACACTAAGGCTATAATTGACTGTACCATTTATTACTGAAATTGAAGTAACAGTTTACAGTTGACAGTTCTAAAATCGTTCAAAAAAAAAAAGTTTTAAAATCTTGATATATGCATAAATCTCTACTTTAGTCATCAGAGTTTGTAACTTATGAGCATCCACCGACTTCTTTTACATGCATACAGAACTCAATCTTGCTTCCGTCTATTAGTAGGCATTTTCTTTTTTCCCCTCCCACCCAAAGGCCCTGACGGCCTTGATACAATTCTTATACAATAAAAAGTGTCGAACAATGACCAAGTTACAAGAGAAAGCGTGCTTCTTGGCATCATTGAATTTTTTGGCTAGGCGTCCCTCTTGACTTAAGACACAGTTTATACTCAAGTGTTTAGTCTATCTACACTGGGTTTCTCTCAAGTGTCATAGGTCGAGTCTATGCAATTGAGGAGTTGCTTTGTGATTGTAGACATAAGACACACCTCCACAGGGTGATCCGTCCTTTCTCCTCTGCCATGTTTCATAGCTGCCGGGTGAGGGGTTGATGGATGGATCTGTTTCCAGATGATGTGTCTCGGTAGTAGGTCCAAAAAGGATGCATATCACATGAGGTGAAGGTGAAACTCGATCCCAAATCTGGGCATCAGCAGGCCAAAGACTTTACCAGCAGAAGTTGCCCGCACGTTCTATTATATTAGGTACTCTGTGACCACTTAGCTACACCAGTAATCTGCTTAATCCATCCCCTCCCCTCCCCTTCCCCCTCAACCCCACCCACTCCACGAAAACACATATTGTACTATTAAACCTGGGAAAATGTCCAAACTGAGTTTTACTGTGATGAACTGTAGCACGGTAACACTTTTAACATTGCCATGAATTACAGAATTTCTTAGGGGTGAGGATGTGAGTGAATCAATAATTTTGATAGTATTAGAATAAATGGATGAAGCCCACATGGATCAAAAAGATGTATGAACAGTTTGTTGTTTACCTTCTCATTATCTAGTTCATGGAAATGAGACAAATGATCCTTTGGAATGATCCAGATCTCAAAAGCAAATGAAGCTGCAAATGGAACCACCGAAATGAAGTGGGTTGACTGTTTGATTAAAAGTTCCTCAGGTTGAATCTCACAGAGGCTACATTTTCCTGTCCTATCAAAATACTCCTTCATACTGTCTAGCCGGACAGAAACAGAGGGAGGAATGATGGGAAGAGCAATGATCTGACTGTGTGAATGACTAAGAGATGCTCCAGCTGATGCACCATGATTCTTGAACACCTGAAAATCATAAAACCCATATCAACAAAAAGCACGACTCCATCTACCAAAGAGGGCGGAGATTAAAGATTTAACCAGCACAGAGAGGAAGTCGGGGGGGGGGGGGGGAATACACAATGAAGCTGAAAGATTATGCCAAGCAACTGCTCTTTTTCTTTTTTTTTTTCTTTTGTCTTTTACGTTGCCTGAATTCCATAAAAAATGGGGAGGAATAAGAAAGTCAAGAGGCAACAGTTACTCCTTTTAAAACAAATTAGGGCACGGGAGGAAAGAAATTAAATTCATATAGAGAGAAGTAATGCCCAAGAAAGTGAACCAGTTAACAGCAGAACATTCCCAGAAAATGGTAAACGAAATTAAATAATAAACACCAAATCAAATAACTTTATTTAGCTGAATCAACGAGGAAAACACTAGAACAATTATATAAGAGATCCCCAAACCACAGATATAAATGAGGACAAGAAGAAAATTTTGCAGAGTGAGAACCAAGGATGTTATTTGTGTATTGAACAAATTGTTAGTTCAATTAAGCCTTATCTCAGTTTTAATAATGACAAATTCAGTAAGTTCAAACAAAGGACATTTACCTGAGCATATTGTATTGATTCGTGGCACTCAAGCTGTTTAATCCTCTCCTTGTAAGCAAGAAGAACCTCACCAACTTCTGTGCCAGAGAGATCAGACAATTGAATGGCGTGGGTGGGAGTTTCAATGACCACGTCATGAAATCCAAATCCACTTAAAGTGCACTGGTTTTGGGCATTGGGTTTAGGGTTTTGAAGCAGTTGCTGTTGTCTTTCATCCCTGCTGAGTGCTGGATAGAGGTTTTCAATGACTCTGATCTTCCAATCAGATGTCGAGTCTCTAGGGATCCGAAAGATCTCTGGTGCACACTCATGTTCATTACCGGCACAAAAAGGGCACTTCGATGCATTATGGTTAGGATTAGCAGGGGATTTGGATTTGAAGTCAGATGGTCTTTTGGCTCTGGCAGGAGAGAAGACGACCCAACAGTTAAACACTGTATCCTTCCTGATTTCAGGATTTCGACTTGACGCCATTTACTCCTTGACTCACGTAGCAGGTTCAACTTTCACTTCACATGTCACAACAGAATTAAAACCAATGGTTCACTAATCATAGCACCGCAAAAAATCAGAGGTGTCATTTTAGTTATTTCATAATAAACAAAAAAATAAAACAAAATAAAAGTTTTTAGATGCTTGAATTCTTAGAGACATTAAATAAATAAATCTATTTATTTACTTATTTTTTAAAAACTTATTAGATACACTAACCAGAAAACCATCGTCTCACCATATTGTTTGATGTATGAAGAGCAGGAGAGTAGCATTCTTGCGCTGATATGGCAACCAGATAAATTGTAGTGGCAAGGTTTTAAAACGGATCTTGCTTAAGTGGGTATAATGAAAATAAGAGCTAAACTAAAATTAAGATAATTAATTTTCTTCAAAATTCAGTTTCTTCAAAAATTTAAACCCTAATTGCTGATTTTAGCAGCAGTAGATGTAAATACACATTAGGTAGCAATGGATGAGCCATCACACTAAAACATAAATCATACAAAGATCAAAAATTTTCTGAATGACCCTAACTTATTTAATCACAAATAAATCTCATAGAGGTAAATGTGCCTCCTATTTTAACACTGAAGATCAAAGAAGGTCAATCAAAAGACAGTCTAAATGCACATTTGATTTCTAATTTCACCATTTCTTTCTTGAGTAGCTAAATATGATAAAACTTGTTAAAGGAAATAAAGAAATAATAATTGATAAATTCTATCTAAATTATAATTTTCCCAATAGCCACAATGACTCTTATGACATTTTAAGGGCATGCTCCTTTTACATTAGATGAGTTAAATACCACAAATTAACTCATTATCCTGTTAGAGTGAAGCTGGAGAATTTTTAAAAGCAATCAAAGTCCATCCCTATCACAATCTCTCGTTTGGAGATTTTAAGTTTGATTTAAAATGATTTCCCAAATCAAAAGTCAGGGTAAAACAAAAATTAAGATTTTCTCCTCTCAGATGTCATAAAACTCCACAGGACACAAAGCGACAATCAAGAGATAGATAGATGAGTAATCGATTTGGGAAAAACTTAAAAAAGAGCGAGCAAAACCACATCAACCTAACTTTTTTTTTTTTTGTTAAGCATACATAAAGTGAAAAAGAAGAAGAATCTTTATACGAGAAGAAAGAATGGTTAAATACTAACCTCTAAATTAAATTAAATGGGGCTCAACCAGAATAGAGATCGTTCATCTTCTTCCCTAATTTCTCTACAGTGACTCTTATAGTCTTATACGCTTTGGGATTGGAGCTGTGCCGAGAGAGAGAGAGAGAACGAAGTGTTCAGATTATAGAGGAAAATAAAAGAAGAGGCGGCTGTGAGTCATAAAAATGGAAGGAATATTCGACTTGGAAGTTGGAATTCAGAGATCGCCAAAACAAAAGATTGATTGGTGAGAAAATAATAACAGAGAAAAATGCAAAGTGGAAATGAATTGATCGACGGCCACTGGACGCAGAATCGATTCTTCGCTTAAAAGTTCAAAAACAAAGAAGGTAGTGAAATTTATTTGGGCAAGAGATCGCTGCTTCACTGTGTTTGTGTAGCCCTTCCACCAGCGTGGGGGCCAGTAAGAGTACGCAGGGCATCAACATGCATGATATTTTTTAGAGTAAATTACTCCCCCTCCCCTCGATTATGCTCTAATGACAAACCCCTCCCCTGGGTTTTGGGTAATGACTCTCCCCTCCCCTGCATTCCTTAGATTCTATCAAGTGTACCCATTCCGTTAAAAAGGGCTGTTAAGTGTTATAGAAAGACTATATTACCCTCTGACCCCCTTCTTCTTCTTCCTCCTGCAACTCTGTCTGCAACTTTGTCCCCAATCGGTTGATTCAAAAATAGAAGATATAAAATCAATTTTCATTATAAATTGATCATCCCTACCCATTTAAAAGGAACACTACCGATCCATAACTCATCGTCTCTCCTCTTCCTACTTTCAGATGTCCATTGAGGATTTTATGTTATCAGTCTCTGTTTCTTGTCAAATCTTTACTAATCTCAACAAATCCTATCTAATTCGAACAAACCCAGATTAGATTCTTTATAGGGTCTTTTTTTTTCTTATTTATTCCTCAATTGCAGATCACTCTGTAGTCTTTATAGATGGAATTCTCTTTCATAGGGCAGCATAGAAGAATTCCAGAACCACAGGGTTAGGAATTAGAACCAGATTAGAGAAAGTTGATAGTCGGAACAAATCTGGTTGGGGCTGAACCTGGTCGATACGGTCTAATTAACAGGGATAATATGAGAGTAAAATTTGATTACAATGCAGTGGCTGATTTGAGACATATTGAGGTTTCCTGTTGGAGTTAGGAAACTTGAAAACCCAGATGGAAAACAGAAATTGGTAGCAGTGATTTAAGGGCTCAAAACAATGATCTAGTGATTAAACAATAATATGTGCAATTAAAGAAATGACTGAAACCAGATTCAGAAAAATCAGAATTGAAGAAGTAGCCTTGAAGTAGACTTGTGGAATATCAAACAGAAACCTGAAGATTATACAGAAACGGAATCCTTAATTAAAGAGGCAATTCAATAGCTGGTTGCGAAGGAAGAGAGAGAGAGAGTTATGATATTGGAGTAACATAAAGTAGGGCTTAGCTTCCAGTTGTGATTGGAGTGACTTAAACTATCTTCCTCACTTCACCTCATCACCGTGACCCACTCCCTTTCCAAGACTCCCAAAAATGAAACCCATCTTCCTCACTTCACTTCACCTCCACTCAGACGATCTTAATCGTTTCTTCTTTCTTATCTTTTCTGGGTCTCTTCTGTTTGTCCAAATTCACCATAATTCTTCTTCGTTGGGAACACCCAGATCAAGAATGTGGTGGTTTATTTCTCCGGTGACCTTTCCGAGGAGATACGTCAGATTCGGGAAGCCATTGAAGGTCTGGATGTTGGCATTCTCATTAACAACGTCGACGTTTCCTAACCCTATGCAAGGTTCTTTCATGGTGGCGGCGGCGTTTCCTAGAGATGTTTTTAGGGTTTTGATATGGTTAGAGGGAATTATTGGAATATCACAAATATATGGGCATTTTGGGGTTTTATTGAATATATTTAAGATGATGTCATCACTTAACAGTCCTTTTTAACGGAATGGGTACGGTTGATAGAATCTTGGGAATGCAGGGGAGGGGAGAGTCATTACTCAAAACCCAGGGGAGGGGTTTGTCATTAGAGCATAATCGAGGGGAGGGGGGAGTAATTTACTCTATTTTTTATTTTAAGAGGGGTTGGGTGGCAATTTCGTGAATTTTTATTACCTACGATTCCCCTGTCCTGTACGGTTCCTTAGTGCCTCTAATAAAAGGGGGTAGACCCCACCTGGGTAGTGTGTTTGGTCAGGGGGTGGAATGGTCATTTCATCTCCCTATGAGAGGAACTGCACAATCGTACCAGTTAGCGAACCTCAGGGGATAAAGGTCCCAATTTCGTGGCCGCTTGATAACCTTACCAGAAACAATTTCTGGTGTTTTTCCATTCTGAGAAAAGGAAGAACACCCAAAAACCGCTTGATAACGAAGTGTTTTTTGTAACTTTTTTTAAACATAAATCAAAATTT
Source organism: Telopea speciosissima (assembly GCF_018873765.1). NCBI lineage: Eukaryota > Viridiplantae > Streptophyta > Magnoliopsida > Proteales > Proteaceae > Telopea > Telopea speciosissima. Next base: position 58,049,016 of record NC_057923.1, read on the forward strand.
ACGCTCCCTAGAAGACTTTTGACAGAACATGTCCAACATGTTCTGTCGTTTCTTAACATAAATTTGCAAACTTGTTCCAAATAAAAGTCTCAAAATCCAAAACCATGGAGATGGCCTTCTTGTTGCCGGTATGAATTATGAAATACCCTGGAGAGAATATCGAATGAAGAGCTCTGCAACTGCAAGTTCGTCCTGGAAGCTCCGGCCATCGTTTATCCTCTCTCTCTACAATCTGGTTGTTGCGATCTGAGTTGAAACTCTGGGTTTGTCTCTCAGGAGGCCTTTTCCTAAGTTATTTTTGGGAAAGACATTGTTGCCTGAGCCTCTAGAGTTTGCACGAGCACTGACCAATGGAAGCGCAAGTGCAAGCATCAGCCTAGGCGTGGCCCGTGTGGCTCCAGTACTTTTATGCGCTTTTGTGTGTAGGTGCAAGAGCCACACGGGCCACGCGACTTGGTAGTGTTCTTTTCCCTTTTATTTTTAAGGAGAAAGTTCTCCGTCGGGAGAGTGTACTGCCATGCCCAAACACAAGGGGGGCAAAATGACCGTCCTGCCCACATTAAAGGTGGATATGTCTGTCCAATTGATGCTTCGTTGCGCACTCTCATTGGCCCCCGTGCATGCACAGGGGCCATGCTCCCCCACAGAGAACTCTTGTCCTGTTTTTAATTTTTTTTTTTTTAGAGATCCATTGCTAGTGTAGGGGAGGAATCTATACGCACACCAATGAGTGTCCTATGATATCCACATTTTCAGAATAGGTGAGAAAAAATAAAAAATAATAGATGGGGAATCGCTGTCAGGCTGTGTAGTCCCTCCACCATCGTGGAGGCCAACGACAACAGATGTTGGCACATCAACAAGGGTAGGATTTTAGAATTTCATTGGGGGAGAAGGGTGTCGTCATTTTGACTCCCCTTTGTGTATGGGCACAAGTGCCACACAGCCAAGCATGGACCTTTTTTCCTAAAATATATGTGTGAGGAAACTGCATATATCTGCCTCCCCCCTCCCCCCCAAACATAATAGGTGCTAGCGTATGCTACGTAATCGGACAAGGTTCTTTACTCTACCCGTATAATAGGGGGGAGGGAAGGTAAGGGAGACTTGTAGGAAGGGCTTTAACGCTCCACATTCCACAGACAAATGGTTCCTACATATCCATTGTGGGATATTATGGGTCCCAAATGCCACTATAATTGCCACGTGGTAGCTTGATGAGTCTCAAATTCAGTGAACATCTTGTCCATGTCATCAACCTAGTCATGTGTCAAATTCTAGACCAATATAATGTATCCACATGTCATATTGCAATCCATTAAAAATTGCTTAAAGAAATAAGACTATTTGAATAACAAGGACCATTGAAAAAAGGAGAGAGAGGGCTTTCTCTCCAGTGAATGGAAAGATCTAATGAGAGAAACGAGAAGAGTCAGAGTCATCCAGCAAGTTCCACACCCTCACACTCCTTTCTTCCCTCTCTCATTTCTCTCATTGGATCTCTCCAGTCACTGGAGAGGATCTTTACACAGGATATTAAACCCTTTTCCATGGTGGGCTACAAGGTTGAGATGTCCAATAGTTAGAATGACATACCTTCTTATCCATCCTAATATGATATATTCACCAGTAAACTTGTCAAGTGAATTAAGGCCAGATCTTCTTACCAGTACCACTGAAAATTTGTAAAAATAATCTTAATTTTGAAGAAAGCTTCCCACCCTAGTAAGATAAACTCACCATTCAAGAAGATCTTCCGCTAAAGGGTTTTTAAAAATAATTTGAAAGTGATGTATCATTATGTCATTATCAAAATGCGTCATTGTTATGCACATATTTCAAGTACATTTGTAAAATGATAATATTTGTCCTCATTGGAAAAAAGTTGTATGTAATGTTAAAGGGGTAAAAAAAATAAGAAAATCCCTAACAGGTATGAAGTCTAGCTAATCAATGGCAAACAGATTCTTTGGATTGCAGGTCCAGAGATACACCTGCATCTCACATTTACAGATCTATATACCCATGAGATTTCAAGGGCTGTGCCCTAATTGATACACCTAATCACCATTATGAATGGAGAACCATGGACTGACTGACCCTGTTTCTGCCTTGGTGTTCTTGAGAGAGTCATTAACAGCCCTTAATTACTTGAATTCCTTTATATGATAATGAACATAAAAGAATAAGCTAGAGAGCTACTGACTCTGATTTTCCCAATATTTTCTTTTCCATGTCTCCACTTCATGCATGGAATCTTCCTTTTCCTTAAGAATTCCTTGAAGTGCTGAAGGATCAAAGGGAGGAGGCATGGTGCAGGGTTTCTTATTTGAAGGTTCTTTCACCATGGATTCCAACAAAAACTCCTTCTTTAGTCCATCTGCAGGGCAAGCCAATGCCTCCAAACAAATCTCATTGGCACCTTCAGGTACTGTGGGTTTATATTTCAAGAGATTACCATACTCATTCAGCAGGTGAAACATGTAGTCATACACATAATCCATCTTCATATCCTCTAGTATGAACTTACTTGCTGCCTTACCAATGGCCTGAGCCTGCTAAAATCCATGGAAGCTAATTAATAATTGTAGCTCAAAAAACAAACACAATCTGAATTATATTAGAGAGCTGCATCAAGGATATGTGGTTAATTGACCTCTTCTGTGTGATGGTTTCCCCAATCGACGGCATACTTAATAGACCTGCACTTATCACCGTCATCCCTCACCGGCCAATAATGATGCATAGGTATCAAAGCTCTTGTGATGAAGTCATAGTATTTAGGGTTCACAAGCAATGTGACTGAATCACAAGCTAGAATGTATTTCATACTAACAGACCATGCTATTCCTTCAATGTAGATCTTGTACCTAGTAGTGTAAATTATATTTTTGCAGAAGAAAACTTATTTCAGTCAGTCTTGTAGTAATCAACTTAACAAAATGTATGGGTAAGGTTTGAAAGAAACATATGGGTTCATTTGATCCCACTTCTCACCTGTGAGTGCACTGATTTGCTAGTTTTGATTGCTTGAAACCTTGTTTGCTTTCTTGGACCCAATCCTGCAAGTACTGTACCTATTAGTACTGTAGTTCCAATGAAGGCTCGGTTGCTTTGATACCACTGATATGAACTTGGGAGAACTAAACCCATAAACCAGCAAGGTGAAGGAACCCAAGACCATATCAGTCCACACCAAATCACTTCTGTAAATTGAAGAAGATGGTAATTAAGTATCACCTGGACATAGAGGCGAGCGTTCCATTCTTGTTTATCTGTGACATTGCATTTCAAGAGCTCTCGCCTGTTCTTGGACATGTTTGGATTCCCTTTCCAATAGGCATAAGGTTCCCTTTCAGTCCAGTTAGTTCTTCCATTGCCTTCCCTTAACTCTTCCAACAAAGAATCCCATGGCTTTACGTTTATCTCTGGCCTGCATCCACACCCAAACAGTTTTAATAGTACGATGACTGAGCAGAATCAACACTCACAAGAGAGACTATGTATGTAATCAAACAGAAGTTCAGAAATGATGGGCTATTTAGATCTTTATCAAATCAATCATATGACAGACAATGTATGGAATTTTCCTTAACCATCCAAAAATCTTAACCAAATTTGACTTGTTCTTCTCTTTTTTCTCATTTCAAAATGGTGTTCTAGACCCTGAATCTATTCAGAGAATGCATACCAAACACAGCATTAATTCTAAAAATAAAGCTCAAAGAAAGCAAGGAAGCTTGTGATACATACCAACCCCAGAAGGACCAATCAGGGAAAACAATATCAAATGACATATCATCCCCACAGTAATGAAATATGGCTGGTGGGATCTTGGCTTTGGATCCATGGTAAATTCCTGATGTGATCACAGCTTTATCAGCACAGTTAAACATTATATCCAAGTCTGGCAGCTTTCCTGGGTATTTCCTCAACAGTTGTAGAATCCCCCAAATGGTATACAGGTCTCTGGACTGAGATGGGGGCACATCCTTATATTTCTTCAAGTAGACTCTCCCATTTAGAACAACAAGCCTGAAAAATGCTTTATCTCTAATCCCCTCTACTGTCTCCCTTGATATTCCTGTATCTTTCCATGGCTTTAAATTTTCATGGATCCAACGAAAATACTCTGGGCATACTTGAGACTCTGAATCATCATTGTCTTCTGTTTTCGATGTCATCATCACCGAAGAACTTGCTGAACATATCTGTGTTAGGTTTGCAGTTGAGCAGTCCAGTGTGTTTTTTACTCTGTTTGTGTTTGAACTCCTTGAAAGTGGTGGAGTTCTATAATAATTACTTGTGTAATTTAGTATTGTTTCCAGCTTTAAGCCTCTTATGATGGACTGCAAAGACAATTCAGATAAACCATATAAGAGAATTGCTCTAACCATAAGATGAGTGCCAAAATTAGTAGTACAGAGGTTTTTGTAACTATGGTAGTGTGTTTAGGTAGTTGGATATACTTACAGCTTCAATCCAGAAGGAAGAAATGAAGGCAGTAACAAAGAGGAGGAGAAAGGAGAAATAGAAGACCATTGTTCTTGTGGCCAACATGTTGTTCTTGTTCATTGCTAACCATGAATTGAAGAAAAAGAATGAAGAAATTGGATCAGTACTATCTTTGGAGAGAAATTAAGTTAGAGATCAAGAACTAAAGACTGAAAATAGAGGAAGAAGAAGAAGAAGACCAGATTGGAGATCCTATCTAGGATCTCTCTCAAGAATTATTTTACATTTCATGTTCTGATTCCTTGAAAATGTAGATATTGAAGGAGTATATACCACGGAAGTCATATATAAACTTATTTAAATATCAAGTCAAAAAGAGGCCATAGCTTGCAGGATAGTGAAGGCTGTCTCCAAAATTAAGGATCTCTGCATCTGGATAATGTGGTTATCAATTTGAATGCGTTGGGAGGTGGTGCAGGACTGATAAGTCGAGAGTTTTAGGTCATGTTCAACCAAACAAAAAAAGGCCAAAGATTTCATACACGGCCGTGCAAGCGTCGTGTCCCCTCTCACAAAGAGTTAGAAAAGTCATAAACCCTCCACTCATATTTAATGCCTCGAAACTCCTACCCTCTCACATGCACGGCTTACACAGCCGTATATGAAAACTATCCCCCAAAAAAATAATAATTAATGTGTTTATTTACCAAAAAAAAGTATTATTACTGTGCTTTTGAAGTTTTAAAAACATTTTGGATTTCATTTCTCTATGTTTACTTTCAGCAAAAAAGGAGGACTAATTAATTTGCCTTCATGTTATATCTATGATTTTCCTATTAATTTGGATCTAAATAATAGATGATCAAGGTTTAGAAAATAAGTAATTGGATCCAAATAGGTATTGGAATTGGCCTGGATCAGCTCCGAAATTATTTTTTTTGTTTGTATGTATTCTCATAATAGATTTTGGTTCTAGAACGCATTCTAAGACCCAATTTTTCTTTATTTTCTTGTTTCAATGTGTTCTGAATCTAAAATCTATTCTGAGAATGCATATCAAACACAGCCTTAATGTACTAACCGTAGTTTTCACGTAAGGATTGGACAAACTAGATCTGCCAGAATCAGGATCGTTCTTGAAACACCGTAACTGATTGTTATGTACTTAATGGGGCTCGATCTAGTGTATGAGTACTAGATTAGGTCAGCCTAGAGTGGGATAGGTTAAATGATCAAGTACCTAACATTTGGTACTTATCTTCCTACCTGCCTTATTGGCAAGTAATGACCAAAGTAAGAAAAATTATCTTCCTACCTTATTGGCCAGTAATGACTAATGAGACTCAGAAAGTCAGAGAATCACTGGTGGTATTTCTTGCTTACGGACCAAACAGGACCTTTAAATATAAAATCTTATTTCTATACTTAATTGTCAATTGGTAATCATGTTTCATCCTTAAGAGGAGAAAAGAGTGGAATATGACGGAAGAAGTTAAAATGTGGAGTTGAAGTTGCGATTTTATAAGTGAGTGCCTTCTTCTGTTAAATTGTTTTTCTCGCCCTTCTTGGGAATCACTAATGTTCCCAATTTTTTTTGCCGTTGTGGGAATTCATTAACTAAAGCTTGAAAAGTAAGATTGGAAGAGAATTTAGCTCGTTTCCGTTGGGTTGTGCCGCACACATTTTTAGACGTGCGCCAAGATATATATGGCACAGCACAACCGTTGAATGTCCCCTGGGCTCTGGGCTCCCTGGAGACGATCCTGATCGCATGATTCTATGGACGGATCAGATTGGCTAACACCAATCTCGATACCTGGCCTGTATTGGTGGAATGGTAAAACAATAAAAGAACCTGACTTTTTAAAAAATCAGGTGCAAATCGTTGGATACAGGCCAATTTGTGCATGTTTGTATCGGAATGATATCAGTTTATGGGATGTTTGATACCTGATCCGATACTGTGCACTAAATTCATGATTTTGGTTTATGGAATGTTTGATACCTGATCCGATACTGTTTCCTAAATTCATGATTTTGAAACCTGATTGATGTATCCAATTACCCGCTCATGGCGGATGAAAGTGGACCTAAAAACTTGGAATCAGCTTGTTCGTGCCCAAATTTAACATAATTCAATCCAACACAGTACATATAGAATCAAGGTTAATCATAATTGGTTCCGATAAATTCTGAACCAAAATGGCTGTTCTCACCAATCTTCCCAATTTTCTATCCGATCTTGAAAACTCTAGCTGTGAAACGAGACTTATCTAGATTCTAGAGGGAGAGAGAGATCAACCCAACCACAACCTTAGGAACAGGTTTGCCCGATCATGACTAGGGAGTATCTGAATGATACCTCTATAGATATGTTTAGAATTTTATACCTACATTTAATTGCCCTTTTTTGGTCCCCAAAAACATTTAATTCGATTTTTTCATAATGATTTTTAATTTTTAAAAAATATTTGTTATCACTATTAAATTACTTTTGAGGATAAAACAAGAAACAAAAAAAATAAGATTAAAAAACTATTGACACCTTACCTTAGGGATGTTAATAAGAAAATGCCATCTGCAATGGACCAAGTTAGAGTATGGATGGCAGCTATTGCTCTTCATTCATCCGCCTCTCAATAGCTGCTACCGTCTCCTCCAGAGTGGTGTAGGGATAACACCACTGCTTACGTCTTCACCGGTTAGGTGAGTCTTAGGTCTCTGCTTTCTATCTCCAAGATTAAAAAAATGGGAATTTTTTTTCCCTTGGGGAAAATCGTTATAATGAGATTTCTAATATAAAAGTGTCGGATCTTTGACCTGCTTGCATTTGAGTTTGATTGAGCTGCTGGCACTCTGTATGAATGTTTTCGTGGCCACCCAATGCTTGCAAGTTAGTGAATTCACGATAGCAATATTGGCACCCGTATTTTCTTCAACCGTCTCTGGAGGGAAAACCCTGGATTCCGGCGGCTCTGATTTTTTTTGGCCTGAGTTTACCTCTTCTTCTGAGACGTTGAAGCCAAATCACTTTTGATGTTCGAGTGGCACTATTTGGCTGTGTCTGGTAATCAACTTCAGCCACTATTGAAAAAGAAAGAAAAAAATTTTAAAACAAAAATGCACACTTCTGCAGCTGTGTAGCGAGCAAGGGTGAAACGAATGCAATGCATAGGGCCAAAGAAGCAGCATGTGAATGATAGGTTCCCTTGTCTAGAAGGTCATCAGCCAAAAACGCAGCAGCAGCAGCAGCATGTGATTGATGGGTTCTCCTGTTTAGAAAGTACTCAGTTAAACGGAAAAGAGAGCATGAAAGAAGATTGAGATCCTGCTTATTTTAATCTTGGTGGTATTTCAGGGCCTTGTTTACCAGCAACTATCAGTGCCTACTGCAGCTGAAATAAGAGTTTAATGGCTGTAGGGGAGAAGTAATTAGTTTCCCCAATTCCACCTCTTTTTTTATTTTCTTAACTGCATGGATAACAAAATGCATGCTTGTAACGGGTCACAAAACAGCATTTCCTCGTCAAAAAATGCATTCTGCAATTTGAGAGTGGGAACTAGCAATTTGGAACAAGAATGTATGGCAAATGCAACCCACAACACAGGAGGAGAAAATGATCCAAAACCTGTTTGGATATTTTGGGGATCGAAATGATGCGGTACAGCCAATCCATATATGGGCATACAGCAACAGATACCGGTTATAGTACTGTGCATAAAAACCCTGGTCTAAGTGCCAAAACAGGATTACCAGTGCCTATAAATAGATTCGCCATCTCCATCAAGGGGAAAGGCATAAACAATTATTTTGAAGTTCTACTCTTCATTAAATTGTCCTACCCTCGAGTGAACATTTGAACCAATAATTTTCAGCCTTTTTTTTCTTACTCATGAAAAACAAGCATAATAAGTACCGTGAAGCAATTGGTTGGACATTGAAGAGTCTATATTACTTTCCTAAAACATCAACTACGGAATCAAAGCGAGACCCACATGGAAACATATCTACCCAAGCTTGTGAACATCCAAAACAACAAATTAAACTCCAAGCTCATTCCAATATCAGATGGCCCAGATTTTAGAGCTTCATCTAAGTAGCTCAATAAAAATAGCACAACAGAAAATAAAGAGGATGTCTTAACTTGATTTTCTATCTCTGAAACATGTCTTTGCAATAGCTAAGACCCATCAAAATTTGACTTCCCAAAACTAGAAAGGGGAAATAAAAAACCTGATACTAAAACAGACCAAATATGTGAACATAAGAAAGGAGTTACACGCTACTCCCCTAGGATTCTCCTCACTGATCACCAGGTATGCTCTTGATAATATCAGAATCCCCTGAAAAAATGAACATTACCACATCAGAACAGTTCAAGATTCAAATAAACAAGGCACGTAGTGTAGCCAGAAAACTTACCTGGGTCAATAATACTGAGGCAGCAGACACGGAAGTATTTTCCGCAAGCAGTACCCAGATCAACGTTGTCTTGAGAAAAAAATGGACCATGAGTTAAGAGACAGCAAAACTTGATGCATAGAAATATCGAATGCTACAGCCATGGTTAAGAAGAGGCTTCATGAGGAAAAGTGAACCAAATCTTTAGAATGTTTCTCCAACCTAGTTTTGGGTGATGGGAAAGAGACAGAATGAAATATAGGCAACAAGATGAGGCAAAAAATGGACCAAAGTTTAGAATGTTCTTTCCCAACTAGTTTTGGTTGATGCGGTAAAGAAGTTAAGGATGTAATGCAGTTGACAAGAAGACGAAAAAATGAACATTTTCCAACTAATTTTGTATCAACTACTAAAGAGGTTAGAATGCAATGTGGGTAACAAGTATGCAAATATCAATGACAACATAAGCTGTGTTAAATAGAAACTGGGGATCAAATAAATAACCACAGCCAAACATACAATAAATAAGTGTTCGCAATGATCATCAAAATTTTTATCATTTCCAAAGATGAGGGCCAATCCAAATGTTGCAGCCTCAATGATTTCAAAGTATGAAACGATGGTATAAGATGTTTCCACCAGGCAGCCCCTCTTAAGTGCCCTGAACTCATCAATGAATATGCAGCTATTCTGCTTCCCAAAACATACATCCTCGGGGAAAACCCTTAAGAGTTTGAAAGAATCAAAAGCAAACATGATCTACTAGATTACTGGTATAGGAAACATACTTCCATTAAAGTGATGCACTCCAACTTTCGACAACATTGCGTAGTACTCTATCTCTGATTTTCTAAGAGGAGGGCAGTTATTTGCAATGATGATTAGCTTCCCTGCAGAGAACAAATATAAACAGTTGATGTAGTTATAGCAAAGACCTAGTAACATGAGAAAAACAGTGAAAAAACACACAATGTATGTTTTTCGACAATTAAAAATGGACCGGAAAATTACAAGTAGTCACCAGTTCACCGTGTACTGGTATCCTAATAACAAGGGGCGTAGAAGTACTTTGATAACAATGTCATTGAAAATATTATTACTATTTCACTTTATTATTATACACAACTATTGATATAGCCATCATGTCCTAAGAACTGTATAAACTGGTTGAATTTCCATTTCATAGAAGAGTCTAAATACCATTGAAGACAGATTTTGACAATATTATATGTTTTCGCCTTTAAGCAACAATACACGGTAAATATATGAAACAATAGAACACGTTACAAGCATTTGACTACACCCAATATGCTATGGCTCCAGACAATACAGTGCAATCCAAAGTCCAAACCAGCAAGAAATACATAGGCTCCATTCAAGAACCACGGTTGGGTGAAAATTAGCAAATACATATCCAGACCAGAAAAAACGTAATTAAGTGTACACAGTCACCATTTTGTGTTTATCAGGAACATATATCCTCTTGAATACCACAAAGGTAATATTTACATCGACACTAAGTTCTTTTTCCTCAAATTGAAACAAACTACTTATAATTAGGCATTTCCAATTGCAAAAAATCTGAAGCGAGAACCATAATGCTAAGCAACAAATCCATGACAGTCTTCAACAAATCAGATTAGCAAAGACTAAAACCAAATGATGTTAGTGAAACCAACCTTTGGAGCTCCTTAGAGATTTGAGAACGGTCTTATATCCAAGGGTGTACTTCCCGCTCTTCATAACGAGAGCGAGCCGATTGTTGATGCTCTCATGAGTCTTCTTCTGCAAGAGAAAATAAGATAATAAAAAAAAATGTAAAATCCCAAAAGATATACAAATGGGAACAACGAACCATGAATTGAAAATTAAGGAAACAAATGCACTTCGTAGAAAACCTCGAAATGCAACAGATCCATAAGAAATCGAAGCTATGAGCAGGAGATCAATCGATACTTGCATTGTTAGAACAGCAAAAGCTGTAGAAACAATAGCCTAATCAAGTGCAATCAATTTTTTTAGCAAAGTGATAAAATTTATTCAATCGCATGGAACAACCGAGTAAAAAAACAGGAACAGAAATCAATAATAGAAAGGCGAGGAGAGATTCATAAGAAAGAGAGAGATTACAGTCTTCTTCGCGGTGACCATGGTTGCCGCTCCAACAAAACGATTGCGAAACCCTACTCTTCAATGGCGGCCGAGAAACCCTAAGCCTCGCAGCAGACCTTATTTATAATAGATCACCGGGTCATCGACCAAATTTACGGACCCAATCGCCCTTCTGCATCCAAAGTACCCACATAAAACTAGTCAGGCCCAGCTGAGCTCGGAGCCTTGGACGAATTTAGCTTGTCTCCAGGGAGCCCAGCACGCCCAGGGTGCTGCTAGCCGTTGAGCTGTGCCGCACACATCTCTAGGCATGCATCAAGATGTGTGCGAAACAGCTCAGCCGCTGGATGTCCCCTGGCAGCACCCTGGGCACACGTCTCCCTGGAGACGATCCTGATCCATCTCGGCCTGACAAATCTCAACCCTGACCCAGCCCATCCAATCTCAGCTCTATTATTTACAAGTGGGTCAAATGAACCATATTATTTACAAAATTAGCAAACTGTTATTGTCACAAAGGTTTGTTATTTTTTCAAATTATTATAAGTTATTTATTCTACTACTACGTAGAGATGATATGTCCATTCCAACCGTTGGATAGAAAGGACATCATCTAGTTTAGATACGTATTAAATTTTAGTATTTATTTCAATCAAATATTTATATTGACAAGATGTGTGCGGCACAGCTCAGTCGCTGGATGTCCCTTGGCAGCACCCTGGGCGCACGCCTCCCTGCAGACAATCTTGATCCACCTCAGCCGGACAAATCTCAACCCTGACCCAGCCCATCCAATCTCAGCTCTGTTATTTACAAGTGGGTCAAATGAACCATATTATTTACAAATTTAGCAAATTGTTATTGTCACAAAGGTCTGTTATTTTTTCAAATTATTATAAGTTATTTATTCTACTAGTATGTAGAGATGATATGTCCATTCCAACCGTTGGATAGAAAGGACATCATCTAGTTTAGATACGTATTAAATTTTAGGATTTATTTCAATCAAATATTTATATTGACAAGATGTGTGTGGCACAGCTCAGCCACTGGATGTCCCCTGACAGCACCCTGGGCACACTCCTCCCTGGAGACGATCCTGATTCACCTCGGCCGAACAAATCTCAACCCTAACCCAACCCATCCAATCTTAGCTCTGTTATTTACAAGTGGGTCAAATGAACCATATTATTTACACATTTAGTGAATTGTTATTGTCACAAAGGTCTATTATTATTTCAAATTATTGTAAGTTATTTATTCTACTACTACGTAAAGATGATATGTCCATTCCAACCGTTGGATAGAAAGGACATCATCTAGTTTAGATACGTCTTAAATTTTAGTATTTATTTCAATCAAATATTTATATTGACAAACATCCCGTGTATATCATGCAAGTGTATTTTTTTTTAATTTTTTGGTAAGACATGCAAGTGTACTTCTCAGCTCTAAATGAGTACAGACGGTTTAGATTAAAAAATATAAAAAAATGGATGACTTCGATTTGTCTTGTGATTTTTAGAAACACCGCGTTCAATTGTTACAAATAAATGTTCCCATTACAAAATACTGAAAATAGTGTCAATTCACTTCACTTTTTTGTTAAAACTATTTAAAACTACTAGCTTTGATCCAAGCCCACCATCATTAGATACTGATATTCTATAATCTTCAATAATTTGTTTTTTAAAAAATCTATAGGGGTGTAAACCGGTCCGATTCTAGTCAATCAGTCCAGTTCTTTAATAGTTTCGGCTCAATCGGGCCAATTAGCTCATCGTTTCCAAACTTTAGAACTAGAACCATTTACTAATGAGTGAGTCAATTCCAGTTTCTAATCGGTTCCAAACACTATTCTAGTGTTCAAAATTCAAAAAATCTTTACTTAAGCATACAGATAACAAAATATCTTTTGCTGAGTAGTCAAATAATTGAATATTCATTCAGAAGCATATATATAATAAAATATCTTAAATCAATGTAAAGAAGAAATGTTTGTTTTAATTTAGAAATACGGTGGGTTAAAAGCATACGTTGGTATAGAGAATATATGTAGAAGATAGGTCAAAATGATGGGTGATAGTTAAATCATGATCTCTACGAGTTGGATATGAGATATTGTATTTTGCAACTGTAGTTCATTTTGATATTAGAACTCATATTTGCAGAAATTCATTTTCGCATAGAAGCAGTTGGTGATGCAATGAGGAAAGAGGGTGAATGTGGACCAATTCACATGTCAACTCAATGTATCAACAACACTCCATAACCTATTAGATCTCCCTAGCAAATGTTGCTATTCCATCTGAAGCTTCAATAAAAACAAATTCCAAATCCAAGGTTTTTGCACAATGTATACCGGATCTATGATTCCGATTCCAACAGTTCTAAATTGGTCTATCGGTTCTGGAATCGTTAGGAGAATCACTTTAGAATCTGCCCAAACCAATAAACTAATCGATTCCAAACAATAGATCTATAACCCAACGTAAGTTAACCGATGCGTTGGTACTAGTTCCTAGAGTGTTGGTTCTCTCCTAAATTAACATCCTTAATGTTCTATGCTTTCTAAGATAGTTTTCATTTTCAAAATTGTCAGTTGGAATCATTTTTAAGTGGAAGGAAGAGGAAAGGAGATTGAAGACAAAATGGACGACTTAGATTCTCTACAAGACATATAAATGGAATGAAAGGATGAGGTGTTGATGTTGTATCTTTCTTCTCTCTTTAGATTTAAATTTTCCATGGGAGAGGGAGCTAGCTAACATCAGGGAAGGTCAGTTTTGAACCGGTTCGATTCATCCGGGAGAATATAGAATGTGTTCATGTCTCTGCAGCCTCAAAGCAAAAAAGCAAGACAAGCAAGGGTTTTAGTTTATCTATTCAATCCAGAGTCCTGAATAGGATAAGAACAAGGGGGTTGGGGGGTCCGCTGTGTTGCGGATTGCTACCATGTCCAATGGCCACTGGCTCACGTCCTTCTAAATAAATAAAGTTTATTTTATATGAGAGGGAAGTCGTACGTTTCACTCACCTTAAAGCATCATACGAAGTAGGCAAGGTTACATTAGTACAGTCAGCAAAGAAGGAAAGGAATAGTTAGAAAATGAAAATCGTAAAGCCTAGTTTTTCTTCCTCGATGGTCTGACCCTCCATTTAAGCTCAATTGTTCAGCAAAGCGAATAAGATCTGTTTAGTTTGAAATTCCTTGATCGAAATATGACTGATGAACCGAGGGAAGGGAAGTTGCACCCAAAAACAAAAAACAAGGTAGGATGAGTTGGAAATCTCTTCTTAGATAAAGTGTCAACTAAAAGTATGGTTGGTCTTTTTAATGGAAAGAAGAGGGTAGGCTTAGGAGTGCTTAAGAGCAAACCACACTTCACTGACCTAGAGAGCTTTTCACTGTTCCCACCCACAGAAACTTTTGCTTAATAATTAGGGCAAGAGATCTCGACTTGGTCGTGTGGTCTCTACACAAACATCTGGACCAATGGATAAGCATGCCTAGGTATCTACCCAAAGTACAGAGACGTCATCTTATGGTACCTTGTAAGAAGGTATAGAAAACACCACCAAATATAAATTTTTTTCCCTAATAATTCTTTTAGGGGGAAGAGATTCAAACACTGCAAGCATATATTGGCATGTCTCTCAGGAAACATCTCACGGGGAGAAGGCCCACATGGTCGGATATGAAAGAGAGTGTAAAAAATTGTGAAAATACGTATGCTATACCAATTGTGTGTCAACCCTTTTTTCCCTCATCAAATTTTCTTTCTTCACCATATATAAATAGTAGCATATCTCATCATATGTAAGACCTCTCCCCTTGTTTTTTCCAAGGGGTCTTCTTGCCTTCAAACAGAATTTACTTCTCCGATAATTTTCAAATCATGATAAATTTATATTGGAGTATTGGACAGATCCTTAAACCTCTAAAGCTAAAAGAAGTTAGGGCAAACATTGACGTGAAGCAATGACTAAGAATTTAAATTCCATTCCTCTAGGATGTGAAAGAACCTGGAACAGTTAATGGGAGTACCCATAGACCAGAAGCTAGAAACATTTGATCTCTGTCATCTTCAAGCGATGGATAGAACATTTTGTCCAACAGATCTAAGAATTTACAAAAGAGCAACTTCAATCAAGCAGCCTGCAGCATGCCAAGCAGCAGAACTTTTGTCACCACAAAAGCACTTCTGTAACACAGCTTACATCTCCTGCCCTCCACTTCTCATGAAACATACTCTTCTAGCTTTGTGAAGTAGCAAAATACAATAGCAGGATGAAACAAAAGAAAATTTCTCATAAGCCAATAATCTTCCTATGCGACTGGTGTCCAAAAGAATCCCCATCACCATCATGGTCATGATGGTGAAAGATGAGCGTCAAAATTCCCACCAGGCACAACACAGAACCTACAAGAAGCTTGTCATATCGTTCCACCCAATGGAACTTGAGCTGGCTGGCACCGTAGAACGAGAGAGCAACAAGTGAGGTCATCACTGTTATGGTGCTGCAAATTAACGGCGAAGTTGTTAAGTTAGATGAACATAACAAATATTTCTACATGTATAATGTAGTACATTAAGAAGAAAAATCAAATGCTTTTGCCATCCCAAACAGTGTAGAGAAGAATATTCTCAGGACTTTTGAATTTATCCGAGTGTACAGTTTGCCACTACAAAAATTTGTAAACCATATGAACTTGATTTCAGAATAATGATGCACACACTTCCCTGTCAAACTGGTCAAGTACTGATATTCTGAGAATAATGAAATCATAATATAGAACACAAAGAAGCAATCTCACTTATCACATTTCCAACCATTTTAGTTGGCGAATCACTTTCATCACTGATTTTATTCAGTTTGTCCTGCGAGCTGTGAGACCATCAAGTCTTCCTTGCCGTGTTCACTTGAGTACTAGAATAATTTCCAGTATTAGTTCTAATTTCATAAAAACTAGGCAGTCACTCTTGAAACAGATAGAATTTGGAAAGACAAAAATGAGTCAAATACAACCAAGGCATGAAGGTCAAAACAAGTCTCAATGTCTCAAAAACTAGGCTGTCCAAGAATTATAGATGCTCATTTAGATAATAATGTTAGGTAATGTACAGAAATATATTATTTTCAGCTAATCCATATTGTATATACGAATCGAATCTATGTGATTTCTAAACACACCTAATCCATGGCCTACAATGCATTACCAATACAGAGTAAGAAACTGTATGAACATGCCAGAGTATCAGGTTTAAATCATTCAATGTATAGGTTGCATCAGATGGCACATCAGCAAGTCTAGGAATCCATAAAAAAAAAAATGCAGAAACATCAGCAAATTATTGTGCAAGCACCACAGACCTGAAAAGAAGCACTATGATAGCAAGCACCATCATGGATGATGAGTTTCCGACAGCAAGAAACACTGGAAGTGTAGTTGCACAGGGTGAAAGAGCAGGAACAAGGACAAGTCCAGCAACAGCCATTTTTTCCATGGGGTGGTTGTGCGCATGACTGTGACCACCCTTACCCAGCAGAAACAAAAGAATGTAGCTGCCCCCAAGAACTATGAGTAGCAGTGAAGCAAGTTTATGCACCGTTTCCTCACCAGCAATGGTGTTTGCCATGGTTATTGCTGTTATGCCAAGGAGCGCAGTTGAGATTACATGCAAAACTGCTCCAAATGCAGCTGCCAAATTTAAGGCAAGTTAGTAAGTACATTATTGGAAAACAACCAGTACATTCTGAGGGACTAGCTATCAGAGGAAAAAAGTATGCAACAGCTAGAACTCAAACTAATAGAATCCCTACTGGGAATTTGAACTTGAATACAGCTTCAAACTCAACAAAGATGATGTCATGGTTTCACCATTAAATAACATGCGAAGCTGCTCCACATGCAGCAGCTAAGTATAAGTGGGTAAATATATGATTGGCAATAACCATCACTCTCTCTCTCTCTCTCCCAACCCCCAATAAAAAAAAACACACCAATTTGAGTGGGACCACTCACCCAAGTATTTCATGTCTTTCAAAATGGAAATTTTTTGGGATTTGGGAAATATTCTTTTGTTAGGATAAAATCATTAAAACTAAGTCAAAGTTAGAAAACAAAAGTTTGGTTTTCCAGTGAGATAGAAGATGTTAATATAGACAAGTCCCCAGTAGTAATTTGACCTAGCTAAAAAAAAATGTTATGTGCATCATGCATGATGTAAGTGAAACTATAATACTCATTGTCAGCAATGCATGATACTCAGATATCCATAACAAGTTATTAACAGCTAAGATCACAAAGTACAAGTAAACCCAAATGACACGTGTACAAATAATAAAAATATAACATGGGAAATCACTTGCAAAATAACTGGGGTCATCACCACCGCAACTAGGGTGGATATTGTACTGCTATTGATTACATCTCTGTTAATCTGTTAATATAAATATTTTCTGAATACCAAACAAATCATAATTCATCTTTGCTTCTCTGTCAGCATCCAAAGGTAATTTCTGTGTGCTTTATATTTACTACTTTTTTCCTCAATAGTTTTAGAATGCATTTCCCTAAATATAGCGCAGATACATAACATGAGTAATTGAGGACAGACCAGTCTGACTCAGAAGTTGGAGGATAACTGTCTGGTTTAAATGGTTGGATTTTTATACCAGATCATAATCATGCCCACACAGTGACTGGTCTCTGGGGTGCTGTCTCTGATAGGGCTAGACTCACTAAAACAAGAAGTAGCTACACCCCACCCACAAGCAGGACTGTAGGGTATAAATTCCAGCAACAAAAGGGGATCGATGGCCAAGGAACCAAGGCCTAGATCAAGCCCAAGTTCTGGTCGACTGTGGAGATAAGGTAGAGGAACAATACTCCCAAGTTTGATGGGGGATCCAAGGGTTAGATTGATTGTTATAATAGGAAGAACAGAAAAGAAAGTAGGTATCATATTTATCAACAACCAATGCTTACAAACTGCTGGACAGACCAATACCAATCTAGAATCAAAGGTAGGGATTGATGGCTGAATAAATCTCTCGAAATATGTCATCAACTGATGGTTAGATGGATATTGAAAGATAGGAACAAAGGCATGAAATTAGTAAGTTGGGACAGATTTAGTAACTAACGAATTTGGAGCAGAACTAACCATTAGATGGGTTAAACTTCTGGTCAATAGAAGTCCTCCAACAATAGAACTCTTCAAAACACCACAAGAATCTGCTGGAAAGATTGGAATATATGAGGGAAAGAAAACTGCTGCAATGAAACTTCAAGGAAAGGTGCTGCAGGGTATGGGCGAGTGGAGAATGGACTGTTATTGATCTCTAATCACCACCAACAGCACTTTACTCCAATGGTACCAGCAGGCAATAACACAACTTCAGAAGGGTCTCGGACAGCTTCACAGAGGCTAGGGTTGCAGAAAAATAAAGTAAAAACAAATGGGAAGGAGAAGGGGATATGACCAAGGCCTCTCACTTATGGCCTTGGTCAGCATCTCATTAATTAGCAAGGCATCTCACAGCAAACAAGAGCACGAGGCCAATACTCATTCATTATCAAAATTGTGGGAAAGGCTCTAAGGCCCCTTACAGTACAAAGAGGAGTGTACTACCTCTAGAAAGGAAAGCAAATAAAATAGAAAATACTAAAATAGGCCACACATGTAGTAGTGGTGCCTTGTTCATCAAGGAAATAGAACTAATAAAAGTAGAAACTAAAGATACTACTAAGTATCATCAAGGAAATAGAACTAATAAAAGTAGAAACTAAAGATAATACTAAGCAACCAAAACAGAAACCAAGTAGAAACCAACGATACTGCTAAGTAACCAAAATAGAAACTAAGGCTAACTATTTAGAAGTACTACAAAACAAACCCACGATTCTGGTTTTGAGTGAACCAGCAAACACCCAAACCTTGGGCTTCGTCTGGCCTGAACCAAAAGTCCAGTTAAAGAACCATGGCCTAAGTATGGGCCTGGTTCTTCTTACTCTTGCAGATGCACTGTTTGTAGTGCAGCTTGTTACATCAGTCTCCCTCCCCTCCCCCCCCCCTCCCCTTCAATTGGCCATTAATCCATTAACTAATCACTTCAGCTTAGTTGCTTTTCCATCCCTCTGACAGCCCTATTGGCAGCAATCGATTCTCAATTTCAATAGGATGTACAGTTCAACCTCGTGAATTTTCTTACATGAAAGGGTTCCTAAGAGGAACTGCAGCAAGCAAAGAGTCACAACACCATGGAAATGCTTTATCTCCTGTTTATTCGAAATATCTGTTTAGGAAAAAAAATTTGCATCTTTGATGGTGAAGGTTTAAAGGTTCAATTGTCAAATCAGTTTAAGAACCAAAACAGCTAATGCAGTTGTTCAAGACATTAGTTCATTGAGGCAATCTCCACATTACCTGTTGAAGCAAATGCAGGAATTTCCAGCATGTTACATACTCAATGGTCAGAATGGGATTGATATGAAAAATTCAAATATTTCAGCTAGAATCAGTTTAACAATCTGATTAAAAATGCTATCAGACATAATCTCCATTGTGTTTTACGGCTTGAATAATTCATGAAATCCTCAATATCCTTTCAAACAAGGCAAAACGATTACAGGTGTCATATCTACTGTAAAATCAGAGCATAACGATGAAAAATCTTGAAGAAATCATAAGAAACTGATCCCCTCTCTTAGTCAGTTCGTTGAATGTGAGGAATCTTGGTGATGGAAGCGCTTAATATTTACAATGTTTCCACTTTCCTTGAAAAGTAACTTTGATTTGTATTCTTGAAGCTCAATATCATTGAATGTTCAATCCTTCATTGGCTATCAGATTTTGATGCTCTGAAATGAGAACCTGTGTAAGCTTTTACAGCCTCCAGATTCCTGCTTGGCCGGACCTTACTGTACAGCCCACATGGCCCAAATTTATTTGGGCAGGAAGGTAGGTACAGGGAACCCTGTTCACATGTCATGTTTTCAGCCCTAATGGAGTCGATATGGCAAAATAAGGCTTTCAAAGTCCATTAAAAAGTAAAATTAGTATGAAAATGGTTGAAACAAATGGACAGTGGAAAAAGGAAGAGAAAAATGTCAATAGATGGGGAGAAGGTGGTTAAATTTGGCTCTAAACTTTGAAAAGTGACCCACCAGACCACACCTATTTATCTAATGGTTGGAATTGGCACACCGGTTTTCCATGTGGCAAAAACAAGGTGAGCCGTATAGGAAGCCCTTCCTATGTGGACCATGCAAAGAACCTTTTGGCAATTTTCACATACAACTTTTAATCTTTTTTGTGCATGTATGGATGTCTTCTTTTCCTTGCCTAGAGGCTGGAATTGTTCTTTCTTAGAGGAAATTTCATTTGTACCTGTGTCTCTGGAGTTCATAAAATTATTAGTAAGGTCTCGTTAAATCCTCGTCATTTTAGGGCCAGAAACTTTATTTGTGAAAGGTTATTAAATTATAAAAGTAGCTAGTGCAAGGAGGCAGTGTTCTTCCCAAGGAAGAATGCCTGAGAGGGTTCAAATACAATGATGTTACACAATTTATAGACTGAAATACATGTTTTGGAACTCATACATTAGTTCAGTACAAAACCAACCCTTATAACTGGATGGCTATTTTCATTAACTTTCAACTCCCAAGCAAATTTTTCCTACCATCAGACTTTGACTCTCTACAATTGACAATTTAAACAGTCTGAATGCCGGGTCCAACAGTCACTGCAAACAATGAAAATAGCCTTCTTTATACTGTTTCTGCTAAAACCAGAAAGTTTGAGCCCCAACCACTGTATGTTAATGTTTTGCAGAAATATCAGGCAAGGTTCGAAGTTTTGGTTTCAACCAAAACCTGGTAAGTTTCGGCTGCAGGTTTTGACTGCTGGTTTCGAGGCTCAAATTGCCAAATTAGGTCTCAAAACTTATGGGAAACCCTATTTTAGGGCCACCAAACAGAGTGAAACCCTTAAAATGTAAACAAACACACCCAAAATGATAGTTTGGATTCGGACCTTAGGTTGGTAGTGTACGTTGTTGTATACTTTCTCTAATGTACTATTGTACACAAAATTAGTACTAGAACACACATAATTCAATCAAAACAACTAAAATATGCATTAGGAATGAATAAAAATAAATTAGAAACCATTTCACAATTATAAAATGTTATACATGGTCATTACAAAGATATTGATTTTCCCAAAAATCACAAAAAGTGAGGTTTTCTAAGAAGTTCTCCTCTTTGCAATCGAAACTGTCGAAACTAGCGAAACGATACCGAAACCCAAAACATGGTCGAAATTTTGCCAAAACTGTGAAATTTCAACTTAAACTTGGTAAGAATAAATAAACATAAATTAGAAACCATTTCATAATTATAAAACGTTATACATGGTCATTACAAAGATAAGGAAGTGATTTTCCCAAAAAACACAAAAAGCAAGGTTTTCTAGGAAGTTCCCCTCTTTGGAGTCGAAACTAGCGAAACAATACCGAAACCCAAAACATGGTCGAAATTTTGATTGAACCGATGCAATTTATAAAAAGGGTTTGACAGCAATGATATGAAACCGAAACATAGTCAAAATTTTGCCAAACTGTGAAATTTTGACCAAAACTTGGTAAGACCCAGGTATCGAACTTGATTTCATTTCAACCTCTGTCGAAACTGAAAATTTTCGTGAAAATTTCAGTCATTTCAACGGAAATTTTGGTTCTAGGAAAGGAAATATTCCATAAATGTTACATGTCCTCCTTGATTCATACTCAATACACATAACCAATCCAAAAGTTAAACAAGATAAATTTTACATTTCCTCCTTGTTTCGTACTCAATACACACAAGCAATCCAAAAGTTAAACAAGATTTGTATATTTTCTAAAATAAAAGGTAAAAAAAATTCTATAATATATAGACATCATAGTTAAGGAATTCATAAAATATTATTTTCAATACCTACAATAAGTAAAATTGGTGAAAGACAAGGAAATCTCCATAATAGTGATACCAGGAATAAGATAGAGAAACATAGGATGAAGAGGAATGATGCAATGTCATTTAAGGTTTCAGAATTTGAAAGTAACGATAAAATTACAAAGACCATGCAAGACAACTCATAATTGACCAAACTTCGTCCAAGAGGCTTAATTGGTCGAAGGAAAGCTGCAGTTATTAAAAAATAGATTATCTGCAATAAGGTGGTGGAGGTTTGCAGGTCTGCAAATCTGCAACTCTGAAACAGCGAAAAAAACCTTGTATCAAGTGATGATAAGGGCTCAAATGAAGGCGAATCAAAAGTTACAATGAAAAAGCAGAATATTGAAAACAGAACGTTGGACAGCGAAGAGAGAACTGAAAACAGAATACAAAAACTTAGTGCACAATCAAGGATTATGTGATGGAAATCCGCAATAGATCAGAATATAATGTACACTACTTAAATTCAAAAGAAAACTTGAATAAAAAAGGACCAGTCAGCATTTCTCACAGAGTTGAAGACCAACAACTGAAGTGGTTGAATAATTAAAATGGAGGAGAAGAAAATGACAAGATGATCAGTAGGTATCCACCTAGATAGTGAGGAAATTTATCCTCCATCATGAATCCACAAGGGCTGGACAGACACAAACACACACACTGTTGCTGAGCAAAAAACTCAATTGTTTTGCATGAATAGCGGACCAGATTACATGTCAAATTATAGATTTAAATTATTAATACTCCTCCCTACTAGATAATCAATTCCCATTAGGAACAAGCAACACTGCATTAGAAATTCAAAGGACTCTAAAAGAGACTCATATCTCCAAATAAATAGACTGAAAAAAACTACAACTACAAATCCTATTTGAATTAGGATTGCATAAAATAAAACTAAATAGATTAAATAACAACTACATAATTCACAAATCAACTAGGACTGACCCAAACTCAATTAGGGAAAAGAAACCCAAAAGGAGTGGGCCATGAGTGGAACCATTAACCTATTGGCTAGATGAACTGTGTCACCGAATGGACAGAGAGATTGCCAAGACCTTTTCCTGGGCTACCTAAGCCCATGACCTACATCACAAATAATAGAACAATTCTCCAGACATTGAAATTTTTTCAGAGAACTGATAGATTCCATGTCTTTATGATATGGACCAACTGTAACTTTGAATTGTAATAATTTATGCTCCTAACTTTTCCATTGCATATCCTCAAATTTGAATTCAATCAAAATAAGCCTTTTCCCAACTAGTTAGGGTCCACCAAGGGGGTACTGTTCCATCATTTTATTCTATTTACGATCATATCTTCATATGTTCCCACCAGCAAGCATTCATGTCTTTTGTAACCATCTCAAGCCAAGTCATTTCCAGCCTTCCTCATCCTTTCATCATCTTCAACTTGCAACACATAATTGGTTTGCTATTTGGTCTTCATTGCACATGCAACAGGATCCCTGGTTAGAGAATTAGCCTCAAAAGAAATGCATTTCAGGCAACAAGGGTGGCCAGAGTTCCTGGAGTAATCATCAGCAGCATTATCTTGAGAATTGAGATTCACAGTTTCTAAGTCTTTTCCTTTTTGGTAGGTTCCCATTCTAGCCTATTCTATGGGGGAGGGAAGATTAGAACCTGAAGGTTCGAACCCAAGACCTCCAGGTAGGATGGGTTTTTTACACACCACACCTACCCCCTGTGCTAGGCAGTGGTTCTCAGTTTCCAGTCTTTTATTGGAATTTTCCATTCTGACTTCTTTGCAGAGATGGAATATAACAATGGTTCATAGGGAACTCCCTATTATTGCAGTTTTGATGCCAACAGCCAGGAGTTTATAGTGTCAATTTTGTAATTTAATCTAATTTAGTAATATTCTATATAACCAGTTGTTTGTACCCACTTAAGAGATGAAATTATCATTTAGCAGCTCCTTACAGTGTCTCAATCTCCTCAGGTTGACCATGGATTGGGCCAATCATATGAGGAAAAGGGCTACCTTGTCTAACTCCTGATCATTCAGGCTGTGGCAGACTCTGACTACAAGTGATCACTACACCTATCTTCACATAACAGCCCCTGACTAAAGCCTCCTTACTGAAAATAATTCTGTGTGATGATAGAACCAACAATTTAAATAACTGCTCACAGATCTCTTTACAGAACCAACCCAATGAACCTTTCCAGCTTTGAAATTTAGTAACCGAGACTACGACCTATAAGAGGTTTCACTTCCAAACTCCCCCTCCCTTCAGAAGGACTACACTATATGGATTTGGTTCCATAAAAACACCATCCAATTAAATCTAGAGAGAGAAAGAGATTCCAAACTAGCTTTTCTCTCAAACTTGCAAAGTTCAAAATAGGCTGGAAAATGATGTTACCCGCAAATAGTTCCCAATATAGATCTCGAAAAGTGGGGAATCGCTAAATCAAGCATTCAAACTTGTCTAAAGCACGGATCTCGACTGTACATCAGAATATAAGGGTTTTACACTAAGAAGAGTATGATAATCAGACATAGATAGACTGAAAGAAAGACGGGATCTCAACAAGAAGAAGAACTTACTAACAAGAAGAGTCCTTGAAAGTGTCCAATTCTGTGCGCGACCAACGATCGAGAATGGCAGCCAATGCGTAGGGATAAAGGAATGAAGAAGAGAAACAGTGGCGATTCCTCCAATGGTAGACAGATCCTCGGCACTGAAACTCTCCATTTCCAAATTCTAATCTAAAGAACCGAAGAACAGAGACTCTTTTTAATGAATAGCTAGTTTTCGAAATTTGGTAAAACAAGGAAAAGAATGGAATGGTTTACAGAAAAAAGAGGTCCAAAAAGATCTGAAATTTTTCTCAATTTCTTCGTTCACGGGAACTGAAATTATTTCTTACATTACATGGCATTAGGTTTTGTGTCACTGTGTCAGGTGGTCTGGTGGCTCCAAATTTGTGGCGCTTTGATCCACATCATCATCTGTTGGATTTGCGAATTTTTCAAATGAAAAATAAAAATTTTAAAAAAAATGTAAAATACTTTCCCGAAGAAATTTTTTTTTTAACTTTACAGTACCTGGGTACGGAATTTGTCACAGACTTTGTCTGTCCTCATAGATAAAATGTGTTTTACTTGATTGAGTTGATTCGAAGGGCAGATCAAGTAATTTCACATTTACAGTTATTTTTTCCGCTTTTGGTTTCATTTTTCATTTTTATTTTCATTTTCATTTTGCTCTATTTAAGAAAAAAATCATTACTAAAAACCATTTTGATAAAAAATTAAAATCTATTTGGATTCTAATATTTATGTCTTTCACTCTGATTACAACGTATACATATATTGCAAGAGAACGCTAACGGGTCTTGTAACCCCTACACCAACACGATAGCCAATATAAATGCACATAGAAACTTGATCTGGGAAAATTTATCACCCCTAGTAGGGGGGGGTGCTGTGCGCATGGTGCGGTGCAGCACCGCCCATGTGTGCACAATGGACTTTGATTTGGATGCATTTAACCGGGGGCTGAATGATCTTTTTTATGGAAAATTGAACATCTCGTCATCTCACCATTTTCAACTCTTACACTTCATAATTTTATAGAGGGCCGATTCTTAAGACTGAGTTTTCCTCTATCCACAATGAATGGTATTTCATTCACTGCCGGTGTCAGATGGGGTAGGAGAGGACATCGCGAGGATGCTCTGAAAAAATACTAAAATCCTATCGTAGGATTGTAGGTGAATCGTCCTCTATGATACGGTTAGAAACCCCATCGTAACTACTAATAAAATACACTTTCAATTTAGTTGCAACTGATTTTGATGAAGTGAACTGCTGCGCAAAATTACCAGCCATTGTGAACGCATCAGGGAGTAATTGGCATCAACTGTCACTGGATATTTTGCATCAGAGAGAGCGGAAGAAAGTGTTTACGTCTTAATTGCTAATGGATAGAATTGTTTTCCCTTGCAGAGAACAGAACTCACTTTTAGCAAAATTTAATTAGATTATGGTACATCAAAGCAAGAGTAGTCCACAAAATGGAAGTAATCAAAGAATACAAGAATTTCTTATATGTTAGAATTTAGTAACCAACTTATTCATAGTTATCTGGGAAATAAGTTAGTGTAGGTTCCTATTGTTGGAACCAATGAAAAAAAATGTTTGGGGGGAGGGGGAGGGGATTAACACTAGGTTTAAGGTGTTAGCATGTGAGCGCAGCAACAAAAACTCGAGTGGTTTGGCAAACTGATCGTCCAGCTCCATCAACATCACGGGTCCATCCGGCACCATCAACATCATAGGTCCATATCAACTTCATGAATGAGCCTCAGCTGACCATCAAGGCAATGACAAGGGTTCTACAAAAAATTAGAAATCCCAATGAGTCGCGAAAAAATGCAAATTCAAGTACCAAACCACTAAATATTAGCTGTCTCTTATAGGGCCATCTTCAGATTCCTCTACTGATTCCATATTTGACTATAAGAAGCTTTAGTTGAATTTCTGTTCCTTACCAACATATTAAAGACTACTAAACATGCTTCATGTAAAACACAAAAGGTTCTCTCCATCTGCATAAGATTGTACTTAGGAAAAGTAATTTCGAGCACCAATTTTGTGAGCTGGTCTAGGTAGAGGAGAACAAGAAACAAGATAGAAACCAGAAGGCAGTAATCATAATCCCCAACCCCCATGAACAAATGGTACAAGACTAAGGTTTTTCAATAAGCCATCCAAGCAAAGCAAGTGACTTGCTTGACAACATAAATTAAGAACTTCCAAAAACAACATAGAGTAGAAAATCAGAGTTGAAAGAGAGAAAGCTGCAAACCTGTATATTACTAGAGACCCATGGGTTTAAGCAGAAGAATGCGAGAGAGAGAGAGAGAGAGAGAGAGAGCACCTACGATACTCTTGCAATACTTAGACGTCAGCTAAGCCTCACTGAGTTCTCCTTGCCTACTCTTGAGGGTGCTGGGTTTCCGGTAATGAAAATAGATGAACTGAAGAAGTATCTTAATAACATGTCAAGATTCTATTTTCTACAAGTTCATAATAATTTCTCTGAGGTTAATAAAATGGTACTTCAAATTCAAGAAGAGCAATAAAATTCCAGCAACAATCCTAACAGGAATCAGAATCTTGTAATAGACTAAAGTTATTTCTTCAAAAACTAATTTTCAATCATAATAATAAACCTTCAAGAAGAACAAGGAACACTTTCCTAACAATAACTAAGTCTAAAAGTTAATTAGGAAATACAGACACAAAACAAGAATTTATGCACTACATGGAAGGACAAAAAAGATCTGTAAAAAGATATGACAATTGTTCAATAGAAGTTTCTCCACAATCAGTAGGCACCAAGGAGAAACTGGCTTCCACCACAGGACCTATTTACTAATAATAATAAAGGGAAAGGAGTTCATCGATTGAAGTATTTCAGTATGAGGTACAACAGGGAATGTCGTCTAATACCCTGCTCCTTTTGTAGACAGGCATTCAGCCCCCACCCCCACCCCCCACACCCCCCCCCCCCCAAAAAAAAAAAAAACAAAAATTAGATCATTTTGGCATGATATATAAAGAAAAAGGATACAAAAAAATCCAGAAGCACACATCCTGCAGCATCCACCAGCCACGGCATATTCGGTCTGATTTTCGACCATCTCAAGCTGCTCACAAGTATGCTACATAACAGTTGAATAAAAAAAATTAACATTATCATATATTT
The DNA here is from genome assembly GCF_018873765.1 of Telopea speciosissima. Taxonomy (NCBI): domain Eukaryota; kingdom Viridiplantae; phylum Streptophyta; class Magnoliopsida; order Proteales; family Proteaceae; genus Telopea; species Telopea speciosissima. The sequence continues at coordinate 58,076,739 of NC_057923.1, forward strand.
AAGCCTTAAGAACTAGAATCAAACTAATCTAAGACCCATAAACCCAAAAAGTGAACCAACATTTCCTCACCAAGATATTTTGTATTACTAACAGAGAGACCAATCAAATGATACTAAAAACATAAGCATGAGGTCACAATTCCATAATATCTACCAAGCAATAGGCATCAACAAACAAGAACATTATGATAAAACAGTCACCTTGCCACATATGTTGCATTTCCAAGTAAAGCAAAGACGAACATTAATGGATTCAGCCCCTACACATAATAGAACAATGGAGATTAGACATGCGCCATATGGTCAAGCTCTTAGGATCCCATTCTACCCAAATACCTAAAGGAGCATTTCAAGTAACCATGAGTGAAATTTGATGTTTATTGAGGCTAAGAAATGATGCACGGACCTAAACAAGTGTGGGATTTCACATTAATACCAAGGGTGACATTTTAATTTGGGAAAAGGATGCAGCAAAGACATATAGATCATAGTTGTCACGGCGTCACGGCGATCCAAGTCGGTCAAGGGGTGTCATGTCGATATATCGACATGTCGCCCGCCATGGCATTGCCATGGCGAGCATGTCAACCATGTTTTATTTTTTATTTTCTCTATTTTTAATGTCATTTAGTATGATATAATATATATCCTATAACATCAAAAATCAACATGAAAGTGTACTACTGTTAAAGATATACCAGAATACCAACCGTAGGGGCATTCTGGTCTTTTTCTGTTTTATTTTTCTGTTTATTATATTTTATGTAATCCTAGATTCCTAGTCATATCTCGGCTAGGACTAGGGCTTTTCTTTTTTATTGTTTTTCCCTCAGCCTAGTTCTATTTTTGGGATTCCTAGTTGTATTAGGAATTCCTAATAGGATTAGGACTGAGGCAGCATTCATTCCTATTTGTACATTGATTTAGTGTTATTCAATTAATATAAATAAAGGGCCTGGGTGATCTATTTCGATCACTCAAGCATTCTCTCAGTTTTCTCTTCTAATATGGTATCAGAGCAGATATTTTCAATCTAGCCTGGTTCCTAACCCCCTTCCTTCCTTCCATTGTTCTCTTCTTAACCTTTTTTCACTCGATCTCCTGATCCTTCTCCTACCACTCGATCTTCTTCACTTTTTTTCTGTTTTTCTTCCTCAGTTAGGGCAGATCTAATGAGGTGATCTGTAAGATAGATGCTGTCCTAATCTTTTCACCTCAACAATTGATGATTTAACAGGTTTTTTGGTTCGATAGCTGCTGCCCACATCTCTGCAATTTTTTTGGAGTTCTCCCTATTGAAGATCAGTCTTCCCTTGACAATTGAAGCTGCTTTTCTTCTTGAGATCCACCTCTGCAGGTTTTTTGGACAGGTGCTGTCTCGATTTTTTTTCTTCCCCAGCATTGCAGGCTCTCACCATATCAAGTTACTTTAGGGTTTTGCTGAAAAACCCTACCAATCTTCGATCTGGTTTCTCTCTGTTCTCTGTGTGGGCTATTTTTTTTGAGGATCTTCATCAACTTTTAGTGCTGATTCTGCAGACTTCTATCACTGCTTTGAAGACCCCTAACTCCCAATCGATTTTCCCTTCTAGGGTTTTCCTCTAAAACCTTGCTTATCGATTCTGGAGTTAGGGCTGCTTGTTTCTGCCTTCTAATCCCTGTAGTTTGCTGCCAACTATCAAGTTTTATTTCAGTTTTGCAGCCACTATTTTTTTCTAAATTATGGGAGACTCAGAAGTGACCACAGCCAACTCTGGAGGTGATTCTCAGCCGCGGACAGAATTCCTCCCCTATGCTACTTCTATTAAACTTGATGGAACAAATTATCTTATATGGGCCAGGTCTCTCTCCTTGACTGTGGCTGGTAGGGGACTCAGTGGGCATCTTAATGGTACATCCAAACAGCCTACTGAAGAGGGCACTGCCAAGACCCGATGGGCTGCCAATGATGCTATGGTTATGTCTTTTATCTTGAACTCCATGCCACAAGATCTTTCCAGCCAGTATCTTCTTCATGACACAGCTGCACAAATATGGGCTGCTGCTAAGGGCACTTATGGCCAATTGGGGAATGATGCACAGGTGTATGACATTCGCAAGACACTCCATTCTACTACCCAAAAGGAGCTGTCCGTGACTAAGTACTATGCTGTCCTCAAAGGTTTGTGGCAACAATTAGATCACTATGCCCCCTTTCAGCCCACTACAGCTGCTGATGTTACTGCTTATTCAGCCTACGTGGATAAGTTTCGTGTTTATGACTTCCTGGCTGGTCTTAATTCTGATTATGATCCCATACGTGTGCAAGTCCTTGGTAGGGTGCCTTTCCCTACATTGGAGCAAGCCTTCTCTTATGTTCTCAATGAAGAAACACGTCGAGCTGCAATGATGTTGGGTACCTCTGTTGAAAGATCAGCCCTACAGGCTGCTGGTTCTAAAGGCACTTCATCTGACTCTACTGCCACTGCCACTGCTACTGCTGCTGCCCCTCCAAAGGAGCCTGTCAAGTGTGAACATTGCCATAAACTATATCACACTAAGGCTCAGTGCTGGAAATTACATGGAAAGCCGGCTGATTTTGAGGCTAAACGTGGCCGTGATAAACCTAAAAACAAAGCCAATCACACTGAAAGTGTAGCTCCGGCACCCACTGCTGACAATAGTTTCTCCCAGGAGGAGTTCCAGGCTCTCCGGCGTATGTTACAGTCTTCCACTACATCTGTTCCTGCCGGCTACTCCACACCATCAGGTTCCCACTTTGCCCGCTCAGGTATTCCTTTTGTTGGTCACTATGCATCGGTTGTCTCCGCTCCTTGGATTATAGACTCCGGTGCCACTGATCACATAACAGGTTCTTCTAACCTTTTTCATCAATATTCCCCTTCTTCTGGCAAAGATAAAGTTCGGGTGGCTGATGGTTCCCTCTCCTTTGTTTCCGGCAAGGGGTCCATTAGCTGCTCCCCTTCACTTACTCTATCCTCTATTTTGCACATTCCAAAATTTACTACTAATCTTCTCTCTATTAGTAGTATTACCAAGAACTTGAATTGCAAAGTGACTTTTTTCCTACTCATTGTGTCTTTCAAGAACTGGACTCGGGGAGGACGATTGGATCGGGTAGGCTGCATGGTGGATTGTATCTCCTTGATGATGGACCACAACAAGCTTTACCATCTCAATTTTGTCGGGCGATGAAAGAAATAACTGATTAGCCCTTCTACTGTAGGCATTATATTTTTTTTGCTTCCGAAAAAGAATTAAGAAAGACTCATGGTAACAATTCGAGCCGATGAAATTAGTAATATTATTCGTGAACGTATTGAGCAATATAGTAGAGAAGTAAAGATTGTGAATACTAGCCATCTTCTTTTTCTTCTGAATTGCACCAATGGCATTCTAGGTTAGGACACCCCTCCTTGGGCACTTTATCTCTTTTGTTTCCCACTTTGTTTAAAGATTGTAATAAGGAAGAATTTTTTTGTGAGCCTTGTGTCTTGGCCAAACAGACACGTTCCATTTATCCTATATCTAATAAACGCAGTTCTTCCCTATTTCACTTAGTTCATACTGATGTGTGGGGACCTAGTCGCAAGGCCTCTATTCATGGCCAACGATGGTTTGTTACATTTATTGACTGTCATTCCCATTTCACCTGGGTATACCTCATGCATAACAAGAGTGAAGTCTTCTCCTATTTTCAGCATTTCCATAAAATGATCCAAACCCAGTTTAATGCCTCTCTAAAAATTTTGAGAAGCGATAATGGGACAGAATATATGGAAGGTCCGTTCCAAAGATACCTTTCTGCCCATGGCATCTTACACCAAACCAGTTGGGTTGATACCCCAGCCCAAAATGGTGTGGCTGAAAGGAAAAATCGCCATCTCTTGGAAGTGGCTCGGGCCTTAATGTTTGCCCGTAATGTTCCCTCCTTTTATTGGGGAGATGCTATCCTTACTGCAACCTATTTGATTAATAGGTTGCCGACTCGGGTTCTTGCTTCCAAGTCCCCTATTGAGCTTTTACATGGCTCTTCCTTTTATATTGTTCGCCCTAAGGTGTTTGGGTGTGTCTGTTATGCTAGGGATACTAGATCTCCTGGCAAACTAGAGCCCGTAGTCTCCACTGCATATTTTTATGTTACTCTGCCACTCAAAAAGGGTACAAGTGTTATTATCCTCCTGCCCGCCGTACCATGGTCAGTATGGATGTTATCTTTCACGAAACTCTCTCGTATTATTCGTCCCCACCTCTTCAGGGGGAGAGTTCTAGTGAAGATGTGTTGACGGTAGACCCCCCTCTTAGGCATGTTTATGAGGAGTCTACTCCTGCTGTCCCTGCTATTCCTAGTATGCCTACCCCTACCCTTCCACCCATGTCAAGGGGAGCTATTCCTACACAGGGGGAGGTTCCCCATTCCCCTTCAGGGGGAGATGGTCTTGAACAAGGGGAGGTTTCCACAATTCCTGCTCAAGGGGAGGTCACCCCAGTCCAAAGAACCATTGGTGAATTTCAGCAAAGGACTGATGCGACAAATTTGAAGGTTTTTTCAAGGAATAAGACCAGAACTAGGGAGCTTCAATCCACTGTGACACCTGTTCCCGTCCAATTGCCAACTCCGGCTCCTGAACCTACTTCTCCACTTGGTAATACTTCTTATTTGGATCTCCCCATTGCTGTTCGCAAAGGTGTGAGAACTTGTACTCAACATCCTTTATCTCATGTTGTTTCTTATGAATCTTTGTCTCCATCCTTTCGTGCATTTGTTTCCTCGCTTTCTTCTGTTCGTATTCCTCAAAATTGGCAGGAAGCCATTACAAATGGAAAGTGGAAGGCAGCTATGATGGAAGAAATGGACGCCTTGAAAAAAAATAAAACATGGGAGCTTGTGACTCTTCCACCAGGGAAGCGAACTGTTAGATGCAAGTGGGTGTTTGTAGTGAAGCAGAAGGTGGATGAAACTGTGGATAGGTATAAGGCACGCCTCGTGGCCAAAGAATTTACTCAGACATATGGGATAGACTACCAGGAGACCTTTGCTCCTGTCGCTAAGCTGAATACTGTCCGAGTACTATTGTCTTGTGCAGTTAACCTTGGATGGGACTTACAACAGCTTGATGTGAAGAATGTCTTCCTTAATGGGGAACTCGATGAAGAGGTTTACATGGACATTCCACCAGGTTTTTCTTCTGACAGCAATCGAGGAAAGGTATACAGATTGAAACGTGCTCTCTATGGGTTGAAACAATCTCCTCGAGCATGGTTTGGCGGGTTGAAACAATCTCCTCGAGCATGGTTTGGCGGGTTTCACAAAGCAATGGTTTCTGTAGGTTACAAGCAGAGTAATGCAGATCACACTCTCTTTATCAAGAGAGTAGGCGAAAAACTCACTATCTTGATAGTCTACATTGATGATATTGTGGTCACTGGCAATGATGGTGTTGAGATCAGGAAGTTGAAGACATTTCTTGGTCAAGAGTTTGAAATTAAGGATCTAGGAAAATTAAGGCATTTTCTTGGGATGGAAGTTGCCAGATCTTCAAAAGGCATCTTTCTTTCCCAACGAAAATATGTCCTAGACCTACTGACTGAAACTGGTTTGTTAGGATGCAGTCCTTCAGATACTCCTATGGATGCAAATGTTCGTCTCAAGGAAAAGGAGGGTGATCCAATTGATAAAGGTCGATATCAAAGACTAGTGGGAAAGTTGATTTATCTCTCTCATACTCGTCCCGATATTGCTATTGCTGTTAGTCTTGTCAGTCAGTTTATGCATGATCCCTACACTTCACACATGGAGGCTGTTCTTAGGATTCTTCACTACTTGAAGTCCGCTCCTGGAAAAGGAATTCTCTTAGCTCCACATGGTCACCTACGCATTGAGGCGTATACTGATGCTGATTGGGCAAGATCCCTGGATCGGAAGTCTATTTCTGGTTACTGTTCTTTTGTGGGTGGTAATCTTGTCACCTGGCGTAGCAAGAAGCAAAATGTGGTGGCCCGTTCTAGTGCTGAGGCAGAGTTTCGTGCTATGGCACAAGGTATTTGTGAGCTACTTTGGTTAAAAGGTTTGCTACAAGATCTTAGCGTTGCTATTCGCCTTCCTATAATGTTATATTGCGATAACAAGGCTGCCATTAGCATTGCACATAATCCGGTACAGCATGATCGCACGAAGCATGTTGAGGTGGATCGGCATTTTATCGAGGAAAAGTTAGAGGAAGGCCTTATTTGTGTTCCTTATGTGAAGTCTACTGATCAGCTTGCTGATATGTTCACCAAGGGACTGCCTGGACGGGTCTTTCATCCTAGCCTAGTCAAGTTGGGCGTGCTTGATATCTTTGCTCCAACTTGGGGGGGAGTGTTAAAGATATACCAGAATACCAACCGTAGGGGTATTCTGGTCTTTTTCTGTTTATTATATTTTATGTAATCCTAGATTCCTAGTCATATCTCGGCTAGGACTAGTAGGGCTTTTCTTTTTTATTGTTTTTCCCTCAGCCTAGTTCTATTTTTTGGATTCCTAGTTGTATTAGGAATTCCTAATAGGATTAGGACTGAGGCAGCATTCATTCCTATTTGTACTTTGATTTAGTGTTATTCAATTAATATAAATAAAGGGCCTGGGTGATCTATTTCGATCACTCAAGCATTCTCTTAGTTTTCTCTTCTAATAACTACTAATTCACTATGGTTTAATTCATGAAAGTGTAATATCTATTAGTGTATATGAAAGTATGAAAACATAAATTAGCCTATCAAATAATTGAAAGCAATAGTCTTGACTGTGTGCAGGACAAGAAGAAGAAAAAAAAATACACCTTCTCTGTCTATGTGGAACTGTGGAAGCATGCAACTGCAAGGCAAGAAGTAGAAACAAAAAACCGAGAGGTTGTGTGCAAGCCTGCAAGGCTGCAATTGCAAGGCAACAAGAAGAAAAAAGGAAGAAAAAAAAAACTGAGAGGTCTGCGACTGTAAGCAAGCCTGCAACTGCAAGGCAAGAAGAAGAAAAAAGAAAAAAAAACCGAGAGTACTATGGTCTATGGCTGTAACTGGAATAAATCCCTCCCCTCTGTCTCTTGACTATCTCCCTGTGACTGTAGTCACTGTACAAGCAGTTGCGTAGAAGGAAAAAAAAAAAAAAACCGAGAGGCCCCCGTCTCTCTCGACTATCTCCCTGTCTCTGTGACTGTACAAGCAGTTGCGAAGAAGAAAAGAGAAAAAAAAAAAAAAAAAAAAAAAAACCGAGAGGACTACTAAGTACTAACTGAAATAAATCCCCCCCTTCTGTCTCTTGACTCTCTCCCTGTCTCTGTGTGTAACTGCGTATGTGTGGCTGTGCAAGGCAAGAAGACACAAAAAAAAAAAAAAAAAAAACGATACTAATAGTGCTGGCTGTAATCACTAATCATTACCGGAGGCTGGGAGGAGATTAGGAGAAGAACTGAAGAAGAAGAAGAGGACTGCCTGGGAGGAGAAGAACTGAACTCAAAGATCGAGTTGCCGGAGGACTGGGAGGAGGAAGAAGAACCAAAATTAAAAAAATAATAATAAAAAATTACTTACCTGGAGTCCTGGAGGTTGCCGGAGGTGGTTGCAACTTCGAACTTCGAAGGAGTGAAGACCTATGTCGCCGAGAATTGCAGGAAGCCTGGCCGGAATCTCGACCTCTTCTCACGAACTGTTCCTCTGTCTCGAGTCTCGACTCTCTCCTCTCGACTCTCGTCTCGAACAATTTTGGCATTGCGATTTCTATTTCCCCCCCCAATTAGGGTAATTAGGGTAATATGTTTGATGTTTTTAATTTTTTTATGTTAATGTGTATTGTAGGTGTATATTTTTAAGTTACACCTCCAATAGACATTAACGAAAAAGCATCTAAGCTATTAAATGGTTTTTTTTTTTTTTAAATTTAAGTCTAACTTTACATTCAAATGTACAAATATCGACCGACATGCCCATATATCGTGGTATGGCGTCCATGGCGACGCCATGGACGTCATATCGGACGATATTTTTACATTCACCATGGCGTACTTCGATATGTGCCTTTCCCCAGAGCCATGGCGACGCCATGACAACTATGATATAGATAGAGAAGGCAGGTTGGGACCCTTGATTTATGCCACATGGCATGCCAATTGAGCAAATTGGGAATGCAATGAGGATGCCATATATTGATCACGTGTTAAATTTGGAGCTGCAAACCAGTTGCAAGGCCCACCAAGTATTCTCTGGCAATTGAAAATTTTCATCTATGTTTTAACAATCCAAAACCATCAAAGATTATTAGTTTTGAACCATTTTTCTTTACTTTAGTTTTGACACATGGCAGGTTCCATCTAGACCCCATACTTGGCATATGAGCATGGGAGGGTGGGGACCTACCTCACTAAAATTTGGGCCCCAACCAACCTGCCATTTGCCAAATGTTGCTAACATTCTGCGAGCATGCAACTGGAGGCAGTTTGGACAGTACCATCTTTGCACTCCCTTTTAATCTTGGTGCGCATGACAATAGAAATTTATAAAAATAAGGAAATAAAATGACAGAATGTAAGAAAACTATGCTTGTCCAGAAAAAACTCTTCAATGAACATGAAGCACCTAAAACATAGAAGACAAGCAGGTTTACCTCAACATTGCCTCTCCTAATCTGCAAAACCGATTTAAAACAGATCTATGTTAGTTTGAATCACATACAATTAAATGGCAGTGTGAAGTATAACTCAAATAAAACCAGCATAGTCTGAAAAAGGCCCTCAAAAAACAAGGGTTATGAAAGCAACATTTTTGAACTACATCATTCCAAAATACTTCATACATTCTCATACATAACAGATCCAATCCACCTCCACCACCTCCTCTCTCTCTCTCTCGTTTATTTCCCATCTTCTTTTTTTTTGGGGGGTGGGGATTCTTTTCCTAACATAGACGTCAAAACTTGTAATTGCTAACGTAATAAATAGAAACATAACAATCATCCCATCAAACCATGATAAACTTTATTACATGTTCACAAAATCATGGCAAACTTTTGGAAGATGGGAAAATTGAATGACAAGAAAAAATTATAAAAACGCAAATTAGAATCTCACATTTAAGAAAATCTGAGGAACCCGTCCACCCATGTATATAGCTGCCATTGCCCAACCAAGAAAGGATCCAATGCCACTGTGTTCTTCAACTTCATTAACCAATAATAATCCACCACCATTCTGGAAAATCCAATCCAAAGAAAATCAAATGAACTATCCATGCCTACACTGGAAGGTACTGGAAGAAAGGGGGAGGGGGCAAAAGCTCAAAAAAGCCAAAGTTAGAAAGATTATTCCAACTAAGTAGGAAGTGTATAGAAACTTCAAGATCACAAAAAAAAACCATCAACTTTAATTGTGGTTTTATCTCACGCATGACCAATTTGAGGAAAACCACTTCTTCCCATTCATAATTAGATTCTTCCGCAATTTCATCAATCCCGTTTGTTTGATTGATGAGGAATTTTACAGCAAAACAACGCTTGACCAAAATGAAACTGTTGAGATAGGCTACGTTACCCACTTGAGGTAACCTAGTCCTAGTTGCTTTCATTACTTATTTTATTTTAATTAGTTTTTTTATTGTTTTATTCCTGTTTGTCCCCCCTATACGATTTCTATTTGGGATTCCTAGTTATAGTGGGAATTCCTAGTAGGAATAGGATTGGGGGGGGATTCATATCTATGCTGTAACTTGTTTTTATTATAAATAAGAGGCTGGGATGATCGATCAGATCAACTAAGCATTGTTTCCAAGGCTGTTTACATGGTATCAAAGCCTAATCTGATCTAGGAACAGCTACTCTCGATTTCTGGTTCTCTCCTCTCTCTTATTTCTCAGTTTTTCCTTTTTTTCTGATCTTCCCCTTTCTCGGTTTCTGGTTTTTTTTCTTTTTTCTTTCTCTCCATCACTCTCGGCCTTTTTTCCCCATCAGGGTAGCAACTATGAGGTGATATAGTGCAAATTCAGTTGCTGCCCTCAATGTCACCTCATTAAAGATCGAAGAACAAGAGGTGTGACCTATTTCTGCCGGCAGGTTTTTTCCAACCTTGGAGATCGAGCTATTTTTCAACTGGAGTTTGATTTCTGCACTTATGGAGATTGGTTCCTGCTATTATTGGTCTGCACCAGCCCTTGTTTGAAGACTGCAGCATTGGTTTAGATCCAATTCTGCATTTTTTCTGCATCTTTTTCCTGCAATTTGGGTTTCTGCAATCAGATTATATTCATAAATTTGTCAAAAATTTAGGACTTTTTATTGGCTCATTAGAAAGAGCTAATTTTTGGAAGTTCTTTTCCCTGCTATTAGAGGGAAACTCGACCTCAGTTTCAGCCTATTCTGCAAGCTGAAAATTCTGCAATTTCAAAACCCATTATTCACACTCGAATCAGGCTTTTTGAAGATCTGATTTTTTTCTCTGCTTGGCTGAATCATGGATGACTCAGAGATGACTACTGCTACTTCTGGAGGAGATCAAACCAGGTCTGATTTTCTCCCTTATGCTGCTGCCATCAAGCTTGATGGTACAAATTACTTAATTTGGGCCAGATCATTATCCCTAACAGTGGCTGGAAGGGGACTCACTGGCCATCTTACTGGCACCACCAAACAACCTACTGAAGAAGGGGCTGCTCGCACTAAATGGGCTGCCAATGATGCAATGGTAATGTCCTTTGTTCTAAACTCTATGACCACTGACCTCTCTAGTCAGTATCTTCTCCTTGACACTGCTACACAGATATGGACAGCTGTCAAGGGCACTTATGGTCGTTCAGGTAGTGGTGCTCACAGGTTTATGAAATTAGGAAGACACTCCAAAACACTACTCAGAAGGAGATGTCTGTCACCAAATACTATGCTGCCCTCAAATGTTTATGGCAACAATTGGATCACTATGCTCGGTTTCAGCCTACTACTACCACTGATATTACTGCCTACCACACCTATGTAGACCAATTCCGTGTCTATGATTTCCTGGCTGGCCTCAATGATGACTATGACCCTATTCGGGTGCAAGTCCTTGGACAGGTTCCTTTCCCTACTCTAGAGGAGACTTTTTCTTATGTTCACAGTGAAGAGACACGAAGGGCTGCCATGATGATTACTCCCAAAGTTGAGAGATCAGCCTTATAGACTGCTGGTTCCACTCCTGTTACTTCTGCTGACAGTGTTGTTACTTCTACTACTACCAGCAAAGAGCCTGTTAAGTGTGAGCATTGTCACAAACCATATCACACTAAGGCTCAGTGTTGGAAATTACATGGGAAGCCAGCTGATTTTGAGGCTAAACGTGGTTGTGCTAAGTCTAAAAACAAAGCCAATCACACTGAAAGTGTAGCTCCAACTCCCACTGCTGACATCGGTTTCTCCCAGGAAGAACTCCAAGCTCTACGTCGTATGCTGAACACATCTGCTGCCTCTACTACGTCTGCTGCCAATTTAGGTTCCTTCTTTGCCCGTGCAGGTATTTCCTCTGCTGGTCATTGTGCATCAGTAGCATCCACTCCATGGATTATAGATTCTGGTGCTACTTATCACATGACAGGTTCTTCCAGTCTTTTTAATACATATTCTCCTGCTTCTGGTAAGGATAAAGTCAAAATTGCTGATGGGTCTCTCTCCTCCATCTCAGGGAAATGATCCATTGGTTGTTCTCCTTCCCTTACACTATCATCTGTGTTGCATATTCCCAAATTTACAACTAACCTTCTTCCCATTAGCAGTATCACTAAATCCCTGAATTGTAAAGTGACTTTTTTTCCCACTCACTGTGTCTTTCAGGAACTGGACTCGGGGAAGACGATTGGATCGGGTAAAGTGCATGGTGGATTGTACCTACTTGATGGCAATCCTAAACATACTCAGACTTTACCTTCGGCATCTTTCTCCTCTGACTTACATAAATGGCACCCTAGACTAGGCCATCCCCCTTTAGGTACTTTATCAAATTTATTTCCTGCATTAGATAAAGACTATAATAAGGAAAACTTTTTTTGTGAGCCTTGTGTCTTGGCTAAACAGACACGTTCAACTTATCCTATTTCTAATAAAAGATCCTCGTCCTTATTCCATATTGTTCATACTGATGTGTGGGGGCCTAGTAGGAAAGCTTCCCTGACTGGCCATCGGTGGTATGTCACTTTCATTGACTGCTATTCTAGGTTCACTTGGGTATACCTTATGCACACAAAAAGTGAAGTTTTTTTATGTTTTCAGCACTTTCATCAAATGATTAAGACCCAATTTAATGCCACTCTTCAAATTTTAAGGAGTGACAATGGAAAAGAGTATATGGAAGGTCAGTTCCAACATTACCTTGCTGCGCATGGAATCCTCCATCAGACCAGCTGTGTCGATACTCTAGCCCAAAATGGTGTCGCTGAGAGAAAAAACCACCACCTCTTGGAGGTGGCTAGGGCTCTTATGTTTGCCCGCAATGTCCCTTCCCTTTATTGGGGGGATGCTGTCCTTACTGCAGCCTATTTAATTAATAGGCTGCCCAGTCGGGTTCTTCTCTCGAAAGCCCCTATTGAGCTATTATTTGGCTCTTTTTTTTTTATAGTCCCACCTAAGGTATTTGGCTTCGTTTGTTATGCTAGGGATAAAAGGTCCCCTGGTAAACTTGACCCACGTAGCCTCCGCTGCATTTTCTTGGGATACTCTGCTACCCAAAAGGGGTACAAATGTTACTACCCTCCATCACGCAGGACTTTTGTCAGCATGGATGTTGTCTTTCATGAAAATGTTCCATATTCTGTGTCCCCACCTCTTCAAGGGGAGAGTGTTAGTGAAGATGTGCTGACTATTGACTCTCCACCTCCACTTCAGTCTGTTTACCATGAGTCTGAACCAGTTCGGCCTGCCCCTGGTACCCCCTGAGTCAGGGGGAGAGGTTCCTATACAGGGAGAGACCGTTTCTATTCAGGGGGAGCAAGCTACCCCGGTCCAGACTCCTGCCCAGAGGACTATTAGTGAATTTCAGAGGAGGATTGATGCCAGTAATATGAAGACCCATGCAAGGAAACATAAGCAAGTTCAATCAACTGTTGCTCCAATACCCATCCAATTGCCGAACCCGGATCCAGAACCTGTCTCTCTACCTGGTAATGTTCCTGATTTACCTATTGCTCTTCGCAAATGTGTCAGATCTTGCACTCAGCATCCCATATCTCATGTTGTTTCTTATGATTCCCTTTCCCCATCCTTTCGTGCCTTTGTTTCCTCTCTTTCTTTTGTTCGTATTCCTAACAATTGGCAGGAAGCTTTATCAGCAGAAAGTGGAAGGCAGCTATGATGGAAGAAATGGAAGCCCTGAAAAAAAATAACACATGGGAGCTTGTGGTTCTTCCACCTGGGAAGAAAACCGTTGGATGCAAATGGGTGTTTGTGGTGAAACAGAAGGTGGATGGCACTGTGGATAGGTATAAGGTACGACTCGTGGCCAAAGGGTTTACTCAAACATACGGCATTGATTACCAGGAAACTTTTGCACCTGTTGCCAAGTTAAATACTGTTCGTGTGTTATTATCTTGTGCAGTTAACCTTGGATGGGATTTGCAGCAGCTAGATGTAAAAAATGTCTTCCTTAATGGGACACTGGATGAGGAGGTGTATATGGACATTCCACCAGGGTTCTCTTGTGACAGAAACCAAGGAAAAGTATGTAAACTGAAGCGTGCACTTTATGGGCTGAAGCAGTCACCTCGAGCATGGTTTGGGCGGTTCCACAAGGCCATGATTTCTGTGGACTATAAGTAGAGTAATGCTGATCACACACTCTTTATAAAGAGGGTTGGTGAAAAACTCACTATTCATATAGTCTACGTTGATGATATAGTGGTTAATGGCAATGATGGTGATGAGATCAGACGATTGAAGACCTTCCTTGGACAAGAATTTGAGATTAAGGATCTAGGGAAATTACGATGCTTTCTTGGGATTGAAGTAGCCAGATCTTCTAAAGGCATTTTTCTCTCCCAGAGGAAGTATGTCCTAGAGTTATTGGCTGAGACCGGGTTGCTTGGCTGTCATCCTTCAGATACCCCTATGGACCCTACTATTCGACCCAAGGAGAAAGAGGGTAAGCCTGTTGATAAAGGCCGGTACCAAAGACTTGTAGGGAAGCTGATTTATCTTTCACACACTCGTCCTGACATTGCTGTCGCCGTGAGTACTGTGAGCCAATTTATGCATGATCCCTACTCTTCACATATGGAGGCTGCTCTTCGTATCTTGCACTATTTGAAGTCAGCTCCTGGAAAAGGAATTCTTTTGTCTACGCATGGTCTTCTACGGATAGAAGCGTACACTGATGCTGATTAGGCTGGTTCTGCAGATCGCAAGTCTATTTCAGGGTATTGCTCCTTTGTAGGTGGAAATCTTGTCACGTGGCGTAGTAAGAAGCAAAATGTTGTTGCTCATTCTAGTGCCGAAGCTGAGTTTCGAGCTATGGCACAGGGTATTTATGAGTTACTCTGGCTTAAAGGGCTGCTACAAGATCTTGGTGTTCCTATTCGTCTTCCTATGATGTAATACTGTGACAACAAGGCTGCAATCAGCATAGCACACAACCCAGTACAGCATGATCGTACCAAGCATGTTGAGGTGGATAGGCATTTCATCAAAGAGAAGTTAGAAGAAGGGTTGATTTGCATTCCCTTTGTGACGTCTACTGATCAACTTGCAGATATCTTCACTAAGGGATTGTCTGGGAAGCTATTTCATCCAAATCTAGTCAAGTTGGGCATGATCGACATCTTTGCTCCAACTTGAGGGGGAGTGTTGAGATACGCTACGTTACCCACTTGGGGTAACCTAGTCCTAGTTGCTTTCATTACTTATTTTATTTTAATTAGTTTTTTTATTGTTTTATTCCTGTTTGTCCCCCCCTATACGATTTCTATTTGGGATTCCTAGTTATAGTGGGAATTCCTAGTAGGAATAGGATTGGGGGGGATTCATATCTATGCTGTAACTTGTTTTTATTATAAATAAGAGGCTGGGATGATCGATCAGATCATCTAAGCATTGTTTCCAAGGCTGTTTATAGAAACCAACAAACACATCACAGTCGTTGGAAAAGTCAAGACAAATAAAAAAGACAAACACATCATGTAAAAAAAAAAAAGAATTGCTTCTTACAAAAAGGAGGGGGGGAGAAAGTCCTCACATATAGATGGTTCATTATCAATCTGCCATATCTAACCTTCCTAAACAGTGTCTTTTGTTCAGACAAAAAGGTCAAATGGATATTATTGAATTACTGCCAATCCAACTGGAATTGCATTGAATTGATGGTCTTAAGTGTCGAGATGGTCAACTAACTGACCAGTGGATGAAAGGAACCATGGAGCTTTTATAGTTGTCACGGTGCCAAGGCGAGCCATGGAGGTGTCCAGGTGACACTTAGCAAGACACCTAAAGAAGGCCAAGGCATCCAAGGCAATTGCCATATTTGGTAAAAAAAAATATGCCACTTTGGGTATGCATATCAATTCCTGGGTAATATTTTCTCGTTTTCTTCCCCTTTTCCGCCTTCTTCCCAATTTTCCCCTTCCTTTGACTGGTTCTGTATTGGTGCCTAGACAAACAAAACCACTTGAACCTTGGGTGTCCCAGAGTGCCTTGTCGCCTAGATGATGCCTCAACACAACTCAACAACGGTTTTCAATGAAAAAAATTAAGTAATTGCATAATCTACCTGCAAAAGCTTTCTTCCTACACGAATTATGACTCCAGCTGGTTTCTCTATGTCAATGTCAGATCTATTATGCTCAGAAGGGTGTAGACCAAACATTTTGATGAATAATGTCATTGCAGAGACCTGCAACAAAGTAACTTTTAATGATAAAATTACAACTGGAAACAAATGAACACTACTGAGTTCTGGTCAATAGCTCACCACACAAAGAATGCTTTTCTTTTTTACAACTGATACAGATTTCGTAGAATCAATTTCATTAAGCAAAGGCTCTTGAAGAGAATGTCGATCAAGAGTGGTGATTGGAGATCTCGCTAAACATGCTCCTGTCGTAGGTGTAAGACTCTTTGATAAAGATCTTGCTGACCTGCCCATCCAATGATCCCAAATTAAGCAGCTCAAATTTGAAAGAAAATTTGACAATTGAAAAACAAGCAAGGATTGAGACCTGAAAATTTAATAGTTCCAACCCAAGTGCACAGAACAAAAAGCAAGAAAACCAAATGAATTAAATATGACCAAAGTATGTAAATATTCCTCTTCCCTTTTTCCATATGACTTAAATGGTTAGAAATTACAGTTACTTTATTAATTTGACAGTTATATCTATTTGAAACATTTTTAAGTTATACAGAATGTGATTTCATGTCAGATCACCTTGGATTCAAAGGCAGGAAACAAGGAGATATCGGAATTGGATATGGCACTTGCTACGAAAATTATAGAAATTTTATATAATTTTAAACAATGACTCTCCTTGTTACATAGATCATACTAACTAAAGATACAGTAGCTTGAAAAGGCATTCACATTGTGAACTTCTTCCACCATCATGAAGCCCCATTTGAAAAGAAAAAACAGAAGTAATATCTAATTTGAGATGCAGTTATTTTCTTGTAGGGTAAAAGTTTTCATATGACCCACCTTAAATCCTTAATAAGCTTATTAAGGCAGCCCAAATATCTGCCAAGTGGCAGATCAAATAGGGCCCAAATTTTGTGGGCAGATGGACTGAAGGTTGCCCCATCACATGTAAGATTTTAGCCCAAACAGAGTTTGGTAAGAGGTAAAATACAGGTTTGAAAATTCAGAACTATGGGAGAGTGCACAGTAGTGATCAGAGTACCATAGGTGTGCATAGGCATACATGGGGGCGCATGCCAATTTTACATAGTGTATTTGATTGAATTACACTCTGGAATTGGACATATGACTAATCCAGATCATGTACTATCTATCCTATGGTCTGAATTGCCACATCATTATTCTATATGGCACAATGAGGATGTGCCACGATAAGTTTGTCAAAGTGGGCCGCGACACGAGTTTTTCCTTTTTTGCATCTTCCATTAGTTCCTTACTATAGGGTAAATATAATAAAATACTAAAATAGTCAGATGTCAGTCTTGATTCTTGAGCCTAAAGTAGTTGTTGCTAGATGAGAGGGATTGGGTCCTAGGTAGTTGCGTATTGTTGCTCTTATGTTATGTCTTCTGTTTCTTTC
The DNA here is from genome assembly GCF_018873765.1 of Telopea speciosissima. Classification (NCBI taxonomy): domain Eukaryota; kingdom Viridiplantae; phylum Streptophyta; class Magnoliopsida; order Proteales; family Proteaceae; genus Telopea; species Telopea speciosissima. The sequence goes on from NC_057923.1 coordinate 58,093,983, forward strand.
CTTATTCCTTTTGCTGAACGCTATCATATAGCTTAAATTGAATTTCTTTCATATACCATTCACTCTATTTATCTTGCTTTCCTATCCAAAACAAAACTTAAAAGTATAAAACAGAAATATTCCACAGAAAAGTGCTTTTTATAATTTTCTTTATCAGAATACCAACAAATTGCATGTTGTTAAGTGGATCTGAATTAGAACTCTATGCTTGGATGATTAATTCATCCCAAGCACCTTCTTATTTATAAGAATAATAGAATAGTAAAATATGTACATGAGCAATGTGGGACTAAACCACATAATACAAAACTAATTAAATAACAAAGAAAAGGTCCAGAATACCCCCACGGTATTCTGGCCATATATCTAACACTCCCCCTCAAGTTGGAGCATATATATCATGCATGCCCAACTTGACTAAGATAGGACGAAACAGCTTGCTACTCAGTCCCTTAGTGAACACATCAGCCAGTTGATCAGTAGACTTCACAAAAGGAACACAAATGAGGCCGGCCTCAAGCTTCTCCTTGATGAAATGTCGGTCAACCTCCACGTGTTTAGTACGATCATGCTGGACAGGGTTATGAGCAATGCTAATGGCTGTTTTATTGTCACAATAAAGCATCATGGGAAGATGGACAGCAACACCGATATCCTGTAATAATCCTCTAAGCCACAGAAGTTCACAAATTCCTTGGGCCATCGCACGAAACTCAGCTTCAGCACTGGACCTGGCCACAACATTCTGCTTCTTGCTACGCCATGTGACAAGGTTCCCACCAACAAAGGAACAGTAACCAGAGATAGATTTCCTGTCAGGAGAACCAGCCCAATCGGCATCAGTATAGGCTTCAATCTTAAGGTGACCCGTGGGAGATAGAAGGATTCCCTTTCCTGGAGCAGACTTCAAATACCTCAAAATACGACGGACTGCATCCATATGAGAGGAATAGGGATCATGCATGAACTGGCTCACCAAACTCACAGCAACTGCAATGTCAGGTCGTGTGTGAGAAAGGTAGATTAACTTGCCCACTAACCGCTGATAAATACCCTTGTCAACAGGCTCACCCTCTTTCTCCCTAAGTTTTGTAGTAGCTTCCATAGGAGTATCCGAAGGATGACACCTAGCAGCCCTGTGTCACTCAATAGATCAAGGACATATTTTCTTTGAGAAAGAAAGATGCCCTTTGAAGAGCGAGCAACTTCTATCCCTAGAAAATATTTCAGAGGACCAAGATCTTTGACCTCAAACTCATGGCCAAGGAGGAGCTTCAAATCCCTGATAGCATCACCATCATTACCAGTGACCACAATATCATCCACATAGACTATGAGAAGAGTTGCCTTGTCACCAACTCGTCTCGATAAACAAAGTGTGATCAGCATTACTCGCCTATAACCTGCTGAAATCATAGCCTTGTGAAATCGCCAAACCATGCCCTAGGTGACTGTTTCAGCCCATAAAGTGCACGCTTCAGTCTACAGACCTTGCCCTTGGTCCTATCATCAGAGAATCCTGGTGGAATGTCCATATAGACCTCCTCCTCAAGCTCCCATGGAGGAAGGCATTCTTGACATCTACTCGTGAAGATCCCACCCAAGATTTATAAGACAAGATAATAGCACCCGGACAGTGTTGAAGCCGCACCGGGCAAAGGTCTCCGATAGTCAACTCCATAAGTTTGAGTGAACCCCTTTGCAACCAGACGTGCCTTATATCGATCCACGGAACCATCGCCTTTGTTTGACCACGAAGACCCATCTACATCCAACTGGTTTCTTTCCCGGAGGAAGAGTCACAAGCTCCCATGTATTATTTTTATGTAGTGCTCTCATTTCTTCCAACATTGCTGCCTTCCAATTTCTATCTGTAGATGCTTCCTGCCAAGTTTTAGGAATCGAAACAGAAGAAAGAGAAGATACAAAAGCACGAAAAGATGGAGAAAGAGAGCTATAAGAAACAACATGAGATATGGGATGTAAAGTACAAGTCCTAGTACCTTTGCGGTGAGCAATAGGTAGGTCGGAAGAAGAGGGATTACCAGGAGATGGAGGATCTGGATCTGGAGCCGACAATTGGATGGGTATTGGTGCTAAAGGGGATTCTGCAACCCTCTGTTGGTTCTGCCCCTTGTGTAGGTGAGTATGTTGGAATTGTCAATTCTCTTCTGAAATGCACCAATAGTTCTCTGGACTGGAGTCAGCTCCCCCTGAATAGGAACATTAACAACACAATTTTCTTCTCCTTGATACAGCCTCAGAAATTTGGGCTGCTTGCAAGGAGACTTATGGACAGCTTGGCAATGATGCCCAGGTATATGAAATCAGGAAGAAGGTCCTTCACACTACTCAGGGAGAATTGACAGTCTCAAATACTATGCTACCTTGCGCAGCCTTTGGCAAGCAATTGGACCATTTTTCGATTTTCACCCAATGCAGTGCAGCTATTACTTCTTATAAGCAACACATGGACAAAATCAGGGTTTATGATTTCTTGGCAGGATTAAATGTGGAGTATGATCAGATTCAGGTTCAAGTGTTGGGTCACAAGCCTTTTCCCACACTTCAACATATATGCCCTAGTCTCCTCGAAGAAAACCGTAGGGCTGCCATGTTGCACCCCCCTATTATCGACAGATCGCCTCTCCAGTGCCGCCCGCCACTCCCGCACCTAGTGGCATTGCTTCTCTTGGTGATTCTACTACAGGGTCTGTTGTTTGTGAGTACTGTCACAAACCTTACCACACCAAGGAGAAGTGCTGGAAACTTCATGGGAAACCGGCTGATTTTGAAGCTAAAAGGGCTGCCAAGACAAAGATAAAGACAAAGACCAAGGCCCATCAGACTGAGATCTGTTATCGCAACTCCTGCATCGACACTGGTCTATCCCAGGATGATCTACAGGCCCTCCTACGTATGCTCAGGACTTCACGCCGCCGCTCTACTACATCGCCACGCCAATTCCTCGCCTCCTTCAGTTCACACTTTGCCGGCCGGTATTCCATTTGCAGGTCATTGTGCCTCTGTGGCTTCCCATCCTTGGATCATAGATTCTGGAGCTACAGATCATATGACCGGTTCCTCTAGTCTGTTTCACAGATATTCTCCCACTTCTGGGAAAGATAAGGTCAAAGTGGCTGATGGGTCCCTTTCTTCAATATCTGGAAAAGGACTCATCAATTGCACTTCCTCTCTTCCCTTGTCTTCTGTTTTACATATTCCTAATTTTACTACTAACCTTCTTTCCATTAGTAGTATTACTCGTGATCTTAACTGCAAAGTCACTTTTTTTTCCATCTCATTGTGTGTTTCAGGATCTGGCCTCTGGGAAGACGATTGGATTGGGTAAAGTGCATGGTGGCTTGTACCTACTTGATGACGGTCGCTTCTCTCCACCACCATTGCCTTCTCCGCTGCATCAGAACTCCTTGGTCTCTTCTGAACTTTACCAGTGGCACTCTCGGTTAGGTCACCCCCCTTTCGGAATTTTAGCTCATTTATTTCCTCGTTTGGTCACCCTACATACTAAGGATGACTTTTTTTGTGAGGCTTGTGTTCTGGCCAAACAGACACGTTCAAATTATCCTATTTCAAATAAAAGGAGTTCTTCTTGGTTTCATTTGGTACATTCTGATGTTTGGGGCCCTAGTCGCAAGCCCTCTATTTCTGGTCATCGCTGGTTTGTCTCTTTTATTGATTGTCATTCTCGGAACACTTGGGTATATCTTTTGCACACTAAAAATCAGGTTTTCTCATGTTTTAAGCATTTTCATAAGATGATTCAAACTCAGTTCCAGGCTACTCTCCAAATATTGAGAAGTGATAATGGAACCGAGTTTACTGAATCACAATTTCAAACATATTTGGCTGATCATGGCATCATTCACCAAACTAGTTGTGTTGATACCCCTGCCCAGAATGGTGTGGCAGAAAGGAAAAACCGCCATTTGTTGGAAATGGCCCGGGCTTTGATGTTTGGGAGGAATGTTCCTTCTCAATATTGGGGGGATGCGGTTCTCACTGCCGCCTATCTCATCAATAGGCTCCCTTCTCGGGTTCTTAATTCCCGTACCCCCTCTGATATTTTACTGGGCCATTCCTCCTTTATTGTCCCTCCCAAAGTATTTGGGTGTGTGTGTTATGCTAGGGATACCAGATCTCCAGGCAAGCTTGAGCCTCGTGGGCTCCGTTGTATTTTCTTGGGTTATTCTCCCACCCAGAAAGGTTATAAGTGTTACCATCCCCCTTCCCGTCGTACCTTGGTGAGTATGGATGTTGTTTTCCATGAGGCCCTTTCTTATTATTCTTCACCACCTCTTCAAGGGGAGAGTTCTAGTGAAGATGTGCCCTTTGAGATTCCTCCACTAGAGGTTCCTCTGGCTGCTGTCCAGCCTCCTTTGACGGCACCCACGGCTGCTGTCCAACCTCCTTTGGATGATGTCCAACCTCCTCCGGCTGTTCCTCCCTCACCTAATGGGAATCCTTTACAGGGGGAGACCATAGAAAATAGTGTTGTTAATGTTCCTATTCAGGGGGAGCTGACTCCAGTCCAGAGAACTATTGGTGCATTTCAGAAGAGAATTGACAATTCCAACATACTCACCTACACAAGGGGCAGAACCAAGGATGAAAGCCTTCTAATAATGAAGGAATAAGTGTCTCCAAGAATCAGCAACAGCAGCCAGAGAAAACCTTGAGATCGATATTTTCAGGGTTTTGAAAAAAACCCTGAAATTGCTGAAATCGATAAGATGATGTGAGGCCTGAAAAATGACTGTATGAGGCTGAAATTGCAGGCGAAGGACACTTGAACAGATGTGAAGCACTCCTCAAAAAATCAGAATTAACTGATAAGTGGAACCCCAAGATCGACAATTGTCAGGGTTTTGAAAAAAACCCTGAAAGTGTGAAGAGATATCGATCTTGAGAACTTGATGTAGCTTGATGTAGGTGCTGGAATACTGATCTGCCGCAGGTCTGAAGCTCCAATATAGTGAACAAAATCCTTGTAATATAATGTGAATCTGTCCAATGAAGGCTGAAGTCTTCAATATTCGCAGCAAAGGAGGACAGCACCTTATCGATCAATTCTTCATATCATGAAGTGAGGTAACAAGGGAGGGCAGCAGCTGGATCAATAGATCACCTCATCAGTGCTGCCCTATGGGACAAAGAAGAACAATGCAAAACAGAGGAAAGAAGAGGAGAGAAGAGAACAGGAGAGAGATCGAGAATTAGAGAAGGGGAGGGAATCGTGGATGGTTCTAATTCATAACCCGCTCTGATACCATGTTAAGTGGATCTGAATTAGAACTCTATGCTTGGATGATTAATTCATCCTAAGCACCTTCTTATTTATAAGAATAATAGAATAGTAAAATATGTACATGAGCAATGTGGGACTAAACCACATAATACAAAACTAATTAAATAACAAAGAAAAGGTCCAGAATACCCCCACGGTATTCTGGCCATATATCTAACACATGTGTTTCCAAAAATATCGATGATAATATATTAATAAGGATTTTGAAACTTTTGACATGAGCTATTAGTGGGAGAACCCAACAAATGCCCTTCATGGGGTATTGAGCTGACTTGGAACAGGGCACTGCTATCTAGGCAATGCCCTATTTCATGTGTAGTTTAGATTTACCATATTATCTATCTACATGGCTGGACTGGAGGATATGCAACAATAGAGTTTTACAACATTCAACCTTTTCCCTACATTAAAATGCCTGATCTCTAGTTTACTAGACTGGAAGGATAGGGACCAAAGTCAACACAGGATATTAGGAGCAAGAATTAGTAAGATTATCCAAAGAGAAATCATTGGGAGCAAGATTTTAGGTAACAAAAGTGACTAATAAAGTCCATACATGGTTTTGCACACAGAGAATTTCAAGGAGAAGAGAATTACGTGTAATAAAATGTTCTTCCATGGGAGCCTTTAGGAGAACTGACTGCAATTGGTGAGCTTGTCAATACAACATCACCAGGCTTGGTTTTATTCTCACCGACAGTACTGTCTTTATCAATTGTCTCTTTTTGCAAAAGCATGCCACCCTAAATCGACAAACCTATCAGGAAGCAAGTAACAAAAAAAAGAGGAGCATGGAAAGATGGAAACATGTACACACACAATGGTAAATATAAATTGCAGTGAAGGAAAAATAACAGTCAGAGAAAGTGCAATGCAGTAAGGAAGCAATCAACTACTATAATTGGCTGAAACATACAGGTCAAATCACAATTCGACTAATCAATGGAGATTGAAGTTGAAACATTGTGTACATCCACCGGACAATTCCCAGAATTTCCTCCTAACAATAATAAGGGCTGAGGGATCAGGGATTCTGTCAACCATAAAACAAATCAAATACAGTCCTCAAAGCCTAAGTGAGTTCATTTGTATTTCTTTATTTCTTCTTTTTTTTAAATAAACAATTCTTTAATTACGGTATTGATTTCAAATCTGTATATTTTGAGGTAACTGCGTCATGTATTGTCCGTTGTTTTTCAATGAACTAATGAAGACTACTATAAAAATGTGCTGTACAATTAACGGAAATTACTGTTAAGGTTCCATGGGAATGTCCACATGCCATAAAATGTTTAATATTACTGAATTAAGTATGACACATGTTACCAAATGAACCCATGAAAAATATGGTCACTGTAATCTGCATCAGAAATTTCCTTGAGAATAATATTGAGATTTAACCACACCCATGAAACAGTCGCAAGATAAAAATGAAGGCTGTTTTCTTACAAGGTCATGGATTTTTTTTTAATTTTTTTTTGAGGGGGGGGGGGGGAGGTAAGTACTGTTAATTGGATTATAAAGCACAAATATTAGGTCCTACGGGAGACAATTTTAAATAAGTGTGCTGTTAGAATAATGTACTCCAGAATACCGTGGGGGTATTTTATGTTATTAAGTGTTTACTTGGCTATGTGGGTTTAGTCCCACATCACCTAGTTATATTATTTGTAACTTCCCCTCTATTATAAATAGAGAGGTCTTTCTCTCATTAATACAAGCTATTCTATTATTTTCTTTCCTCTCTCTAACCCACGATTCAACCAACATGGTATCAAAGCTGGTTTGATCTAGGTTAGAGAGAAAAAAAACTCTAATTTCTCCCTCCTTTCCTTCCAATCAATCTCTCCTCTTCTTCTCCTTTTTTTCGTTTTTTTCCTGCTCCTGTTTTTCTCCTTTTCAGCCCAAAAACAGGAGCAGCACTAATGAGGTAAACATATATCGATGATTTAGTGCTGCCACCCTTTCTCTTCTATCAATTTTTATTAAAAAAACAGTTGGAAGCCTCTTTTGCGATTTGGAGTTCCTCCCATTTTGAGATCAGATTTCGATAAACCTGATCCTCTAACAGAGGAACACCCTGTGCAGCCTTTTTCCAGCCATATGTTACCCTATTCCTACACCTAACTCCCCTCTTTTCTTTCTCTCCATCAATTATTAACTTTTCCAGCCTAAATCCCCAAATTGATTTCAACTTGTCAGGGTTTTTTAAAACCCTGACTCCAATCAATTTTGGGGTTTTCCCTTGTCAGATGTAGCCAATATTTCAGGGATATCCCCCAACTAATCCAAGCCCTAATCGACCTCCGTTTGAACACAGTCTGAAGGTTGGATCTGTCCCTACAGCAAAATCTACTCATCCTGCCTTTTTTGTTCCCTGTTAAAACCCTAACTCAAATCGATATTAGGGTTCCAGGTTTAAGTTCTTGCTGCCTTTTAAGGGACGATTACTCCACCTACAGAGACCACTCGACCTCAGTATTTGCCTCTTTCCAAGAGTTGGAAGACCCCCAACCTCAATCGATCCTTCTTTTCAGGGTTTTTTCAAAACCCTGACCCATAACAATTTTAGGTTTAGGGTTGTTTGCTGCTATTGGAGTTTTTTTTGTTGGTGTTTCTACCATCAAGAAGGACATTCTACTTCAATTATTTATGGCTTGAAGAAGGTCTATTGCACAAGATAGCTGCTGCCCTCCTTTTCTGCGATTTTTTGGTGTTTCTCCCACATGAAGATCAAATCTCAATTACCAAGGAGATTGGTTATTCGAACAGGAGATACCTTTCAGTAGTTGCGGTTAGCATGTATTACAATCAGCTAGCACCTTTGACAAGTCATCCTCACTTTTGTTGAAGCCTCCTTCCCTACAATCGATATTCCCTTTCAGGGCTTTTTCCAAAACCCTGGCTATAATCGATCTAAGGGGTAGGACAGTCCACTATTGCTGATTTTATGAGGAGAGTTTTATCAACATCAGAGGAGTATTCAGCCCATTATTCAGCATCTTACATCAGGTTTTTTAGTAAAAATTACAAATCATTCTGTTGGCTTGGTTTCTTCAATTTACAACCTATTTCACTTACTTATTACTCTATGGCTGGCTGCTTCAACTGCCTACAGATGTGTCTGGTTATTTATCTTATTTTGCTGGTTATTTTTTAGCTTCACTACCTACCTGGCTGGTGTTATTGATTGGCTTCTGTAAGCATGACTGGTTGATGTGTTACTGCTGCCTTCATGTGGAATCCTGCTGCCCTATGATTGTGACTGAGTTCCCTTTTATTGGAGATCGAATTTCTTTCATTATTGAAGACTCGAATCTGCTACCCTGGAGATCAGCCTATTTGGGATTACACCAGTGTTCCACGATTTTTTGGTTGCACCTACGAAGTTATTCAGTTATGTGAAGCTTCTCTGGTTCAAATCCAGCATACTTTGGAGCTTGAATCCTAGCATTGTTACTGATTCAGATCTGATCCAGTTTTGTTGAGGCTACTTCCATTCATTGCTGTCCGGATATCTTCTTAGTACTGTCTAGCATATGGGAGTTTCTACCTTGGAATCTTTTGCACAATTGCTCCTCCTTGTTTGAAGATTGATCAAGCCTTGACAAATGGAGCATTTCCTTACTTCGAATCAGATCTGTATACTTTTCAGATTTGAATATTGGAGTTAGGAGTTTCTCCCCTGCAGGGGGTTCCATTCAAAGTGTTTGTTTGATTGATGGAAGATGGTTGGAGCTTTCTATGTTGCCTAAGTTGATCCTACTCCATTATCCCACTACTATTTTTCTTTCACCACCTTCCAAAACATACCTTTGGCATTACCCATAACACCCTTGGAAGTTCATGGTATTCTCTTCTTTACCATTTCTTCTTTTTCCATTACACTTGGCAGCCATTGAACCATTTTGGAATGTTATGTTTTGCCCTATCTCGAACCTAATCTCTCTTATGTCCACGTGCACTACACGTGAGGGGGGGATTATATACAGTATACCTGCAACTATTGCAGAGAGCAGAACATGCAGGGACACTTGGTGCAAAACATAGAAGGTCAGAGGTTTCATCATTGCCAATGAGTATCTACCTTGTTATTGGGTTACGTTTGCCGTAAGGGGGAGGCTGGTGTTAAAAGTTTTGAAGATGTTTGGTTATTGCCTGCCCATATGAGATCCTACAGTTTGGTTGTTTTTCCGCTGCTTGATCTTTATTGCTGCCTGACTCATCTGCTTGCTGCCCTAGTTACTTACCTTCAAGATTATCAGTCAGAGATTCATCCCTGGACAATTGTTGAAGATTGGTGACAATTTATCAAGTCTGCCCAAGTTTGAAGGTCTATTTTTTTCAAGTTCTTGAAGGTCTATTTGGGAGTTGCATTCATTTTGGAGTTGGATTCTGCTACAACTTATTTTTCCCCATTTTTCATTCAAATTGGGCATTAGAACCTTGTATGCGCCAACTTGAGGGGAAGTGTTAGCATTGTTATGGAGAGAGTTTTTTCTTTTAGAGTTTTTTTCTTTTAGTCCAAGCTGGATCTTCCTACTTTCTTATTTGTACAATCCAGCTTGAGGGGGAGTGTTAGAATAATGTACTCCAAAATACCGTGGGGGTATTTTATGTTATTAAGTGTTTAGTTGGCTGTGTGGGTTTAGTCCCATATCGCCTAGCTTATATTATTTGTAACTTCCCCTCTATTATAAATAGAGGGGTCTTTCTCTCATTAATACAAGCTACTCACGAGCTGTGGCTAATACCCGAGGCATAAAAGAAGCATTTTCTACGGGATCCCGAAACCACCAGCCACCCCGACCTAATTCATGATGAGCCCACCAACTTCCTGGCTAGATGCCTACGGTTAAAAACCACTGACATGTCAAGATCCAAATTCGAATTGGTTCCTGGTCCTGGTCAGAGACCACTGTGTTCGCGCCGGCGGTCCAACAAAGAGGTGAAGTAGTGGTATCTTTCTTTCCATTACGAACGACACGCTTCGCCTACTCCCTCCCCGTGTCCGCGGGTTGATCTTCCAACATTGGTGGCGCAAGTGCTAACTCTAAATTCAAATTGTGGGGTTGACCTAGGGCAAGCGCCAAATCGATCGCCTCCTGCCCCTGCCTCAGACGTCTATGAGAATAGCTTGTATTAATGAGAGAAAGACCCCTCTATTATAAATAGAGGGGAAGTTACAAATAATATAAGCTAGGCAATGTGGGACTAAACCCACACAGCCAACTAAACACTTAATAACATAAAATACCCCCAAAAGGACCAGAATACCCCCACGGTATTCTGGAGTACATTATTCTAACACTCCCCCTCAAGCTGGATTGTACAAATAAGAAAGTAGGAAGATCCAGCTTGGACTAAAAGAAAAAAACTCTAAAAGCAAAACTCTCTCCATAACAATGCTAACATGTGCAGTCAATAGGATCATTGGTGTGTTTTAGGAATTTTTTTTTTTTTAATTTCTAAAAGAGTCCTAAAAGTCACTTAAGTCTTTTAGGAAGTTTCTACGTTTCAAAGTTTATACTTTTTTAAGAAACATTCACATTATGGGTCCAAGAACAGTCGAAAGTTTCTTTTCAATTTGCTTCTACCCAAGACTTAATTTATTGAACAGCCAAAATTTTTCTGAACAAGTGATGGAATATGATATGAGAGTTTGTTTATGTGAGGTATGCTTGTGTGACCAACATTTGACTGATGGTTTCTCTTTTCTTCTTTTCTCTACAATCCACCCTTTTTATGCTTCTTGTTTTTCTAGGTCCTGTTTGCAGCCCTAAAACAGTATCTTGTACATGTTCCTTCAATGTTTATTTTATTTTTTTAAACCCTAATCCTTTTCCCACCATCTGTTCCCAATAGTTCAGGCTTTTTGTTCAGCCACAGAGATCTGAAACCCTAGGCTGTCTTACATCATCCCAAGGGAAGATAACATGCAGATTTGTGCGCAAGAAAAGAATTTTCCTAAATCTTCTACTCTAACAGGAATTCTTCAACCCTTAATCCCTTATGAACTGCTTTGTTTAATCTACAACAAATTTATTATCAGACATCAAATGCATGCCATAATAAATTAATAAATAAGTGAAGGCAACAAATCTGATGAAATATGGTTAAGGATACATAAGAAGAATAAATTTTGACCTTCTGATCTCGTCTACGGGATTTCAAGTGGTGATAGATGTGACGGTAGTATATAGTTTGTGATGCCAGAACCACAGTCGTAATTGTGTACAACTGCAAAACACAATTGAAGCAGTTAAGTACAAATTCATTCCACAAATACAAACAGGTACCTAGGAAATTGATCAAGGAAGTAATTCCTTGACCACCAACCTAGTTTGGGCAACATTCACACTAATCTACCCATTCAGACCATTGGATGGATAAATATGGTACTATTGGAGATCGGTAAGGTGTCAATTTCAGAGCCAAATCCAATCATATACTCCCATATATCATCATTTTCCTCTTATGTTTAAGGAATTAACTGATTTTTCTTCTCAAGCCTTTTTTAAGCTTCAAAAAGTCATGTAGCAAGATACTACGGCTGTGTGCGTGTGTGTGTGTGTACATAAACAATGAAGTAGAGCAGAAAATGTGTGCACTGCTGGAACTCTTACCACTGCCATATAGTATTGCGTCGGAAGCTGCAAAGTAGAGCAAAAAATGTTTAGTGAATAGAAAGCCATTGATCGCATACACCTAGGAAATAAATTATCAACCCTACCAATAGACTAACAATGAATAATTATGATACTTTCATTATCCTATGCTACATTATAGACATTTTGATTTCATGTTACATTGTAATCCCAGATCAAGATGTCCCAATACCCAAAGTAGAGTGAATTTCAAAGGAATCTGCACTATTAGCACTCTAGAACCAGACATGCCAAATTACACTAATCTTGTTAAGCATGCATCCAAACAACTGGAATAGAGGGTGGCAAATAGCTAATTATCAATATGGATCCGTTGTCGCACAATGTAGGTTATCTGTGTCTATCTAGTCCAAACTAGGATCCTAGACAGAGATTAATGTCCATGTCCCATGTTATCCCAGTCCATATCCAACCTGATTCATCTGAGACATTGTATTTCAATCAAACTTATTTTGCAGGTAATTAAGAGCACAATTAAACCCAAAAAAATTGCTTCAAGGTTAGAACTCCAAAACCGGTTAAATACAAAACTTTTCCCGACTAAAACTAATTATATACAACACATCAACTAAAATTTGGGATTTTTCGAAGAGCACAAACATTGTGGGACTAATGACCCACTTCCTTATCCTTTTACTCTAAATTTTGAAATGCTTTTCATAATTACCAGGGTATTGTACTGAACTTATTAAAAAATATATCAGTTGTCTTGCAGATTAGTTAATGGTTTGGGAAAAGAAAATGGCAATCACTAAGGGATCAAGTATTCTGTTACATCTTATTCTTAAATTCAGTCCAAAAGAATCATGATGTCCAAATTTCCCAACCTAGTCTTCAAATATGACATGTTATTCTTGTCCTAGACCTGAATTTCTGAAGAAGAAATTTTTTGGGACCCGGTTTTAATTGAGTTGGACAGAATGTTACTGTTCTTTGGTTAAAATATTGCCACCCATAAACCAGAGGTCGTTGAATTATCCATTTAAGGAGTAGCCCATTTTTTTGGTAACACTGATTGAAAGTGCTAAGGCTTCTGGTTTAAGAATGTAAGCCAACGAAGCCTCATCGCAGATAACTTTGAAAACAGTTGAGAAGATGAAGCGCACCGCAATAATTTTTATAACTAACCTGGAAGTGATTCAAAAAGGGGTTAAGGTTAGGTCAACTCACATCACAACATCAGCAAGCATGGAATATAATATATATCTTATTACATTACACTGTGGGCTGTGTAATGATGATACACCTTTGAAAAACAAATGAGTGAGTTATTCTTTTTTCTTTTTTTTTTGGGTGTCAATTATGGTATTATTCATAAGTTACCAATTAATTCAAAACGAAAACTAATATCCTTCTAACTTGATAAAAGTTGTAAAGGAGAGTTAACCTTGAAATCCTTGCAAAACTATCTGAAACAACTAAAGACCAATTTCCCGTCAAAGCTATAAAAATATATAATCATTCATTTTCCGCTAAAATTTTGAAATAACACACATTTAATTAGATAAGTTTCAAAAACTTTGAAAACAGGTAAGAATAATTGCCAAGCAAAAAACAGTAATTAATAAATGATCTGATTCCTGTAACATGGCATTAAAGCGTTAAAACAAAAATGGTTTAACATACAAAATCAGACTTCACTGCAAAAGAATGATCGTTTGCACTGTCTATACAGGGTTATCTTTAGATCAACTAGCAACCTAGAACAAATAGTGCATCAGACACTGGGTCAACCAGGCCTCCAATCCAGATCATTTGGTGTGTCGAAAGTCCATTTCAGTCTAAACCAATTATTACTTTTAAACCAAGTTTTAAACACTACCCAATAAGATTGACATTATGCTATTCCTTGGCAAATTTGATTAAGTATGAGTTTTACAAAATTATTTCATGGTGCAGATATTTCCACCCAAAAAAAATGAGGGATGAACTTACAGTGGCTGGCTCCAGCAAACAGCCAAAAAGGTTGAAAAGATCTCTGCAATTGAAGAAAATATGCAAGGCATCAAGTGCTACAGAAGAATGAAGCAAGCAACTTTCAACCAGGAAATAAAGTATTCAACAAGAAGTAAAATGAAATTCCACAATGCATAGACCAAGTGAAAGTGTCACCGAACCAGACACTAGAGAGCTTCCATTTTTTCTTCTAATTTTGATTTCTATGCAAAATTTACTATAAATAAACTGACATAAACAATGATAAGCAGCATGTTTATTAGATAACACAGCCAACACATATTCAAATAACACCATAAGTCTAAAAGCCTCCACCTTCCCAACTATTATCCAAAATGGGCCCTGGTTTTTAATGTAAATGAACTATGGAACTAAATTTTGTTTAACAAAAAATTGACTTCATCTGAAATACATCTACTAGTGCTCCATATCATGATGTTTATCATAAAGAAGTTAATCAGTCTATTATATGACTCAAATAAATGCATTCAAACAACATGATATCCAGTAGGTCCCCATCTCTTGTTGCTGATACAAAAAATGACCAACTTCTTCCTCTTAACATAATATCTGAAACAAACCCTTGACTAGTAGTTATCCAGAAAGAGATCCTAGATTTGCATATCTTCTGATAATATAAGACTGGTTTGAATTTGAACTTGCAGCAACAATCCACTTCTCCTTATTCTTGAGAACTTCGTACCGACAGAGAAATCTAGCATTCTTACTGACTATTGAAACAGAATTCTACTAAAAGATAAACAATGTCTCCAGATTACATTCATAATCTCTTTGAAAGAGTTGAACAAATATTTTGAAAAAGAACACTAGGTCATTTTTTATGATCAAATAAATTAGATGGAAACAAAAATATAGATTGGAAAAAGAACAGTGAGGTATACAATCCTTACCCGACTATCCATGTCATTAGGAAAGCAATGGAAAGTCCCTCTGTTGTCTTTTCCTTGTAGTTTGTGATGATTTGCGGCACTTCAGCAACACCCCAGCTGATCACACTAACCATACCCAGACCTAATGACATTCCATCTTTTACATCGCAAAGACAATACTTCATATAGATTCTAGCCCATCGTGAGCAATGCTGATTTCTAGGGCAAACAGGCAAAGAGCCTTTACGTAGGCCCATCACATCCGATGATCTCGGACCTCTGATTAAAAGAAGGACGAATGATAAAAAAAAAATTATTATGTAAGGTAAATATCAGTAAGCCTTCTTCAACATGAATTTATGAATCACTCTTCAACCAATAGAATCACTCTAAGAAATTGATACTGAGAATTAATAGGACTAACTAAATAGATGTCAATCACAGATTAAACTTCATGAAAATGTCATAAGAAAATATATACATGAAGATTTAAGGGCATAGCAGAGTCCTAGACACTAAAATGATAAAACTAACAAAATCTGAATTTTCTGTATATGTGTCTCTAAAAATAGGGCTGTGTGGTCTAAAAACAGAAGAAAACTCGTTAAAACAACCAACTTCAGGAAATGGGCCAGAGACTTGAGAAATGCATGACATAAGATGAAGCTGAGAACTCAGTAAGTTTCAGTTGAGCAAGCGAACGGGACATTTCTCCTGAAATTTTGAAAAGAAAAACCAAAAAAGGATGGAGAGCTAATCCATGAACCTTTGTAGAATATCAAATTACAGCCCCTTAAAACTTCAAAAGAAAAAAGATGAAACTAAATGCCAAGAATACAGGAAGTTCCTTGAAAATAGAGTTCAGATTAACAACCTTAACTACAAATCACATACTGATATGTGTTTTAGGAATCATTGTTGAGGAAAAGAAACTAAATAAAAGATTACATCCAAAATACAAATAATTCGGTTCTAAAATATACTTGTCAACATGGGCAGGGATAGGAAAAAAAATAAAAACCAAATTGAAACAGAACATTCGCATATGAGCTATATTACCAAAAGCTTTGTTAAGGACATAAATTAGACTCTGGATATTGCAGAGAAGTTTTCAATGGACCAGAAAACCAGCAAAACCTCCTAACCTAGAATATCAATAACAGAAAGAAGTAGGTTTCATTGGCCAACAATAAACAGAAACAGAGCAAGCAAAGATAAGGATTCCAAAAACCTGTGCGAGACCATTCAAATACTATCACCCTATCAAATTCTGTAACTTTTCAGGACAAAGAGATCAACTCCAAAACCAACCATTCGGATAAGGCAAGATGCCAACAAGAACCCATAAACCAATTATCAGAAAGAAAGGGTCAATTTCTGTCTTCTGCAAATCAATCAACCCGTGCCACAACACTTTCTCTTGTGATTTAAGAGCCAAAACCCAAAAATAAGAACTTGAAAGTAACCATCAAAACTTGTTTTCTCTACCCACAACAACAAAATGCATATGGATTTCAATCACTATTATTAAAACAATACCGTTTCAGAAGAAAAACAAAGATTTCAATATTCACGCGTGAAGGAGATGAGAGACATATAAGAGATATGTCTCGGCTTACTAGAGTCCAAAAGATTGGGAGAAAAACTTTTGAAGTAATTGAGGTATTGAGATTATAGAATGTCGTTCTTGGAAAAGCCAACTGTAGCTGGCAAAAACTGGTGTGGACGTGGCAAAAATAGGAAGAATCGCAACCAACGCGCCGCGAGAGGTGCTGTAAACAGTTTAGAATATTGACACGTTGATGACTTCTAAAGGTCTTGATCAGTTGCCTTTTTTTTAGCTGCTTTCGAACGTCAATTCCACTCTTTCTTAACCCGAACCTGAGTTAAATCCGATTCAACCCTAATTGGAATGAGACGAAAGAATTATTATTATTATTTTTTTTTGGGTTATTTCCAAATGCCCCCCTAAAAATGGCCAAATTTACAATTGCCCTCCTGAACTTTCACTAATTTTACATGCACCCCTGCTTTCCAAACTAAGTACCAATCTAGTCCCTCCCGTTAGTCAGAGACGTTATGTTGTAATGCATCCTAGTTTTTGGACCATTCTGCCCCTTAATAAGTAAGAATGACCAAAATGCCCTTCAAAAAAAAACCTGCAACTCATCTTCTCCAAATCGATTTGGGGAAGATAAGTTGCAGGTATCCTTGTAGGGAACACCATGGAACCAATCTTGATTCACTCTCGTTCCTTTCCCTCTTCCATTTGCTTTAGGTTTTAACCCATTTGTATCTGTGTTTCTAGCTTTTGCTTTTAACTCTCCGATCAGCTTTATTTATGTTCACAATCTAGGGTTTGTTAATTATTACCGTCTTCAAAATGACAGTTTAAGTTCAAAGAGTAATAACTAATGGAATTTTATACTGCTTTGATTAGGTTAAAAAATTTCGGATTCGTGAGATGGAAGTCATTCACGTAAGGTCGTTGGAACTACAAACGATGGGGTGGATTTGATCCTGTATCGAGTGCAAATGCGAAACCTCCTGGAGTTGAGTTGTGGGTTGTCTTCGATGTCCCCAAGATCAGGTCGATTCAACCTGAAAAAATCTAACCCACAACTTCTCGGGTCTCTTCTGTGCTTCGATTAACTTCTATGTCCGCACAATTTCCTCCCCATCTCCTTCTTCTCCGCCTAGGTTTCCTCTTCTTCTATTTTTTCTGATCCACATTTCTTTGCACCATAGCCGACAATGGATTCTAGAGAGCTTGAAAAAAAACTGATGGCAGCCAATGGATTCTGATTCTATGTTGGATTTGAAAAGATGGGAACAAAAGAAAAGAAATAGGGACCTGATGCTTATTGGGAGGGAAAATGGAAAAGGACATCAAAGACATGATGGGATCAGAATGATAAATTAGTTGAGGATGGGTGTGGCCATGGCTGGAATTCAGATTGGGGTTTTGTTTAGACAAGGATGTGGGATAGATTAGAAGTAAAAAGAAATGGAGAAGAGAATCAGTGATGGTGGAATGAGGGTTTTTAGAATGAAAATGACAAAAAAGAGAAAAGAATAAGGATTGAAAGGAGGAGAAATAAGGGTTAGTGGAGATGATGGCGGTTTTAGCAGAGATGGGTTTCGAGAGAGGGTTGGTGATGGGGTTTCGGAAATGGAAGATGTATTTGCTTTGGGGCTTGGAATCATCTACTGCTTATGCTTCTTCACATTGGAGCTTTCGACCATTATCAGCTACCCTTAGATATGGTGCTCTGCCACAGGAGGTTGTTTTTACTGAGAACCTAACTCCCTGGTTGAAGTTGCTCCCTTGTCGAGATAAAGCTGGGCTTGCTGTTCTAATGGACAGACCTTCTATCTATAGCCTGCAACTCATCTTTCCCCAATCGATTTGGGGAAGATGAGTTGTAGGTTTTTTTTTTTAAGGGGGCATTTTGGTCATTCTACCCTATTAAGGGGCTGAATGGTCAAAAAACTACAATCCGTTATAACATAACGTCTCTGACTAACGGGAGGGACTAGATTGGTACTTAGTTTGGAAAGCAAGGGTGCACGTGGAATTAGTGAAAGTTTAGGGGGCAACTATAAGTTTGGCCATTTTCAGGGGGGCATTTGGAAATAACCCTTGTTTATTTTTGTATTGAGAAATCTTATTCATGGCCTCATGGGAAAGAGGGGAAAAATATCACCTCAATTTGCTTGCTCATCAATTTCCTCAATTCCCTCTAATAGAGTAAGGTGGGCCTCACCACGGGTAGTATATTAGGGCAGGGGATAGGGTGGTCATTTCTGCCCTTCTATTAGATGGAATTGAGAAAATTGAGGGTAGGCAAATTAAGGGGATAAAGATCCAGAAAGAGGAGCATGAGACATCCGAAAAATTATCACCTCAATTTGCTTGTCCGTCAATTTTCTCAATTCCCCTAATAGAGGGAGGTAGACCCCACCTGGGTAGTGTGTGTGGGTAGGGGGTAGCGTAGTCATTTATGCCCCCTATTAGTTGAAATTGAGGAAAGTGAGGGACAAACAAATTAAGGGGATAAAGATCCTAAGGCATTCTAATTACAAAGATCAAAGAGCTAAGGAGTAGAATTGGGCCACAGTGTTTTGCTTTCCAAAGACGGATTTCTGGCTAGAGAATGAGCAATAAAGTTTACATCCCTATGAACATGTGAATGTCTTCTACAATTCTAGCTATAGCCAACGGAGGAGGAACAAAACAAAAGAATGTTTGTGTCTTATAGGTAACGTGGGTGAAGTCCAATTCAACCCTAGTTAGAATGAGATAAGAGGGCTTTTGGTAATACTTTGATAATCGTTTTTTCAAGCCGTGACTTAGGCATATAAAAAAAGGAATAAAGTAAGTGTCTGAATCATCCGGTCTGTTTTCACGCTCCAGAACGAACCAAATTAAAAATATGGTGTACCAAGAATGCCCAACAAAACATGGTTACCCTGCATCTCGAGATCGTTTTGAGGAAACAAATATGGGTAAGGGATCATTATCTGCTCCATTTCCCGGGCAGGTCCATTTTCCCAAGTTCATCAAATAAGGGATGAAAATGATCACCCTACCCCTACCCGAGTGAGGTCCACCCCTATTAGAGGCACTTGGGGAATGGAGCATATAATTTTGTAGGTATTTGTTCCCCATTTTCTGGATAAAACATGAACGTTTATCTACTCCATTTCCTAGATAGGTCAATTCCCCCAAGTTCGTCTAATAGATGGGTCGAACTAACCACCCTGCCCCAACACACTGTCTGCCCGGGTTTGAAATGGAGCAGGTAAAAATATATAAACATCCTTATCGTTTGATGAGTGTTCAACACTACTTCCAGCAACCGAACTTGAGCCTCCAATCATAGGAGTCCCTTAGTTACTAATTTTGCATTTTATACACGTATCTAGACGTTTCATTCAAAAAAACGTATTTTACCATATATTTTTGTATATATGGCAAAAAAACTCATTTTTTAAGTGCACCCGTATTAGATACGTATTAAATGCGTTTAATACTTTTTAACTTAAGTTTAGTTTTGTTTAAAAAAAAAAAAAAAACTCAAAACTTAAAAAAGAACAAATGCATAACAAAACCCTCGCATAATACGATTTTGGTCTTCTTCTCTTTGAACCCTAGTCGTTGGTTGCCCCCATTCCATTCATCTTCTTCATCTCCGTTCTCATTTTAGTTCAGCTAGACGATTAATTGCAGTTGGGTAAATCAATGATTGTAGAGCTGGACAAGCTTTGTTCCTCTTCTTTGTCTTTGTACGCCAAACGGTTGCAGTGGTGGCCTAGTCGGAACACTCAATTTGAGGCTCTCTTCTTTGTCTTTGTAAGTCGTTCCTCATTTTTTTCTTGTTTGTTTGTTTTTTTTTTCTGCTTCATGTTTGTGTGGTTTAATTCAAGGAACAAAATTTCATAACAAATATGATTCTGAGTAACATTAATTGACAAAATTGCTATTTGATGCAATTGATCTTTGACTATAATTCTAATACCATGTGAAGTAGTAAATCGTTAAGCACAAGCTTGGCAGCAGCCAGCAGGTCATATGAGATCTACATATGAATATATAAAATTTTAACCTGTTACTAAGGTACATGAACTTTCATTGGTGATGTTAGTTCATCTTATAGATGAGTTCTTTGATGTGAGCTAACTTAGAAATGAGTTATAGAACACATTATTTTTTATTTTTAACTTTCATTGGTGATGTTAGTTCATCTTATGGATGAGTTTTTTGATGTGAGCTAACTTAGAAATGAGTTATAGAACACATTATGTCTTATTTTTATTTTTTTTATGCCTGATAAAATATTTTTATTGATATTTTGATTTGTTAAATAATAATTTTATGAGATGTAATTACGAAATATTATATTGCGTTTATTTTATTTGTAAGTTTTCTTTTGACAAAATCATTGTTTATATGCTATTATTTTGTTTATTATATTACCCCAGATGTTTTTTAAATTATTATTACAGTCCGTTTAATTAGTGAACGTATCAGTAACTGTTTAATTGCCGTTCCCGAATTTGCTGAAGTAAGAGCAGTCCTGGTTTACATTCAACTTTAGCCGCATTCTCTGATCTCTCGATTGTAGCAGACTACTTTGGGAGGTCCAGAAAAGTTGCTGGTTGGAGTTGCAGAATTGTGAAGTCGAGAGAAGTTGCTGGTTGGGGCTACAGATCTTCTTCTCCATAAATCTCAGGTAGGCGACCCTCTACACTCTCTTTTCTCTCTCAATCCTCTGCCAGCTCTCTATCTCTCAAAAACCTAGAACCCCCTAAATATTCAATCTCAGGTAGGCAAGGTTTAAATAAATTTCTGATCGTGCAAGCGGGGTTTGGGGAAATCTTGGTTTGGTTTGAATCTCAGTTGTATTTTTTGTTGTGGTAACTGTAAACAAGAGGTTTATTGTCTTCTTTAGTACTGCTGTGTTGAATTTTAGTTCTTTCCTTGTTTTTTGCGTAAGAAATTTGAAAGTCTTCTACACCATCATCCGGATGCCTGTGTTTTAGTGTTTTCCGAAACGATTGAACTTGATTTCTTTATGGACTTTGTGAAGGATGGGTATGCTCTCTAACCACATTTCCCTATTTGCATATTTAAAAAATTTATTATCAATTTATTGTCTATGGCTTTGATTGTAGTTCTATATATTGGCAGTAGAAATGAATTATATATCACATTTACTGTATTCAGTGAAATACAGTGACGAGTTTTGGTGTTTAGAACATCGGAAAGAACAATAGAAAGATTTAGCTTAAGTGCCTCAATAAGTCCACAGTTGGTAAGCCAATGTGCTCGTTATGGACTAAATTATGGAAATATAGGATACTGATTATGCCAACCACAGTGGGTTATGAATCACCTTATGATTTTGGAATAGTTGTGTACCTTTTAAGGCTTTAAAACAGTTAGATTTCTACAGTTTTTTCAATTTTCTTTTCTCTTTTGTTTTAAAACTGCTAGTTCATTCGGAAAAAACAGATTAACGGGGGGTGGGGTGGGGTGGGGGGATAATAAAATATATAGATAATTTATTTTTTTAAAAGAAAAGAAGTCAATCATTATGCAGATGGACCTCTTTACTTCTTATATCAGACCCATTCAGGGCCTTGATTCTCAAATGTAATTTCAGTTTCCATGGAGACTGACAACAGCAAATGAGGTGGCAGCAGATGATTTAGCCAAATAAATGGTGTCCCACAAACCGCCCTGAACCCCACTTTCTTGAATCACACTATTTGTCAATGCAAAAGCCACCCATCCCCCAATGAAAAAGCACCCATTATCTCATACACCTCACTTCTATCAATTAATACACCCTATGAGAGGATCCAAGAATGCAGGGGAATGGTGGCGGATATGGCCATAAATTTTCCCGTTTACTCCAGCAACTCTGCAACTGAATTTAGTTTCGAAGACCAGTAAAATCCAGGAGTCGTTTTTACCCCCCAAAAGACAGGTTTGTATATTATACGCGTTTAGAACGGTTGGCCATAAATTTTCCCTTTTACTCTGGCAACTCTGCAATTGATTTTAGTTTCGAAGACTAGGAAAAATTCAGGGGGCATTTTTGCCCCCAAAAAGATGGGTTCATGTATTATATGTGTTTAGAACGGTCGGTGTTGGTTTTGGGTTATTTGTTTTTGGGAGAGGGTTGGGTATGGCACCAACTTTCAATAAGCTAGTGGCATACACCAATCACAGGGCTGGACACAGGAGGACAAAGGGGTCTTTTCCAAAAGAGGAGAGAGGATGCCACATGTTGGGCTCCCTGGCCGTGTGCCAGCCTTTTCCCTTTATTTTTTTATGGACAAACCGGCTGGACCGACAGGCAGCTGATAGAACTGACTGATATTTTCCCCTTCATTTCAATAGTAGGTTTAGTCTTCATCTTCATTCTTCGGCGTCTGCTTCTGCCATTCTGGACTCTAGAGCCCTCGATTGTTCACCATTGCACTCTCTGTCTTCTCCATCCAACCCCTCTCAGCTCTCAAAAAATCCCACAGTGTTCCCGGATTTTTTTTCCACTATTGACCTGGAACTGAAACCAATCCTCTGTTGACAACCTCTGGTGGTAACTGAAACCCATCCTTTGTGCTGAACTTCCATTTGATGGTAGTGAAGGTTTTCAGTACAATTTTTTATTGAATTAAGAACATATTACCATTGGAGATCTCTAACAATATTTTGCTGTAAAATAAAACCAGCACAACATGAGCATTCCTTGTTTCCTCATCTCGAGAGTCCTTTGTCAAGCTGATGATTTAGTGAGACTCTGAACTGAAGTAATTTCAAACAATCTTATCTTTCCATATGTGTTGTTGCAGTGATTTGGCAGCGGAATTTCATTAATATCTGATAGTTCTATTGAGTTTCTTTCTCCAACCAGCTATAATGGAGATTAATTTGGGAAAACTTCCATTTGATCTCGATTTTCATCCTTCGAGTCCACTTGTCAGCGCAGGTCTTATCAATGGTGACCTACTCCTGTAAGTACAACAAGAAAAGTCCCATTTGCTTGTCATTTGTGGTTATCTTGATTGAGTTTCTGAAAACCATATTGAATTCATACTGGATCAGGTACCGTTATGCTACCGATTCACAGCCACAAAGGTAAACTGAAGAATCTATCTGATTATGGTCTAATTAGTTTATAGCCAGTTCATCACATCCAATGTGTCTTCATTTATGCAGACAACGCAGTATTCTATGATTTCTATTGGTCTTGCAATTGTTTGGTTTGATAAAAGTCAGGCTCTTATCCTGTTTGTTTGCTCCTTATTCCCATTCTTTTAGGCTGTTGGAAATTCATGCACACTCTGAATCATGTAGAGCTGTTCGATTCATTGATGGAGGCCGTGGTATTGCTATTCATCTTTCTGTTATTTATTTGTTTGGCTTAACTTAATATATATATATATATATATATATATATATATATATATATATATATATATATATATATAAAACTTGTTGTAACCAAGGTTTGGTTAAAACAAGATTGTAACCTTACTTTTTTCCCCCTTGTCTTTTTCTCGAAAGTTATTTTTGTCATGCTTAAGAAAGGGTTTTCAAAAACTAAGTTGAAAGTGTTATCGTTACGTCACTTTCGAAAGCTGTCATTGTCCAAGTGAAATGATAAGATTACCCCTGCATAAATTAACTTTGGGGAATAAGTGAATGGGCAAAGAAGTAAGGTTACGACTTTTTAGTTCACCTTCTTGGTGGCAACAAGATGCACCCTATATATATATATATATACTATTTTATTTATTCACACGTATTCTATCTTTACATGACACGTAAGGTTTAAAACCATTTTTATGTTCATTTGTAACTAAATTAAATTTGTTTTGGATGGAATGTATGCATTCAGCGATTCTGACCGGATCTCCAGATTGCTCAATTCTGGCCACAGACGTGGAAACTGGTTCCACCATTGCTCGTCTAGAAGATGCCCATGGGTGTGTTTTTTGATATCCTACCAAATTGCCATCCATTTCTTCCTTCTTCAGCCCTTTCCATTTGGTCTTTTGTCTGCTCAGCTGCTTCAAAATTGATAATGATGTGTTTTCCTCATGAACAGTGCTGCTGTGAATCGCTTGGTCAACCTGACGGCGACTACTATTGCCTCAGGAGATGATGAGGGTTGTATTAAGGTGCCTTACAATTAATTATATCATAATTTTCCTTTTGTTATGGATAATGTATTAAGGTGCCTTACATAACGCATATCTCTATTTTCCTTTCTTAATGAATTGTGTATTTTGAAAATCTATTTCTTGATTATAATTAGTATGTTTGTTTTCCCCCCCTTTGCTTATAGAGTTATTGGTTTAGTTGTGGTCATATGAGATGTGACTATTACAAAAATGAATACATTCAATGGAACTTAGGAGTGGCACCAATAAGCGACAAGATGGGGGGATAGCAAAATTAGGGATAATCCATTGAGATGGTTTGGTCATGTGGTGGAATGGGTGACCAATAAACCCTCTGGTGTAAGGTCTGATTCATTTGAATTGGAGGTGTTAAAAGTAAAAGGGGAAGGCTGAAAATGACTTTGTTAAACTGATGATAAGACATTATTTTATGAGATAATAAAAGATACTGTCCTAGAATTTATTAAAAACAAAAATGTTTTCCTAGAAGAGTGGAATGTTGGAACAGATTTGTGTAGCCAACCTCAGATAGTTGCTATAAAGCTAAAAATTAGTGAATTTAGAGACATGGGGTCAAACTTGCTAGAAAATGTGGGTTTATTGTATTGAAGATTTGCAGAACATCTTTTCTCTACCTATTCTTTGTTAGCCAAAAAAAGGTGTTGAGGTAATTTCACAATTTCTGCTGGAATGGATTATTCTTGCATGTCCTTCATGAATGTAAAGATCATACTGGTTATTGACCCATCTTGATTTGGGCTGCCATGTCTTTTGTGGCTCTGTTTTGTTCAGTAGGTTGCATTTGAGCATTTTGCAAGAAGTTCATTTGCTTTACCCATGGAGGATTTTTTCTTGTCCCCAATCATTGGGTTCCTTTAGAATATTTGGACCATGTTTGCTGTTTTGAACCTGAATTATCAAAGCTACCTTTGCTGACTTATCTTGTTTGATAGTGTATGGATTAAGCATCCCATAGGCTTTTTTACATACTGATATCCATCCAATAGAGGACTGTCTTTCCTGGATCTGAAGAGATGGTGACTAGTCTGATTAAAATCCTTGAAAACCTGCTTGACAGACCAGTCAAAAGGAACATGTTGGCTCAGTGGGCTGTGGTCGTACTTTCAAAATGCAGAGCAGCAGAGTCAACTCCGTAGATAAAATGCCAGTTTGTGTTTTATTTTACATGGATATTGGTATGCAATTCAGAATCCAACATGGGCTCAGGCTGTTGGCCTCCAAAAATAAGATATGGGAACTTGGAGTGCCATGTGGCATTTATAATTTTGGAATGTTCTAAAATAAAGTTTCTATGAATCTATCATATTAATATCTCTTGAAGTGCTACCAAAGTGATCAAATTATTTATGCATACATACTTGTGTGTGCGGCAAGACAGTTCTGTCATATAAATAAACTTTTACAACACATTAATTAGATTCTTTGAGTACTTCCCTTTACCATTTACCGCTCTTTGTTCTTAGTGTACCCTTTATTTCAATTTTTTTTTTGCTTCTATTTTCTCTTAATACACCAAGGCAACAGTCAGTGTTTTTTATGTTATTGGTGTTCCTAGATATTGGACATGGGTGTTTCTCCTTTTTCAAAGTGATTACCTAATACCAATTGTATAGCTAAAAGATAGCTATATTTGCATAGCATTCGTCGGTGCTTTTACATCTACAGATCATCACCTTGACATGTTCTATGTCCTTATCCCTTCTTGTGGACAAGGTACTACTGAATGTTGAGTTCATGTTTAGTTTGTTTGCATATGATTGTTGTAGAGTTTGTAATATGGAAAAGTTGCTTTAGATGGCCTGTCGAGGCAAGCTTGCTTAAGGCTCTGTATGGTAATGTTTTTAAAAAGTGGTTCTGGTGTTTTTCCATTTTTTTGGGAACAGAAACGGGGTAAAAACTGTATGGCAAGTCTGCTTTGTTTTTTTGTTTTTAAACGAACCGGGCACTTGGCACACTTTTGAGCCAATATGAGAAACACCAAAAGTATGTTTCTCACATTTGAAAAAGACTTCTACCAATTTTCGGTGAAACACCTTCTGACTTAAGTTAGCGTGGGGCAATAATGGAATTTGCCATCTAAAACATAACAATATGTAAAAGTAGCCCTAAATCGCTTAGCAAGCACGACAACCTCTGCAACTTGCCGTCTCCATCTTTGCGCAAAGTCTCTGCAACTCGACCTCTCCATCTTCGTGCACGACCTCTGCTACCCGATCTCTCCTCTTCGTGCACAACCTCTACATGACCTCTCCTCTTCGCGCTTGAGCTCTGCAACTCATCTTCTCCATCTTCACGCTCAACGTCTGCAACTCGACCTCTTAGGCTCTCTTTGGTATCATTTTTATTTTTGATTTTTGCCTATTTAACAAAAATCATTAATGAAAATCATTTTTTATCAAAATGCAAAAATCGTTTGGTAACCAATAGACATAATAGATTGTCTACTAGGAAATAGGTTTGGTATAGCTGTATGCATAATGTTTTTTATGGAGAAGGTACCCCTCTTCTCCAACTTTAGAATCAAAACCAGTAAAGAGAGAGACTTATACCTCCGAACAACCAGAAATCTTGATCACAAAAACCTCTACTCCGAACAAACAACTGTCATTGACGAGGTATCCTCTATTTGCTTTCTAATCCAAGATTGTCTGACCATATACGTACCTCGGACTGCTTGTCTCGAATCTGATTAAAGATGGAGAGACTGAAAATCACATTGATCTCCCATGCGGGAGGGAGTGAACTTGTTTGTGCTATCACCAAGTAAAGAGAGATATGGTTTGTTTCTTCTCTGCTCTTGCTTCAAATCTGAAAATATAAATCACGGACACATAGAGAGCTCTACAAAGGATACATAACAAGAACAGAGCCCACCCCACAGTGTCACAGCAAACCCATGAAGCCTTATCTGCGTCAATAACATGATTCAAATGTCCATTATTCAGAGTTCGCAACCTCAAATAAAAAAGCAAAACAAAAACAAGAACAAGAAAAGCGGAAACTCCGCCATTGGAGAAAGGAAGGTGTTTTCCTAAACAGATGAATATCAAGGAAAAATAATTTAAAAAAAAAGACGAAGAAGGAAAAGAGAAACGATGGACTGAAGAAAGAACTTACATTGCTCCTTTGATCGACAACAAAAACAACCAAAGATGAAGGAGAGAAGGTAACTCCTACATAAATTCTGGCTGGTTTCTGAAACGATAAATCTGGAACTCAACCGACGGGCCACTAGAAATCTGGAAAACTTGTTTACTTACCCTTTAACTTTTGTAGAAGTGTTGGAATCCACAAAGGAAAAGGAATCAGGGGTGTTCAAGTGGGGATTAGTACCCTGCTGTGAATCTTTTAGAATGGGTTAAAATTACGTTGAGGAAGTGAGTGGAGAACAGCAAAAGAAGATAGTGGGAAAGAAGTGATAATGAGGAGGGTGAAACGGAGTTGCAGGGATAGGGTGGGGAGAGGTTGCGGTACAGGGTGGTTGGGGGGAGTGAGGTTGCAGGAAGAAGAAGAAGAAGGCGGAAGGGTGGGGGGGGGGGCTTGAATTTCTATAAAACCCAAATGAAATGACTATTTTGCCCTTCAAATTTGGGACTAATTAACACGTGTTCATTAAAGCA
Organism: Telopea speciosissima; assembly: GCF_018873765.1. NCBI lineage: Eukaryota > Viridiplantae > Streptophyta > Magnoliopsida > Proteales > Proteaceae > Telopea > Telopea speciosissima. Next base: position 58,122,166 of record NC_057923.1, read on the forward strand.
CCGCACAAATAGCGAAAAACACTTTTCAGCCAAAAATCATAAATGGCTTTCAACCTCTTTTTGGTTTTTGGTTTTTGTTTTTTTTCAATCATTTTTAAATAGAAACAATTTTCATAAATGATACCAAACGCAACCAAAAACGTTTTTTAAGTCAAAAATCAGAAATAAAAACTATGCCAAAGATGGCCTTATCTTCGCATTCTGATGGATATTTTGTGATTTAGGGCTTGAAACCGATGGTTAATTTGTGATTTATGGTTTGAAATAGCTGTTAATTTGTGAACAATGGTGGATATTTTGTGATTTAGGGCTTGAAACCGATGGTTAATTTGTGAAATATGCTTTGAAATAGAGATTAATTTGTGAAAAACAATGGTCATTTTGTGATTTAGGGCTTGAAACCGATGGTTAATTTGTGAAAAACGATGGTTACAGAAATGGTTTTGTTAGGTGCGAGCCATACAGAATTCTGTGTCTTGAAGCTTATAGAAACGTTTTTTTTTTCAGTGTTATCCTACAACATTTCAGGTCGCAGAAATGCTAAAAAAAACACAGTAACACAGAAAAGTGTGCCAGGCCTAAAAACACTCAAAAAACACAGAAACGTTGACATACAGAGCCTAACTTGTGTTGGATTGCGGTAGGAGGTTATATCCCTTGGTTGAGTCACCTACAAAGTTTCGGGTACCATATTTTAAAAATAAATAACTCATTTTATCAGAAGTGAATAGAGTAATACAATCAGGATCAAGATAATATGCAACTCAGCCCAATGGTACAACCTCAATTTATAGATTTTATTAATAGGAATAAATTACAGAAGTAACCCTTTAACAGAATAATGATTAGCCTCAGGATAAGTCAACAAGGATAGTCTTATCTAACCAGTCTTAACAGCTGAACAAAGCATCGGCATCTGTATTCACCCTCACTGATGCAGATTTATCACCAAACTGGGCTTCTTTGCTTTGGAATAAGTCTAGGGTTGGGTTATATACATATTGGGCCTTTGATCCCATTGGTTTTCTATGTAATAGGTCTTTATGGACCTAAAATATGGATAATAGGGTTGCATACAGGATTAGTTGTTTTAGTTCCATACTTAGTTTTATTTTGGTGTTTTTGTTCATAAATTGAACCGGTTCAACCAATGGTTCAATTTAAATGTAGTAGTTTTCTTTTAGGGAAATTTATATTTACCTCCCCTGTACTTTGAAAGTATTACACCAGCCTCCCCTCTGGGTTCATCAATTACATCCGTACCCCTAACACTAACTCTGTTAGTTTTGTAACTGAAAAGACAATATTGCCCCTTTCACATGTTGCCTATAAGAATAAACCCACAGTTCATTTTCAAATCTTACCGTTGCATCTCCTGGGATCCACTTCCAACTCCGACGACCTTTCCTTGCAGCTCATTGGTGTCGCCGTTCCATCTAATGTCCGTGTTCTCGGGTTTGTTTGCAGTTGGTAAATAGAACCCTATAGCCACAGTGCTTGTGTATGTTCTCTTTGTGATGCTCGTATGCTTCCCTAAATTGATTCTTCCAACATTGTTCCTATACATATTCCTGATAGAAATATGGAACTACTGGTACCAGCTAACTACTGGAAGGATATAGACAGTGATTGGGGATGTAGCAACACAAGGGGAGCGGATCCAAGCGCTATTGAGCTGGTGGGATCCTCGTGCCACAGCAATTTTTGTGACATTCTGTCTCGTTGCTGCACTAATAATGTTGTATGCGACGCCTTTTCAGGTGGTGGCTGCTATTGCCGGCTTCTACTTTATGAGGAATCAAGGTTCCATCATAGGTTGCTGGGAGTGGCAATCAACTTCTTCCGTCGTCATTCACCAAAAAAAAAAAAAAAAACTTCCGTCGTCTGCCTGTAAGGATGGACGTATGTTGTAAATTGGCGTATCGGCATTTCTCGGAGAGTTAACAGATTCTTTTGTAGATCTTTCTTTCCCCTGTTTCTAGTTGTTGCATGTGATGGGTTGGGTTCGTAGGAGGGTTCCAGCATAAAACTAGTATCAAATTTATCAATCACAAGAGATGAGCTTTTCGTCAGAGATTGCATGGATGAGGGAGGAAGAAAACTAGTTTTAAGAATTATGATTATACTTCTCAAGATAAGGTGGGGGTAGAAATGTAAACTCATTATAATAAGGGTATTTTGGACATTTAGAGATTTTGTAGAAGGTGATGTCATCACTTAACTGTTGGTTGCTAACGTTAGGAGTGTGTTTGTAAGAATCTTTCAAAGTATAGGGGAGGCTTATGAAATAGATGAAACCAGAGGGGAGATTGGTGTAATTGTTTGAAAACACAAGGGTGGTAGATGTAAATTTCCCTTTCTTTTAAGTGTTTGGTGAGGTTGGATTAGGACTCTGTTTCGAGTCTATTTCAGGTTCCTAGTCAGTTTAAGTTACCTAATAGGTTAAGGATTAGGTTAGGCCTTTCTTTTTAGTGTAGGAGTCTATTTTTGAGTCTTTTATACAAGGTTGTAAGGGGGCAAGCATTGAACATGAATTTTGATATTAATGAAAAGCTTTTGCGGCTCTTCTTCTCCATTGAAGATTTTTGCTTGTGTTTGATCAAGGCTGTTGGGATTGGTGTTTCATCCAATCGATACCTTGCGGTGTGAAGTCCGGGTGGTTCTTTGAAGTTTTCATTCAAGTTCAATTCAAGTTCTGGTTTTTATTCAAGTTTTGCATCAAACAGGCTACCCAGGGAATTCTGCAATTAAATTAAGTTTGAATCATCCCCAACCCCTACCATTCTTCTTCTAACCTTCAATACACCCAAACCCTAAATTCCCCCTTTTGTTTTCAAATTTTCTCAAGACCTAAATCCATTACAGACCCAACCGGCCATCAAAACCCTCCCATATTTGGATCAAATTCTCCCCTTACCCATTGTAAAACTCTATCCAAGTCTGGTCCACTTTTGACCACTTTAAACCGTAGATTCCATCTTCTTCTTTCACAAAACCCAAAATCCTACCTCAAACCTTGCTGCCGAGTCATTCCAGCACACTTCCCTCCATTAAAACCTAACGTAACCTTCACTGGAAGACTCCCCAACATCAACTTGAACTAACCCTACCATCAAACCCTAGGCCTACTAAACCCTAACCCTAATTTGACCAAAATACCTATTTTTGACCTACCCGAATTACTGTCCATAGCAGATCCTGGTTATTAGGCTTCTAGTTGGTTCCTACCAATCAAGAACTACATTACTCACCTTCTTTTTCTTATGGATATTCCTAACACTCCTCAAGCTGGAGTATAAATTACGCATATCCAACTTGTACAAGTATGATGAAACTGTAATTTACTCAAGGATTTAGTGAAGAGGTATTGGAATGTAGTTAAGTGGGCGAGCCTTGGCGCAATGGTTAAGTTACACTATTGCAACCTGTTGGTTGCAAATTCGAAACTTGGAAACAGCCTCTTCTACGAAACAGGGGGTAAGGCTGCGTACATTTGCCCCTCCCGGACCCTGCAGTAGCGGGAGCCTCGTGCACTGGGTTGTTCTTTATATCGGAATGTAGATTGCTGCTTGATTGTACAACATAATCGTAGGTTTTGGGATCCTCATTTTTATTTCTTGAAGATGAGATTTAACCCTCAAATTTGAGTTGAATGATTGGAATGAACGAAAGTTTGTTGAGAAAGTGTGTGAGCTCTCCCCCTAACCCTCTCTTCTCTCCTTCCTATATAGTTCAGTTCATCTTTTTTTCTTAGGTGTGATCTCTCCTCCCTCTTCTCTTCTACTATTCTTGTTCTTCCTACTCGAGGGTTCCCCTGTTTTCTTCTAAGTTTCAGGTATTCTTTGTTACAACATCTCTCAGTTTGTTCTGATTTGTCTACCTCAACCAATTCTGGTTTGCCTGTGGTAGATTGTGCAACAACACCAATCGTAGCTCGAAAACCCGTTTTGGTAGGCCATTTTGGTTAGACCAAAATTACTGAAATGCACCGAAATTGGCGAAAGTTCGATGAAACCATAGTTGTCATGGTGCAACAATCCGGCAATCCAGGCAAAGCCCACCTGGATGCCTAGGTGTTGCCTTGACAACTATGACTGAAACAGTGCATTTTTGTCTATAATGTACAGATGACCAATATCTCACGTAAACAGTTAATTTTTGTGTACAATGTGGACATGTTCGAAATGACCAAAATTTCACTGAAATAGTGTCGATTACTTAATTTGGCTATTATTTCATCTCGGTCCTCGTCGAAATCACCAAAATTTCGGCTAGTTTTTGAACTATGACAGTGATTAGAGTATTTTCAAGGCCTATTGATATCTTTAAAAACCAGTATTGGTTCTTGTCGAGCAAAGGATGGATTCATGCAATAGTGGAAAGGGATTCAGCTAATGTGATTAGATGGATGACAGTTTCAAGCGAGGCTTCTTGGAAATATGATCACCCAATAAGGCCTATCTGGCAGCTTGTGGCACAACCTAATTTTGAGTTCCATTGGCAGCCAAAGAGTGCAAATGAAGTTGCAGAGGATTGGCTAAGCAACGAGGTGGTTAGACTCTGAATCTGTTTTGGGGATTCTTTGTTTTTTTTTTGGTAAAGATCTTGATGCAGATTCATCATAGAAATAGGCTTATTTCTTTAGAAATAAGTCTAGGGTTGGGTTATATGTATGTTGGGCCTTTGTTCCCAAGGGTTTTTTTATGTAATAGGCCACTTTAATGAGCCTAAACTAGGGGTATATAGGTTGCATACGGGATTAGCCCAATATTTAGTTATTTTTATGTTTTTAGATTGAACCGGTTTAGAATTGGTTGCATCCAATTGGTTCAATTGGTCTAATTTAAGTGAAGTGTTCCTATTGGTCAATAGGTTCTTATATCCTATTGGCTAACATGGAATCTTCTTTAAATTAGTTGTTTTAAGTAGTCTTTTATTTTAAATTAGTAATTTTATTTCAATTAGGACCCTTCCACGATTTTAAGTGAGGAGGTAGTTAGATTGTACTAGGATTTGGCTTAGGCCTTTATTATAAATAAAACAAATCGTGGGAGGCTCCCACACACAGATTTTTGAATTTAAAAAATACAGATTTCGTGGCTGCCAATGCTGCTGTTCCTTGCTTCCTTGTGAGTGTATGCATCCTTGTGGATTTCAAGGTGGAAGGGTGGGTGGATTCCTGCGACTCTTTACGCCGTGACGGCTGGAGGATCTCTCTTCAAAGGTGGTTTCATCCTTCAACAATTCAAGCTACTGCCGGAGGATTCCAGTGTGAGTTTGGATTTTAAATTTCTGTTTTAGCTTTCCTTCCCTTCCCCATTCGATCCCCTTTCATTTTCTGTTTTATTCTCATAAACCCTAGTACTCTAAATTCTGTCCAGCCATATCCTACCATCAAAATCCTTTCAAAATTCAGTCATAGCATCCTTGTCCCAACCCTTTCATTCGATCCAGTTCTGGGCTTGATCAGATCTGTCCAAACCCTAATTTCTGTAAACTCTTTTAGCCATTAAACCCTAAAAATTACAGATTCCCCACATCTGACCATCAAAACCCTCTCATATTTGGATTGAACCTCCCTCCCACAGTCCCCTAAACTCGATCCCAAGCGTAGCCCTAAACCCTCATTAAAAACCCTAGTTTTGGTTGTTTTCCTAATTCTAAAGCCTGAAACCCTAACCCTAATTCTGCAAAAATTTAAAACTGATCCAAATTCAGTTATTTTTATCCCATAATGACCCCCTAGACCTGCAGATTAAAACCATATAAAACCCATTCCCAAATTCCCATCCTAAACCCTAACTTTGCCCTAAAACAACCCCAACTCTGCCCCAAACAGCAGGCTTAATCAGAACCTGATTCTACTTGGCTCCTAGTAGGATTAGCTCCTATTCTAGGACTACATTAGATCTGTTTTGGGGATTCCATTCCATTGTGAGAGGTAGTTTCAATCCACAATTGTAATGATTGGGGTTGAGGGTGTGGATTGTCTGAGGAGGTTGCTGGTCTTATTGTTATTGTTGTTGGTGCATTCTATATATTCTTTTGTACTACTATGTTGTGCTCCTTTCCATTACTAGAATTTGTTGCTTATCCAAAAAAAAGAGAAAGAAATTTGGAAGGGATAACCCCTGTTTTTGGGTAGTCCATAGTTGTACCTTGGATTTTCTAAAGGATTATGCCCTGAAAACTGGAAGCATTATACTTCCAAAAAAAACCATTCTCCAGGTGAGCTGCAAAATATTCCATTAATCATAAAAGGAATATTCCATTCATAATAAAACGTTGATGTTCATAGTGTATGTGTAGATTCTTTATCTCCCAACTAAACTATAACTGTAAAAATTTTAATCTTGTCCTGGACTTATAGATTGCTAGAATTCTATAAAACTGTCCCAAATCAACTTAGATTGCTTAGATCTCAATCTTGTTGTGGAGATAACTGAATAATGTGTGAAGTGCCAGCAAAAATCATGTAAACAGTTGTTAGATATATGGTCAGAATACCGTGGGGGTATTCTGACCCTTATACCCTCTTTATTTTGTTATTTTGTTATTTCGGTATATGTGGTTTAGTCCCACATTGCTAATGTACTAAGTGTTAATTATTCATTATAATTATAAATATAGAAGTGCTTAGGATGCATTAATCATCCAAGCATAGAGTTCTAATTCAGATCCACTTAACATGGTATCAGAGCTGGTTATGAATTAGAACCATCCACGATTCCCTCCCCTTCTCTGATTCTCGATCTCTCTCCTGTTCTCTTCTCTCCTCTTCTTTCCTTTGTTTTGCATTGTTCTTCTTTGTCCCATAGGGCAGCACTGATGAGGTGATCTATTGATCCAGCTGCTGCCCTCCCTTGTTACCTCACTTCATGATATGAAGAATTGATCGATAAGGTACTGCCCTCCTTTGCTGCGAATATTGAAGACTTCAGCCTTCATTGGACAGATTCACACTATATTACAAGGACCTTGTTCACTATATTGGAGCTTCAGACCTGCGGCAGATCAGTATTCCAGCACCTACATCAAGCTACATCAAGTTCCAGCCCTCAAGATTGATATCTCTTCACACTTTTAGGGTTTTTTCAAAACCCTGACAATTGTCGATCTTGGGGTTCCACTTATCAGTTAATTCTGATTTTTTTAGGAGTGCTTCACTTCTGTTCAAGTGTCCTTCGACTGCAATTTCAGCCTCATACAGTCATTTTTCAGGCCTCACATCATCTTATCGATTTCAGCAATTTCAGGGTTTTTTTCAAAACCCTGAAAATATCGATCTCAAGGTTTTCTCTGGCTGCTGTTGCTGATTCTTAGAGACACTTATTCCTTCATTATTAGAGGGCTTTCATCCTTGTTTCAGCCCTTAACTTGGAGGTGTTCTTGGTTTTCTCTTCACAACAGCCCTCTTCTCCGATTTGGGATTCTTCACTGTCTCCATGGGTGACTCTGTGGATTCGACTGCTACTTATGTTGGTGATGGAAACAGCAAACCGAGTATCATACTTTCTCTCCAAATCCAATCAAGTTGGATGGCACCAATTACCTACTTTGGTCTAGGTCGCCTCCTTTGCCATTGCTGGCGTGGCCTTACCGGTCATATTAGGGGATCCTTGCTATGCCTACCGAGGTTGGGGCTGCTCAAGATAAGTGGCTTGCCAACAATGGAGTTCTTATGTCCTACTTGATTGGTTCTATGGTTACAGATCTACAACACAATTTTCTTCTCCTTGATACAGCCTCAGAAATTTGGGTTGCTTGCAAGGAGACTTATGGACAGCTTGGCAATGATGCCCAGGTATATGAAATCAGGAAGAAGGTCCTTCACACTACTCAGGGAGAATTGACAGTCTCCAAATACTATGCTACCTTGCATAGCCTTTGGCAGCAATTGGACCATTTTTCTGATTTTCACCCAAGTACAGCTGCAGATATTACTTCTTATAAGCAACACATGGACAAGATCAGGGTTTATGATTTCTTGGCAGGATTAAATGTGGAGTATGATCAGATTCGGGTTCAAGTGTTGGGTCACAAGCCTTTTCCCACACTTGAACAGTCATATGCCCTAGTCTCCTCTGAAGAAAACCATAGGGCTGCCATGTTGCACCCTCCTATTACTGACAGATCAGCTCTCCAGGCTGCTGCCCCTGCCACTCCTGCACCTAGTGGCATTGCTTCTCTTGGTGATTCTACTACAGGGTCTGTTGTTTGTGAGTACTGTCACAAACCTTACCACACCAAGGAGAAGTGCTGGAAACTTCATGGGAAACCGGCTGATTTTGAAGCTAAAAGGGCTGCCAAGACAAAGATAAAGACAAAGACCAAGGCCCATCGATCGAGATCTATCGCAGCTCTCAAGCATCGACACCTGGTCTATCCTAGGATGATCTACGTGCACTCCTACGTATGCTCAGGTCTTCCGCTACTGCTGCTTCTACTACATCAGCCACTACCAATTCTTCAGCTCCTTCAGGTTCACACTTTGCCCGGTCAGGTATTTTATTTGGAGGTCATTGTGCTTCTATGGCTTCCCATCCTTGGATCATAGATTCTGGAGCTACAGATCATATGACTGGTTCCTCTAATCTGTTTCACAGATATTCTCCCACTTCTGGGAAAGATAAGGTCAAAGTGGCTGATGGTTCCCTTTCTTCCATATCTGGAAAAGGAATCATCAACTGCACTTCCTCTCTTCCCTTGTCTTCTGTTTTGCACATTCCTAATTTTACTACTAACCTTCTTTCAATTAGTAGTATTACTCGTGATCTAAACTGCAAAGTCATTTTTTTCCCTTCTCATTGTGTGTTTCAGGATCTGGACTCTGGGAAGACGATTGGATTGGGTAAAGTGCACGGTGGCTATGCACGCTTGATGACGGACGCTTCTCTCCACCACCACCTTCTCCGCCGACTCAGAACTCCTTGGTCTCTTCTGAACTCTCCCAGTGGCACTCTCGGTTAGGTCTCCCCCCTTTTGGAATTTTAGCTCATTTATTTCCTCGTTTGGTCACCCTTCGTACTAAGGATGATTTTTTTTGAGGCTTGTGTTCTGGCCAAACAGACACGTTCAACTTATCCAATTTCAAATAAAATGAGTTCTTTTTGTTTTCAATTAGTGCATTCTGACGTTTGGGGTCCTAGTCGTAAACCATCTATTTATGGTCATCGTTGGTTTGTCTCTTTCATTGATTGTCATTCTCGGAACACTTGGGTGTATCCTTTGCACACAAAAAACCAAGTTTTTTCATGTTTTCATCACTTTCATAAAATGGTCCAAACTCAGTTCCAGGCTACTCTTAAAGTATTGAGAAGTGATAATGGAACAGAGTATACAGAATCCCAATTTCAAAAATATTTGACTAATCATGGAATCATTCATCAAACGAGTTGTGTTGATACCCCTGCCCAGAATGGTGTGGCGGAAAGAAAAAATCGCCACTTGTTAGAAATGGCTAGGGCTTTGATATTTGAGAAGAATGTCCCGTCTCAGTATTGGGGGGATGCGGTCCTCACTGCGGCCTATCTCATCAATAGGCTACCCTCTAGGGTTCTTAACTCTCGTAGCCCCTCTGATATTTTACTGGGTAATTCCTCCTTTATTGTGCCGCCCAAGGTGTTTGGTTGTGTGTGTTATGCTAGGGATACAAGATCTCCAGGGAAACTTGAGCCTCGGGGGCTCCGTTGTATTTTCTTGGGTTATTCACCGACCCAGAAGGGTTATAAATGCTACCATTCCCCTTCCCGCCGTACCATGGTTAGTATGGATGTTATTTTCCACGAGTCCCTTTCTTATTATTCTTCGCCACCTCTTCAGAGGGAGAGTTCTAGTGAAGATGTGTCCTTTGAGATTCCTCTACCTGAGGTTCCTCTGGCGGCTGCCCAGCCTTCTTTACCACCCACGGCTGCTACCCAGCCTTTTGTGGTTGCTTCCCATCCTACTTTGGCGACTGCCCAACCACCTCTGGCTGTGCCTCCTTCACCTAATGGGAATCCTTTACAGGGGGAGACCATAGAAAATAGTGGTGTTAATGTTCTAATCCAGGGGGAGCTAACTCCAGTCCAGAGAACTATTGGTGAATTTCAGAAGAGAATTGACAACTCCAACATGATCACCTATACAAGGGGCAGATCCACCAGAGGGCAGCTGCATCCCACTGTAGCACCAGTACCCATCCAATTGCCGGCTCCAGACACGGATCCTACATCTCCTGGTAATCCATCTACTTCCGACCTACCTATTGCACTTCGCAAAGGTACTAGGACTTGCACTTTACATCCCATATCTCATTTTGTTTCTTATAACTCTCTTTCTCCCTCTTTTCGTGCCTTTGTATCTTCTCTTTCCTCTATCTCGATTCCTAGAAATTGGCAGGAAGCATCTACAGATGGAAAGTGGAAGGCAGCAATGTTGGAAGAAATGAGAGCACTTCACAAAAATAATACGTGGGATCTTGTGGCTCTTCCTCCAGGAAAAAAACCAGTGGGATGTAGATGGGTCTTCGTGGTTAAACAGAAGGCTGATGGTTCGGTGGATAGGTATAAGGCCTGTCTGGTTGCAAAGGGGTTCACTCAAACTTATGGAGTTGATTATCAGGAGACCTTTGCACCAGTGGCAAAGCTCAACACCGTCAGGGTGTTATTATCTTGTGCTGCAAATCTTGGGTGGGATCTTCAGCAGTTAGATGTCAAAAATGCCTTCCTCCATGGGGAGCTTGAGGAAGAGGTATATATGGACATTCCACCAGGTTTTTCTGATGACAGGACTAAGGGCAGGGTTTGTAAATTGAAGCGTGCCTTTTATGGTTTGAAGCAGTCACCTAGGGCCTGGTTTGGCAGATTTCATAAGGCTATGATTTCAGCAGGTTACAAGCAGAGCAATGCTGATCACACTTTGTTCATTAAACGGCTTGGTAACAAGGTTACTCTTCTCATAGTCTATGTGGATGATATTGTGGTCACTGGTAATGATGATCTTTGCAATCAGGGATTTGAAAATTCTTCTTGGCCGTGAGTTTGAGGTCAAAGATCTTGGTCCTCTTAAATATTTTCTAGGGATAGAAGTTGCTCGATCTTCAAAGGGCATCATTCTTTCTCAAAGAAAATATGTCCTTGATCTATTGACTGAGACAGGGCTGCTAGGCTGTCATCCTTCCGATACTCCTATGGAAGCTACTACAAAACTTAGGGAGAAAGAGGGTGAGCCTGTTGACAAGGGTGCTTATCAGCGATTAGTGGGCAAACTAATCTATCTTTCTCACAAACGCCCTGACATTGCAGTTGCTGTAAGTTTGGTGAGTCAGTTCATGCATGATCCCTATTCCTCTCATATGGATGCAGTCCGTCGTATTTTGAGGTATTTAAAGTCTGCTCCAGGAAAGGGAATCCTTCTATCTCCCAATGGTCACTTGAAGATTGAAGCCTATACTGATGCCGATTGGGCTGGTTCTCCTGACAGAAAACCTATCTCTGGCTACTGTTCCTTTGTGGGTGGGAACCTTGTCACATGGCGTAGCAAAAAGCAGAATGTTGTGGCAAGGTCTAGTGCTGAAGCCGAGTTCCATGCAATGGCACAAGGCATTTGTGAACTTCTGTGGCTTAGAGGATTATTGCAGGATATCGGTGTTGCTGTCCATCTTCCTATGATGCTTTATTGTGACAATAAAGCCGCCATTAGCATTGCTCATAACTCTGTCTAGCATGATCATACTAAACACGTGGAGGTTGATCGACATTTCATCAAGGAGAAGCTTGAAGCCGGCCTCATTTGTGTTCCCTTTGTAAAATCTACTGATCAACTAGCTGATGTGTTCACTAAGGGACTGAGTAGCAAGCTGTTTCATCCTATCTTAGTCAAGTTGGGCATGCATGATATATATGCTCCAACTTGAGGGGGGAGTGTTAGATATATGGTCAGAATACCGTGGGGGTATTCTGACCCTTATACCCTCTTTATTTTGTTATTTCGGTATATGTGGTTTAGTCCCACATTGCTAATGTACTAAGTGTTAATTATTCATTATAATTATAAATATAGAAGTGCTTAGGATGCATTAATCATCCAAGCATAGAGTTCTAATTCAGATCCACTTAACAACAGTTAAGTTTTCACCCTTGTGATAGAGGCTTGAAGTAAAAAAGAGACAGAACTAGTGCTTAGACTCAAATTGTATTTCTAGAAAAAAAATTAAAATGACTCAAATGTCAAAATTACATTACAGCTACAAGAATTAAAAAACTAATCCAAAATAAATTCCATATTTATTGGACTCAGATCTAATAACGGAAGTAAAAGTATTGTTGCTGTCCAAAATATGAGAAGCCATGAGTTACAAAAATAAAAAACCATTTCACCAAGCTAGTACATCTGTGCCTCTTTGCTTAATTGTGGCCCACTCAAATCATTGATTTATAATTTTTTCCGTTTGGCTAATTTGCAGAAATTTCTAGAAATGTTTGGTAGTGTACTTTGTCTCTGCATCAGCATGACACTTGTCATTGTTGTTTTTGTTGCGTTAGTAACTATTTTCAATTTTTTTTTAAATAGTAACTATTTAAATTATCTGTAGCATGTACTAATGGAGATTGGAAAAGATTGCATTGAAGGGTTTTGTTATTATATCTCATTTTTCTCTCAATTTTCTTTATCCAGGTATGGGACACTCGACAGCGTTCCTGTTGTAACTCCTTCAATGCCCATGAAGAATATATTTCCGATATGACCTTTGCCTCTGATTCAATGAAACTTTTGGGAACAAGGTAAATGATGCTTTGCTGACTTTTCCACAATGAAGATGATTCTGTTAAATCAAGGATCAATATTGTACTTGCAGTTTTATTTTTTCTAGTTATTTTTGGTGAGCAATATATTTTGATTGTTCAGTGAATTGTGTTTAATTAATTTGTTTGAATGCTAATGTTACCATGAGCGACATCCCGTGCTGTGCACGTTGCCCATTGGGTTAAATTGACCAAATTGTGACGTTGTAAATAAATAATTAAATCTGAAAAAGTTGCCAAGCATAACAATGTAGCATGTTTCTGTGAAAATGGAGTTGTTATCAAGTTGGCATGGATGGTGGTTGCTGATTCTGTGCTGCTTCTTCACTTCAAAATATGAGGTTGCGGTTTTCTCAATTGTGGGCAATTGATGTGGAAGCATCCATGGAAAGAAATTCCATGATCTGATTCATCGTTCGTTACAGAATAACAGACTGAGATTGGAGTTTGGGAGCATAATATTAGAAAAAATTGGATTATTTCGGTCTCTATGTTTTGGGGCTATTTTTGGGAGGTCAAAATTCATCCCTTCAGTGGGGATTTTGGTGTCATTCAAAAGCTTATTCAATTACCTTTCTGATGACATCAAGATTATACAATTTCATGCTATGTTTTAAAATTTATGATTAATTTACTAGTATGGCGTCAATCTGTGACAGGATTCCTCTTTTAGTTAGTGTAATTAGATAGGAGTTCCATTTAGACTTCATTCTTAAATTAGTATTTATATTTCTTTAATAAAGGGTTCAAGCACTTATCAGAGTTGCTAATTTGTAATTAGTCTTATTAGGAATTCTTTTTTCAGTGTCAGCTAGTCAAACTCATGTGGGGAATTGGGGATTTGTTTATTACCTATGTAAAGCATTCGAACTGGCATATGTTGGGTGGCATTATTTAGTTTTTGCTTATGGTTAAGAGGATGTGATGCGGGAGCATATGGGGCCCACAAGCACTACCAGCATGCAAGGTTCTAAAACTCGGGTCTCGGTGGCATCTTGGCCCAGCCAGAAACTGAGACGAGTCGAGATCTCGGCGAGTTACTGCATTTTTTTTTTGGACTCGGACCCCCAACTCGGTGGGTTTTACACATATTTTGGGTCTGGAACTTGGTATTCAGCCTATTTCAGGCCATTTAAACACAATGACATGCCCATATTTCCCAAAAATCAAGTCCAAATATGAGTTTCACTTTGGACCATAGGTTGGTAGGCGACGAGTCGTACTAAAACAACCTACTCTACACATAATTTAGTAAAACATAGCAAATTAGCAATCAAAACATTCTAATTAGTACATATCAATCAAAACATTCAAATAAAAAGTACATTACATCAATGTTCTCTGAATTTGTTACATAAAATGTGATCGAACAATAAATTCATCCCCCATATTGATCCACAAAGAATTCCCATGTCATAGAATTGCTGAAGTGTTGCGCATAGTGTGACAAAGCCTCCATATAAGTGTTCGAGTTCTGTTCATGTAGCTTAGTTTATATTCTAAGTTAGATGGGTGAAATGGGGGAAAAAAATGGGTCAAAACCCATATCCATACCCGATACCGAGGTCTCGAGATCTCGCCAAGAAATTGCATTTTTATAACGTAAAAAATCAGGGAAAAAACTTCAAAATTGGACTCAGATGCATGGGTCGAGACGGTACCGGGATCTCGCCGAGAAAATGCACTTTTATAATGCGTATGGCATCTTGACTCGAGTTTTTGAAAAACCGAGAAACTCGGCGAGATCTCGCGAGTTCTCGAACCATGCCAGCATGCTTCAGGGGTTTTATGTTTATGGCCTTAGATTCAAGTACTTGTGTTTTATTTTGTTTGTTTATGTACTGTTATTATTGTCCTCCATGTTCTTTTAAAAGTCATGTGATTGTCATGGGACTAACGTTTAGGGTTAACTAGTCCATTTATGTCTTGAGGGCAACGACACCTGGGATAGGCAGCTACTATAAAATAGATAAGGAGACTTTTCTGTTCTGGGAAGTTGAAGAAAGGAGGATGTGCTGTTCTTGGTACTAGCAAACCTTAGAATCCCTAGTGTTTTTTTTGGGTCTTTAATTCATAAAAAAGAAGGATGTGCGTTCTTGTTTCCATTCTGAAAGTCCTGCTAAGGTGCGTTCTACACCTAGACCTGCACTATAGCAGAGAATGTTTAAGTGGTTGTGTTCCATCAAAATGGATCTCTTCCAAGTGGTCTGGCGGTCAAACCCTAGATTTGTTCATCATGCATAAGCCTCTTATCTTTTCTCTTTCTTCTTCAATTTTCTATGCTTAAGTATGCAGTTTAAGTTGGACCTCTCACTGGAAGGTTTGTGAGATCTGCCTGCATCGGGAAGTGTCCTACAAATCATAGGTTTGGTGTTTGTCTTCCTCAATACAGAATGGTTAATTGCTGTGCACTTTTGATTGAACCTAGTCTTTAGTTATTACCATGCGGCCATGCCAAATTTGGACAATTTGACTTTAACTTATTCTCTGGAGAACTATCTCATACATATGATGTCATTATTTGCTTGCTGATTTTTTAAACAATGTCTAAGATACAGTCTATTACTGTCTTGCTATAATTGTATAGTGGAGATGGGACTCTATCTGTATGCAGTCTTCGAAGAAATAAGGTTAGTTATTTCTTTTGACTCTATAAATGTAATAGTATTTATAGGATGCAGACCTTTTTCCTTTTCTATCTTTGGAATTTTAGAATCTGCTTATTTCTTAAATGCTAATCATAGGTACAAACGCGATCCGAGTTCTCAGAAGATGAGCTGCTGTCAGTAGTTCTTATGAAGGTATATACATATTTTCTTTCAACTTGAAATAATGGATTTTTTTTCTTGATTTTAGTGTGTTTTGCATAAAGCCATAAACACATGACAAGTGTGGTTGGGTACACTTACAGTCACCTGTATATGTGAACTGGTAATTTGTAATTATTTTTCCCCTTGCAATTTTGTAATTGTTTTTAATAAAGTTATGTTTGAATAGAACTCTGTAGTGCAATTATAAGGATCTACACTGGTAATATCTCGATTATATATATATTACCACAAATTGGTTGCTCCATATGACTTATCAGGGTAGGAAAAAATGTTATTGCCCCAAGTGAGATATTCCTTCTGGAAAGGGTAAGGCTTAGAAACTGGTGAAAACATGTGCTTTTTTTTTGAGAGAGAGAGGGGGGGGGGGGGGAACGACTCAAAGCTGTGGAGTTGGGTATAGGAATCCAACTTATTTTAAGATGGGTTTAGCTTCTTAGGTAAGTCAGTGGGGTTTGAAAATCTGGAATAGTGCCAAACTAGGAGGTGTCTTTGTGTGTTTGGCATGGGTTTCAGCAATGTTCCTGAAGTCGTGAGACTTCATCATGTTGTAATATCTTGTGATTAATGGTGGAAATTGTGAAAGAGGATATTGAAAAGGAAGGGTGAAAAAAGAAAAGAAAAGAAAGAAAGATGCTATGATTAAGTACTTTTCTTCTTTCATGGTCTCTCTCTTATAAGTAGGTTTTTTTTTTTTTTTTTTTTTTGAATAGAATGGTCGCAAAGTTATATGTGGAACTCAATCTGGATCTTTATTACTCTATTCTTGGGGACATTTCAAGGATTGCAGGTATGCTACTGTGAACTGTGGTGATATACTTCGACTGAAATAGTGAAATTTATTAAGAAATTATATGTTGCATCTATCCATAGTAGTGATTGTTAAGAAGGCATTTTGACATTCAATGATCTTCTGAGAAAATGTTTAAATCTCTTATGTTTTTTGATTTGCAGTGACCGATTCATCAAACTTTGTCCAAACTCTGTTGATGCACTACTGAAGGTGATTGAGCTTGTTCATTATTTTCTTCTGTTGCATTTCAAGGTGGCTGATGTGCTTTCAAGTAAATAACTAGTAGTGTGCTTTTCATGTGTCAGCTTGATGAAGATAGAGTTATTACTGGGTCAGAGAATGGACTCATCAGGTGAGAAGATTTCTTGTGTATAAAGTAAAGGGATGTAAAGAAACTGTTGTTGCTGGCATGTGTCCTGCATGCAGGCAGGTGGAAATTGCCATTTACGTGGTTCTACTATATTTTGATTAACATAAGGCCATCTTCGTACATGTTGGCCATGTATATGACATACATATAGGTAGATTAAGTACTCTCTTCTTTTTTCTCCCATTACTGAATATCCTAGTTCATGTACAGCTTGGTAGGCATCTTACCCAACCAAGTAATTCAACCAGTGGCAGAGCATTCAGAATATCCTGTTGAGCGCCTTGGTACGATCTCTGATCTCTTTCTTTTTGAGGAAATCTAGGACACCCCATGGCCTATGCAGAGCAGCTTCTCACTGCCCATACACCGTGGATCATTTATCTTGCTGCTTGGGGAGATATTGATTGAAAATTTGATATATTGCTGTGATCCTAAAAGCCTGATCTGCATAATATTTATTTTATGATTGTTAACAGCCTTGAGAATCAATGCTTGGATGATCTGGATCGATCACCCCAGCCTCTTATTTATAATAAAAACAAATTACAGCAGAAATATGAATCCCCCCAATCCTATTCCTACTAGGAATTCCCATTAGAACTAGGAATCCCAAATAAAAATCGTAAGAGGGAAAAAACCAGAAATAAAACAACTAAAACACAACTAAAATAAGTAATAAAAAGCAAATAGGACTAGGTTACCCCCTAGTGGGTAACGTAGCCTAATCTCAACACTCCCCGTCAAGTTGGAGCAAAGATGTCGATCATGCCCAACTTGACTAGATTGGGATGAAACAGTTTCCCAGACAATCCCTTAGTGAAGATATCTGCAAGTTGATCAGTATACGTTACAAAGGGAATGCAAATCAGCCCTTCTTCTAACTTCTCTTTGAAGAAATGCCTATCCACCTGATGTAAACTGGCTGTCTAAAACCAGCCGCAGGTGTAGGGATTCTTCCCTACACCAGCCTAAGTAACCATCGGGTAGGTGTAGGGATGAATCCCTACACTAGCAACAATCGTGGGGATTTTTAGTATTTGTTTTATTTTTATTGAGTTGTAATCTAATTAGGATTCCTAGTGCAAATCTGAATCCTAATTAGAAGTCCTAAGTCCTAGTTAGCATTCCTATTTTGAGTCCTAGTCCTAGTTGGCATTCCTATTTCTATTTTGAGTCCTAGTCATAGTTAGGATTTATTTTATGTCCAGCCTTGAAGGCTATATAATGTAAAGAGCTCCATTGAGCCCCCCCACGATTTAATGAAGAAGATTATTGCTTTAATGCATTCCACTGTCCTGAGATAGGCTGTGAAGGTGAGGCTGAGATAGCCTTCACTAGTTCACTGTTTTCTCTCCTTCGAGTGCATTCAAGTTTGTCAAGTTTGTTGCTGCCGATTGTGTGAAGGTTCAAAGATTAGTTACTCAGATCTGTTCTCAGTCCAAGGATCCATCCAACACAAGTAAGCTTTCATCCCAATCCCCTAACCCTTCTTCTCCTATCCGTACCATCAAACCCTAACTCCATTAACCCTAACCCTCAGTTCATCTAATCCTCCATTCTGCCCTAACCAATTGCATTATACCCAAGCAGATTCTGGTTCTGGTTTTAGTTGGATTGACATCCATCTGGAATTACATTATTTGGTATCAAAGCCTAGCTATGGGTTCTCCAAAATCAAGTGACCCAACCACTCTACAAGAATCGGCTGAGATAGTCAAGGTTTTATCTCAAGATGTGAAGACCATCAAGCAACAAGGTTGATGTCTTGTCACAACAAGGTCCTACTGCACCTCCACAAGCAAATATCACAAAGCTGAAGTCTGCTTGCTTCATACACTAACAACCGACATCCACGTAGGTTACCACGAGAGGGTTCCCACACTACGCAACACAGGATCAATAACAATTCTACCTATGAAGAAGATGAAGATCACGATGGAAATCAGTATTATCGTGATGATAAGCATAAGGTAAAACTGGATCTGAAGGAATATAACGGGAAACATGACCCTATTGCATTCCATGACTGGTTGAGTGCTCTAGATGACTACTTCAAGTGGTTTCGGTTGTCTGAAGACCGAAAGATGCAGCTGGCCACGACTAAGTTAACTGGAGGAGCCAGAGATTGGTGGCGTACACATGAAGACAGGTTGATCCATCGTCACATGGAACCAATTACTTGGGCAGCTATGAAAGAGATTCTCAAAGAGAAGTACTTACCTCCTTCTTATCGAGGCGTTTGCATGATCAAGCTGAACACTATACGACAAGGTACCTTAACGAGTTGAGGAGTATATTGATAAATTCAATGACTTACTCTCACGTACGGGTGTAGATGAGAATGATGACCAGCTTATATCCCGTTTCAAGTTGGGATTGAGGGTTGACATTAAAGACAAGATAGGCGTGGTTGAAATATATAATTTGAATCACTGTTTTGAAAAGGCCATGGATGCTGAAGATTTAATCAAGGCTGCCCCGCGAAGATTCACACCGCAGTCCGGTGATATTAGGAGAACCTTTACTCCTAACAGATCTAGTGGTTTCCCTACCCGAGCTCCACCAACTACAGAGGAAAAGGGTAAGGCCCCCATGGGTAGTCAAACACCTAACAAGTGTTTCCATTGCCAACAAGATGGTCATTATGCAAGGTACTGCCCCCAAAGAGGGAAGTCCAATTCAGTGATTGCAGCCATGGAAACTAGTCCAGATGTCCAAGTTTGTGACCCGCAGTTTAATGACAATTGGGCCGTTAATGCTGCTCTTGAAGGAGAAGACTATGATGATACTTTGGAAGACGAAATTTATGAGGTAAATGTAGTAACTCGCATTCTGGTTGCCGAATCTAAAGGAGAGGACTGGCGTCGACATTGCATCTTTTATACACTGATGGATAGCGGGACAGCAACAGCACAAGTGATCGTGGACAGCGGTAGTTGTGTCAACGTGGTTTCCAAAGCTTTTGTCATTGAAGAGAAGCTTAAAGCTGAACCTCACCCACAACCATACAAGGTATCCTTACTTAATAATGATACTTTAGAGGTTAATCAGCGATGCTCGAGTGCCACTCAAGATTTCTGGTTACGAGGAGAATGTCCAGTGCGATATAATTCCTATGATTCGATCGATGTCTTACTTGGGAGACCATGGATGTATGATAACAATGTATTGACGGGAGGTACAAAAAATCAGTGTTTCTTTGACTTCAAAGGGAAACCACTGGTTCTCAACCCCCTCAATGTACCATTGATGAGGCCAAGGCTTAGAGCTGCCCAGCTGAAGCGACAACAGGTCTTGAAAACTATTGACAATAGACAGCCAATGAAAGGAGGGTCAAGCAGCAAGGCACCACATGCTAGTACTAGTACTACTAAAGCACAACCCATGGAGCAACGAATTCTGTCCCTGCCTCACCGAGAATTCCTTACTACAAGTGAAGAGACAGGGGTTGATACTAGCCCTGGTCACAAGAGCAGTGTCACCAACCCCTACCACTATTCATCCCAAATCCATAAAAGATCTGCTTGATGATTTCTCAGATCTAGTACCAGACGATCTTCCAGATGAGCTACCTCCTATGAGGGATATTCAGCATGCCATTGATCTAGTACCAGGTTCGGTGCTACCAAATCTGCCCACTTATCGTCTCAGCCCTACTGAGCATGCCGAGCTCAAGAGACAAGTAGATGACCTGATTCGCAAGGGGTTTATTGTTGAGAGCATGAGCCCATGTGCTGTTCCAGCATTACTTACTCCAAAGAAAGATGGTACATGGAGGATGTGTATTGATAGCAGGGCAATAAACAAGATCACCGTCAAATACAGGTTTCCTATTCCAAGACTTGACGACATGTTAGACATGCTCACAGGTGCTTCCATCTTTTCGAAGATTGACTTAAAGAGCGGATATCATCAGATTCGGGTCCGCCCAGGAGATGAGTGGAAGACTACTTTCAAGACAAAGGATGGTCTATATGAATGGAAGGTGATGCCTTTCGGTCTCACAAATGCTCCAAGCACCTTCATGCGTGTAATGACACAAGTACTTCGTCCATTCATCGGTAAGTTTCTTGTGGTTTACTTTGATGACATTCTTATCTACAGCCACACCACCGAGGAGCATCTCGATCATCTAAAGCAAGTGATGAGAGTGTTACGTATAGAGAAACTCTTCATCAACCTCAAAAAGTGTTCTTTTATGTTACCTAAGGTTATCTTCCTTGGGTTTATTATATCTTCAGAGGGGTTGAAGCTGATCCGGAGAAAGTGCAAAGCATAGTCGATTGGCGATGCCACACACCTTGACAGAGGTTAGGAGTTTCCACGGCCTAGCATCTTTTATCGGCGTTTTATTCGAAACTTCAGCGGCATCATGGCACCCATTACTGAGTGCATGAGAGAAAGTAAGGGCAAATTCCAGTGGACACCGGCTGCTACCAAAGCATTTTCCTTGATCAAGCAAAAGATGACCGAGGCACCTGTTCTACGGCTCCCAAACTTTGATGTCATATTTGAGGTGGCTACAGATGCATCCCATGTTGGGATTGGAGGAGTTCTCATGCAATCAAATCATCCCATTGCCTTCTATAGTGAGAAACTCAACGATGCTAAGCGGCGTTATTCTACCTATGATTTGGAGCTTTATGCAGTGATCCAGATTATAAAGCATTGGAGACACTACCTTGTGGGCAAAGAATTTATTCTATACTCTGACCATGAGGCCCTTAAGTATCTCCATTCTCAGCGATCCATAAGCAACCGCCATGCTAAATGGATCGCCTATCTCCAGGAGTTTCATTTCGTTCTGAAGTACAAGGCAGGCAAAGAGAACCAGGTCGCTGATGCGCTAAGTCGGAAAGTTCTCACCCTATCCACCTCTTCTACTCACAAGACAGGCATCGAACATATCGAGATGAGTACACACTGATGTTGATTTTTCCCCCATTCATACTACATTACAAAGAGGGGAACGATGCCAAATACTCCCTACGTGATGGATATCTCTTCTTCGGGACACGCCTATGTATCCCTAACACATCCTTTCGGCAGCACCTCATTAGGGAACTACATGGCGGTGGCATGGGAGGGCATTTTGGCATTAGCAAGACATATGCTGCAGTTGCTGATTTGTATTATTGGCCACATCTTCAGCGTGACGTCCAACAGGTGATTCAGCGTTGTCGAGATTGTCAGCTTGCCAAGGGTGATAAGCAAAACACGGGCCTCTACACACCTCTTCCAGTGCCTCATGCACCCTGGTTACATATCAGCATGGATTTCGTTCTCGGCCTCCCATCTACACGGGAGCGTCATGACTCTATATTTGTGGTGGTGGACAGGTTTTCGAAAATGGTTCATTTCATTCCTTGTCGGAAGACATTTGATGCCAGTCACATCGCCAAGCTCTTCTTCAAAGAGGTCGTACGTATTCATGGGCTACCCGAGTCTATTGTTTCTGATCGTGATGTCAAATTCACTAGCTATTTTTGGAAGACCTTGTGGATGAAGACCAATACCAAGCTGAAGTTCTCCACCGCCTTTCATCCCCAGACAGATGGGCAGACTGAAGTGGTTAATCGCAGTTTAGGCAATCTCCTCCGATGTCTTGTTCGTGATCATGCGAAAGATTGGCCTTCTGTCCTTGATATCGCCGAGTTCGCGTACAATAGTTCTGTCAATCGGACCACTGGCCGTACTCCATTTGAGATTGTTTTGGGTCTGCAACCCAAGCGCCCCGTGGACTTGCTTCCTCTTCCTCCTCATGTTCGTGTTAGTGTGGACGCTGATGAGTTCCTCCGCCACATCACCGAGGTCCATACCGAGCGAACCCGACGCATTGCTATTAACAATGAAGGTTACAAGGCAGCAGCTGATCGTCATCGCCGATACGTGGAATTCCAACCTGGTGATTTGGTGATGGTTCGTATTTCTCCTGAGCGACTTCCTCCTGGAACCAATCACAAGCTCCACCCTCGCAAAATGGGTCCTTTCAAGGTGCAACAACGCATTGGGACCAATGCCTATATGCTCGAGCTTCCTCCGTCTATGAAGATTAACAATGTTTTCAACGTGGCCGATCTCACTCTTTATGTCGGCCACCATTCGGACGACGGTGATATCGCACATGCTCTCGCCTCCCACGTTTACCACTCCATTGCGATGTCATTGAGAATGTGCTTGATAACAAGTTTACTACTATGCGGGGTGGTCGCGGCTATTACTCTTTCCTTGTGAAATGGAAGGATCGCCCTGATAGTGACAGTACCTGGATTCACGCCGACGACTTCAGGCGCCTTGATCCTGATCTCTACGAGCGCTACATGTCTTTCATCCATTCGTCGGAGACGAATGTTTTTGAGAAGGGGGGAGTTGATGTAAACTGGCTGTCTAAAACCAGCCGCAGGTGTAGGGATTCTTCCCTACACCAGCCTAAGTAACCATCGGGTAGGTGTAGGGATGAATCCCTACACTAGCAACAATCGTGGGGATTTTTAGTATTTGTTTTATTTTTATTGAGTTGTAATCTAATTAGGATTCCTAGTGCAAATCTGAATCCTAATTAGAAGTCCTAAGTCCTAGTTAGCATTCCTATTTTGAGTCCTAGTCCTAGTTGGCATTCCTATTTCTATTTTGAGTCCTAGTCATAGTTAGGATTTATTTTATGTCCAGCCTTGAAGGCTATATAATGTAAAGAGCTCCATTGAGCCCCCCACGATTTAATGAAGAAGATTATTGCTTTAATGCATTCCACTGTCCGAGATATTGTGAAGGTGAGGTGAGATAGCCTTCACTAGTTCACTTTTTTCTCTCCTTCGAGTGCATTCAAGTTTGTCAAGTTTGTTCGCCGATTGTGTGAAGGTTCAAAGATTAGTTACTCAGATCTGTTCTCAGTCCAAGGATCCATCCAACACAAGTAAGCTTTCATCCCAATCCCCTAACCCTTCTTCTCCTATCCGTACCATCAAACCCTAACTCCATTAACCCTAACCCTCAGTTCATCTAATCCTCCATTCTGCCCTAACCAATTGCATTATACCCAAGCAGATTCTGGTTCTGGTTTTAGTTGGATTGACATCCATCTGGAATTACATTACCACCTCAACATGCTTGGTACGATCATTCTGCACTGGGTTGTGTACTATGCTGATTGCAGCCTTGTTGTCATAATACAACATCATAGGAAGACGAATAGGAACACCAAGATCTTGTAGCAGCCCTTTAAGCCAGAGTAACTCACAAATACCCTGTGCCATAGCTCTAAACTCAGCTTCGGCACTAGAACGAGCAACAACATTTTGCTTCTTACTACGCCACGTGACAAAATTTCCACCTACAAAGGAGCAATACCCCGAGATAGACTTGCGATCTGCAGAACCTGCCCAATCAGCATCAGTGTATGCTTCTATCCGTAGATGACCATGCGTAGACAAAAGAATTCCTTTTCCAGGAGCTGACTTCAAATAGTGCAAGATACAAAGAGCAGCCTCCATATGTGAAGAGTAGGGATCATGTATAAACTGGCTCACAGTACTCACGACGACAGCAATGTCAGGACGAGTGTGTGAAAGATAAATCAGCTTCCCTACAAGTCTTTGGTACCGGCCTTTATCAACAGGCTCACCCTCTTTCTCCTTGAGTCGAACAGTAGGGTCCATAGGAGTATCTGAAGGATGACAGCCAAGCAACCCGGTCTCAGCCAATAAGTCTAGGACATAGTTCCTCTGGGAGAGAAAAATGACTTTAGAAGATCTGGCTACTTCAATCCCAAGAAAGTATCGTAGTTTCCCTAGATCTTTAATCTCAAATTCTTGTCCAAGGAAAGTCTTCAACCGTCTGATCTCATCACCATCATTGCCAGTAACCACTATATCATCAACGTAGACTATAAGAACAGTGAGTTATCACCAATCCTCTTTATAAAGAGTGTGTGATCAGCATTACTCTGCTTATAGCCCACAGAAATCATGGCCTTGTGGAACCGCCCAAACCATGCTCGAGGTGACTACTTCAGCCCATAAAGTGCACGTTTCAGTTTACATACTTTTCCTTGGTTTCTGTCATAAGAGAACCCTGGTGGAATGTCCATATACACCTCCTCATCTAGTGTTCCATTTAGGAAGGCATTTTTTACATTTAGCTGTTGCAAATCCCATCCAAGGTTGACTGCACAAGATAATAACACACGAACAGTATTTAACTTGGCAACAGGTGCAAAAGTTTCCTGGTAATCAATGCCGTATGTCTGAGTGAACCCTTTGGCCACGAGTCGTGCCTTATACCTATCCACAGTGCCATCCACCTTCTGTTTCACCACAAACACCCATTTGCATCCAACGGTTTTCTTCCCACGTGGAAGAACCACAAGCTCCCATGTGTTATTTTTTTCCAGGGCTTCCATTTCTTCCATCATAGCTGCCTTCCACTTTCCGTCTGATAAAGCTTCTGGCCAATTGTTAGGAATACGAACAGAAGAAAGAGAGGAAACAAAGGCATGAAAGGATGGGGAAAGGAATCATAAGAAACAACATGAGATATGGGATGCTGAGTGCAAGATCTGACACCTTTGCGAAGAGCAATAGGTAAATCAGGAACATTACCAGGTGAAGAGGAAGGTTCTGGATCCGGGTTCGGCAATTGGATGGGTACTGGAGCAACAATTGGTTGAATCTCCTTATGTTTTCTTGCATAGGTCTTTATATTACTGGCATCAATCCTCCTCTGAAATTCACTAATAGTCCTCTGGACAGGAGTCTGGACTGGGGTAGCTTGCTCCCCCTGAATAGAAATGGTCTCCCCCTGTATAGGAACCTCTCCCCCTGACTCAGGGGGAGTACCAAGGGCAAGCCGAACTGGTTCAGACTCATGGTAAACAGACTGAAGTGGAGGTGGAGAGTCAATAGTCGGCACATCTTCACTAACACTCTCCCCCTGAAGAGGTGGGGACACATAATATGGACCATTTTCATGAAAGACAACATCTATGCTGACAAAAGTCCTGCGTGATGGAGGGTAGTAACATTTGTACCCCTTTTGGGTAGCAGAGTATCCCAAGAAAATGCAGCGGAGGCTACGTGGGTCAAGTTTACCAGGGGACCTGGTATCCCTGGCATAACAAATGCAGCCAAATAGCTTAGGTGGGACTATAAAGGAAAAAGCGCCAAGTAATAGCTCAATAGGGGCTTTCGAAAGAAGAACCCGACTGGGCAGCCGATTAATTAAATAGGCTGCAGTAAGGACAGCATCCCCCCAATACAGGGAAGGGACATTGCGAGCAAACATAAGAGCCCTAGCCACTTCCAAGAGGTGGCGGTTTTTCTCTCAGCCACACCATTTTGGGCTGGAGTATCGACACAGCTGGTCTGATGGAGGATTCCATGTGCAGCAAGGTATTTTTGGAACTGACCTTCCATATATTCTTTTCCATTGTCACTCCTTAAAATTTGAAGAGTGGCATTAAATTGGGTCTTAATCATTTGATGAAATTGCTAAAAACACAAAAAAACTTCACTTTTTGTGTGCATAAGGTATACCCAAGTGAACCTAGAATAACAGTCAATGAAAGTGACATACCACCGATGGCCAGTCAGGGAAGCTCTCCTACTAGGCCCCCACACATCAGTATGAACAATATGGAATAAGGAAGACGATCTTTTATTAGAAATAGGATAAATTGAACGTGTCTGTTTAGCCAAGACACAAGGCTCACCAAAAAAGTCTTCCTTATTACAGTCTTTAACTAATGCAGGAAATAAATTGGATAAAGTACCTAAGGGGGGATGGCCTAGTCTAGAGTACCATTTATGTAAGTCAGAGGAGAAAGATGCCGAAGGTAAAGTCTGAGTATGTTTAGGATCGCCATCAAGTAGGTACAATCCACCATGCACTTTACCCGATCCAATCGTCTTCCCCGAGTCCAGTTTCTAAAAGACATAGTGAGTGGGAAAAAAAGTCACTTTACAATTCAGGGATTTAGTGATACTACTAATGGAAAGATGGTTAGTTGTAAATTTGGGAATATGCAACACAGATGATAGTGTAAGGGAAGGAGAGCAACCAATGGATCCTTTCCCTGAGATGGAGGAGAGAGACCCATCAGCAATTTTGACTTTATCCTTACCAGAAGCAGGAGAATATGTATTAAAAAGACTGGAAGAACCTTTCATGTGATCAGTAGCACCAGAATCTATGATCCATGGAGTAGATGCTACTGATGCACAATGACCAGCAAAGGAAATACCTGCCCGGGCAAAGAAGGAACCTGAATTGGCAGCAGACGTAGTAGAGGCATCAGTTGTGTTCAGCATACGACGTAGAGCCTGGAGTTCTTCCTAGGAGAAACGGATGTCAGCAGTGGGAATTGGAGCTACACTTTCAGTGTGATTGGCTTTGTTTTTAGACTTAGCACGACCACGTTTAGCCTCAAAATCAGTTGGCTTTCCATGTAATTTCCAACACTGAGCCTTAGTGTGATATGGTTTGTGACAATGCTCACACTTAACAGGCTCTTTGGTAGTAGTAGTAGTAGAAGCAGCAATGCTGTTAGAAGAAGCAACAGGAATGGGGCCAACAGTCTGTAAGGCTGATCGCTCAAGTTTAGGAGTAATCATCATGGTAGCCCTTCTTGTTTCTTCACTGTGAACATAAGAAAAGGTCTCCTCTAGTGTGGGGAAAGGAACCAGTCCAAGGATTTGCACCCAAATAGGGTCATAGTCATCATTGAGGCCAGCCAGGAAATCATAGACACGAAATTGGTCTACATAGGTGTGGTAGGCAGCACTATCAGCAGTAGTAGTAGGCTGAAACCTAGCATAGTGATCTAATTGCTGCCATAAACACTTGAGGGCAGCATAGTATTTGGTGACAGACATCTCCTTCTGAGTAGTGGTTTGGAGTGTCTTCCTAATTTCATATACCTGAGCACCACTACCTGAACGACCATAAGTGCCCTTGACAGCTGTCCATATTTGTGTAGCAGTGTCAAGGAGAAGATACCGACTAGAGAGGTCAGTGGTCATAGAGTTCAGAACAAAGGACATTACCATTGCATCATTGGCAGCCCATTTAGTACGAGCCGCACCTTCTTCAGTAGGCTGTTTGGTGGTGCCAGCAAGATGACCAGTGAGTCCCCTACCAGCCACTGTTAGGAATAATGATCTGGCCCAAATGAAGTAGTTGGTACCATCAAGTTTAATGGCAGCAGCATAGGGAAGAAAATCAGACCTTGTTTGATCTCCCCCAGAAGTAGCAGTAGTCATCTCTGAGTCACCCATGT
Source organism: Telopea speciosissima (assembly GCF_018873765.1). Taxonomy (NCBI): domain Eukaryota; kingdom Viridiplantae; phylum Streptophyta; class Magnoliopsida; order Proteales; family Proteaceae; genus Telopea; species Telopea speciosissima. The sequence goes on from NC_057923.1 coordinate 58,150,214, forward strand.
TTCAGCCAAGCAAAACAACAAAAAAACAGATCTGCAGAGAGATCCTGATCGCAGACTGCCCTGTGGTATTAACAACAAGAGCTGGAAGACAGCAACCAACTGCCCTTAAACCAGAACCGAGAAGCATGGTTTAAGAAAAAACCCTAAGAAGGTAATAGATCTGGTTTTAGGGGTCTTCAAATGCTGAGGAAAAAATCTGCAGATATAAGGTCTTCAAAGGCTGAGAAAAAACTGCAGATATAAGGTCTTCAAAGGCTGAGAATAAACTGCATTGATGGTACTGATTGGTAATGAAGTAGCTTCTCCAGAAAAAAGAACCAAAAGTCGACAAAGTTAGGGTTTGTTGTGCAAAACCCTGAATAGAGATCGATGGAGGAAGTGCTTCAATCTGGAGAAGAAAACCTGTGATAGCAGCTGTCCAATAGAAACTGCAGGAATGGATCCCAATATTCAAACCAGTGTCAGATTGATAGAGGAGACTGATCTGCAGGTGGGGAGAACTCCAAACAAAATCGCAGAGGAGAGGGCAGCAGCTATCGATCCAAAAAAAGCTTCTTAAAGCATGAAGGGATGAGGTGATTAATTAGGGCCGCATCTAAACAATAGATCACCTCATTAGATCTGCCCTAATGCAGAAGAAGAAACCAAAAAAAGGTGAAGAAGATCGAGTGAAAGAAGGGGGGGGGGGGGAAGGATGGGATCGAATGAAAGGGAAAAACAGAGAAAACTTAGAAGGAGAGAACCAGAAATCGAGAAAGCTGTTCTTAGATCAGATTCTGCTCTGATACCATGTTGACAGCCTTGAGAATCAATGCTTGGATGATCTGAATCGATCACCCCAGCCTCTTTTTTATAATAAAAACAAATTACAGCAGAGATATGAATCCCCCCAATCCTATTCCTACTAGGAATTCCCATTAGAACTAGGAATCCCAAATAGAAATCGTAAGAGGGAAAAAACCAGAAATAAAACAACTAAAACACAACTAAAATAAGTAATAAAAAGCAAATAGGACTAGGTTACCCCCTAGTGGGTAACGTAGCCTAATCTCAACAATGATTAATGCCAAAGAATTCGTCTTGTGGAAGTTGTATCCATGAAACTGTATTCTACATATAATTCAGGTCACTGGAACTTCTGTTTCTGGGTTTGTAGCTTTAGGCAATGCTGTTAGGTTGTGGTTGGCAGTCTGAAGAGAGGGCGGGCCTTGGTGCAATGGTTAAGGTTGCTCCACTGTGACCAAGAGGTCATGGGTTCGAGTCTGGAATCAGCCTCTCTGTGAAAGCAGGGGTAAGGCTGCGTACCTTATGACCCTCCTCAGACCCCACAGTGGTGGGAGCCTCGTGCACTGGGTACGCCCTTTGGTTGGCAGTCTGAAAGAATCAACTGCCACAACTGCTGGTCTGACCTGAGAATAATTCCCCAGAAACAGATATGTTTGGACATTTCAGTTGGTGGTCTCAATGGGCTACTGTCTTGTCTGATGCTTGGTGGAAAAACGGCTTTGTACTAAGAAACTTATGAAGGGTAGAACTAAAGAAATGATGAGCTAGGATATCTCGCTTCTGACCTTTTACTGACCTTTAATTTGTGCCTAACGTATTACTTGATTTTGCAGCTTTTTCTTCTGATAGGAAGCTTCTGGGCAGTATTTCACATGATCAAATGTTGAAGGTGTGTGGATGCCTCTCTCTCTCTCTCTCTGCCTCTGTTTACCAATCGGGCTGTTTAACTTAAATAAAGGCCTTTGGTGGTCTTCACTAATATTGAAAATGTGAAAGGACAATTTGACAGTTTTTATAGTGCAAAATATACTATCAATGACTAATTTTAAACAATTGGATATTGTTTACGAAAAGTACGAGAAAAGGGGCTACAACCAGGGGTTGGGTGGTGGCAGAGGTCATGTGAAATCATACACAAAAGTAAAATTCATTGCAACACTTCCCCACTCCAAACACCCCCCCCCCCCCGAAAAAAGAAGAAGGTGAGCATCCCAATTATCCAAAATTTAAGAATATTTGTTCAAGTCAGTCAAATAATTCGCTTTATGTACATTTATTTAATTTGTCTGGCCTAGTCCACCCTCTTTTAATCATGTTTTCCCATTACTACATTCCCTAATATGGGTTCCCACCACCTATGTACATATTACCCTTAAGGTAGGCGTAAGCTAGGAACCTTATTTATGTGTTATTCTTTCACTAAATTTATTTCTAAATTTTCCGATTTGACTTCTATTATTTAATATAGCTATCCTTAGGTTCTAACACGGAATTTATCTAACTTGAAGCTCATCTCTTTGATTTTTACTTAAAGTCCCTTGATCATGATTTAGTGAGTAGTTTTTTTATCTCCCCTAACCGTATCTTTATGTATGTGCATATATATATATATATGCCATATTTGTATCATACAACAAGGCATAACAGCCAATTTGACATGCTTAAATCATCTTGTGAAACCATAATAATAGCAAAAATTCCATTAGTTTATAGCTCATAACAGCGTGCTATATATATATATATACACATTCATTCCCAAAACAACATAAATTATAAAACTCTAGTTCACATTGTGAGAGCATATTATATATTTTTGCATACTCTAATTAGTGACATATCAACCAACCATAATGTAGGCCCATATAGGAGCCCATTACAAAACATTGCTATAGACCATATCTTCTTCAACCTTTGTTTTCTTTTTCATTCTTTCCTTTTCGTATTTCTCTCTTTCTTCTGTTTTTTTTTTTTGGGGGGGTCAAACAGTGGCTGAATAGCCACATGGGTGGGAACTGGGAAGAGAAAATGGGGTGTTTACAATGGGCATCACCACCCACACACTAGAGCACAAGAGGGGGTTTTCACCAGGCCAGCCAGACCCCTATCTCTTCTTTCTATTCCCCTTAAACTCTCTCTCTTGGTTTCTCCTCTCATGCACCCTTCTCTCCATCTCTCTTTTTTTTCTTATTATTTCAGAATTCTTAACCCAAAATTCCCCCCAAATCAGAAATGGAGATATGGGAACCTACCTTCTTGAAGAATCAACTCCTTGAGCTACTCCTTCCACCTTCCTCCTTATCCCCTTCTTGATTGCAACAAATAATCTTCAAAAGCTCCAACTTCCTCTATTTCCTCTCTTATTTCTCTCTTCTTTCTCCCCTTTCTTTCTTGTCTTTCAAACTTGGTAGTAGAATGAGTAAAGCTCATACAAGCCTTTACTCCCTCCTTCCTTTGGTAAGTTTTCCATACTACCCCTCGTAGCCCGTAGCTCTTATCCCCACAAGCCAATAGTGTTCAACGGAGCCTTACCCATATTTTGCAGTTTCCCATGCAACCTACCATTTAAGTCACATTTACCAATGCAACAAGAACCCATTTGAACCAAATTAATCCAAATTGAACCCATCAACCCAGTTCCTCTCAAATGAACCTAAATTAATCAACCCATGCCTATAACCAATACATTATTTAAATTTACAAGATATGGGGTGTTACGACCTATTGGGTGGTGGGGTGAAACCCATATTTCGGTCTGATCAGGTCACTTAATACTGAATTGATGGTTAAGAGAGACGGGAATGTGAGGGGTGATTGCTTGAAAGGGGAGGAAGAGGAAATTGTTTTTTTTTTTTTGGGGGGGGGGGGGGGTTGGTGTTGCAAAATTGTCAGAAAACTCAGGTGGGAGAGGGAAGGACACTGTTTGGGTAATTTTACAATACCCTTTAGGTGGTTACTTTTGTAAAATGAATCTCAATTTTAGGTAATCTAGTGTTTCCCCCTCCCCCCCCCCCCCCCTCCGTCCCCCACCTTTTTTTTTTTGTGCATGAGTTAGTATTGGACCACTGTAGCTATGATGTGATCTCCCCTTTACCTCAACCGTTACCAGAGATTGAATTTAATAATATTTTGCTATTTGGTTCTATGCATTTTGTTGGATGTAGCTCTGGGACTTGGATGAGTTATTGGAAGGTGGAGCAAATAAAATGGAGAGTGAGGCTTTTGTGGCTGACAGTGACAGTGATAGTGATGAGATGGATGTGGACATTAAGACCCCTCAGAAATCCTCCAAAGGTGTGTCAAGTATCTCCACTTGTTAGAAAACAGTGATGATTCATTGTTATGCTCTATTTGCGGATACCTACTATTTAAGATGAATACTATTAAGGTTTTCAGCCTCTCTCAACTGAGGCTGAAATATTTGAAATTTGTTTGATAATGAAGATCAATATTGCCTGTATTGTTTTATGGCATTGGATTTGAAAAAGCCTGCTTGTATTTTACAGGGACAAGGAGGAAAAACGCAAATAAAGGACATGCTTCTAACAACGCATCCAGCAGTTTCTTTGTGGATTTGTAGTGAAATGTTAGGGATTAGTGCTTTCCTCTCAATTTATACTTGCCGTGTGTGAAAAGGGAATTCCCATTTTAGGGATATTATGCATCTATCTATGCAAATTTTGACAGTTAGTGAATTCCATTAGCTATTAAACTCTTTTAGTGCAGTTGTGAGGAACCATAGCCAAGCTCTGCTGGGTGATGCTCTAATTTCAGACACGTAGCCCATGTACTCTATTCACATGGTAAGTTTCATCCCTGGAAGTTGATATCCATCAAGAGTACAGTTTTGAACAATTGCAGGAAATCAGCATTTGGATTTAAGTTTGATGGATCATTATACAAGAGTAAGAACACAACGGATGGGGGGGAATCACGGCATTGGACCATGAAGTTTGCCGTGTGGCCAGTCTAGAGATTGCCTGTCTATCCAATGGTTGGTTTAGCCAGATCATAAATGGCTGTTTTGGCTAGGTCGTTTGGAATGAGTTTTTGTTTGTGACATTTTCCTCGATTTCTTTGAGATGCTTTGAAGGTTTTTTTTTTTTGTTTTTGATTTTTCCAACTCTTCTACAATCGGGCAGGTATTATATATGTTAAAGATTTTTCTTAGGAGACTTTTTTAAGCTAATCTATAGTCTTCTTTTGGTTGTTACCTAGGATGAATTGCTTTCATTTTGGTTGTAAATATGGTCTTTAGAAAACTTCAGACATTTGTTTACATGATTATGAAGAATTAATAGTTCATGATGAGAGTCTAAGATGATTGAATTTCTACTTTTTTGGGACAATTTCTCAGATCTATTAGATAAGAACCGAAATTACATGATAAGTAGGTTTCAAATTTGTTTTACATCCACTATTTTCCATTTTGAAAAGATTTGCTCAATCCCCAAAATTGGTTAGTACTCATGCCATGCAAAGCCACATTCCAAGACAGAGAACTTTCTCCCTAACTTTATATACCTCAATTAAAAGTATAGGAAATCGACATGAAAAATAACCATCAAATCCTTCTGGAATTGGTCCAAGAATTTTCTTAAAACAGATAATAAAACTAATTGTTGATAAATGTAACCATCAAATCCTTCTGGAAGTTTCTCCATAATGATTCAACTTAATTGTTTTGCATGACCCGTAACTACCAAACTGATATTGCCTGTAACAACTAATATTATTAATGAATGTAGCTTCCATCATTTCATCCCATTTTCCACCCAAAGCAACAAGTACAACACTTTCTAATGTGTTTAGGAGTTCAGATTCAATTCCTCTATCTTCTATTTTTATCCTGTCACTGGTGTCTCGAAGAAATGAGAGTTGCTTCTCAGAACTCCAAAACAAAGGATGGTGCAATACCTCCATCGCCTTGGGCCTAGGGAAAAAAAATTAGAGGAACCTGGTGAATAAAATTAAATAAAATAGATAAATTCATAACCCAAAAACAAAGGAAGTGTGTAAATGAATTTCTTGCATTAATGAATGGGCCGGGGTGTAACAGTTAGTGATTGCCTGAATTGGTGCAGTCAGCTAAACTGCAATCCAATCAATAAGACTGATTGAGCTAATTAAATTAGAAGGATGGTCCACCACAGTGCATATATACAATAAGCTATAGTTTGATTTGTAAGATAAGGAGGTCCATGAACAAATCTCTCCTTTTTTTCTTTGGGGGAGCATGGTTTGGGCCTTTGGGGTATCGGATTGGATGGGTCGATTTTGGCCGGATCGGATCGATATTGGCCACGATCGATCCTGATACCGATCCGATCCAGCTGTACGGACAGGAGTAAAAATGTAAAAAAATTAGTTTTTTTTTTTAATAAGAAAACAGGGACAAAAGTGACATATTTGCTCGAGTTTGGATGATCCCGATCCGTATCGGTCGAACCGATCCAACCGATACCAAGATCACGAACCATGGGGGGAGGGATGCCAAGGGAATGGGAATTAAAAGAAATTCTATTAAGTTAATTGATCAAATTAGAAGGAATTGGGCCTAATAGTATTCATCAAAATCAGGAGACAAAACTACTTGAATGAAGAACTAAAACACTAAAACACAGACATCCAGATGATGGTGTAGAAGACTTTCAAATTTCTTATTCAAAAAGCAAGGAAAGAACTAAAATTCAACACAGCAGTACTAAAGAACAAAAAATACAACTGAGAAGAGAGAACTCTCACCGAGGAAGGCAAGAGAAATCATCAGGTTCTTGACAAAGGTAGTCTGCTACACTCGAGATCAGAGAATGCAAACCATGGCTGCTACAATTGGAGGATCAAGTTTGGTTGCAGGTAGTGGTGCTGATCACTCTTCAAACGATAGGAGATGTTTTATCGGGAAAATGAGGAACAAATACCCATTCTTGTTTCCTCAAAACCATGTTGAGATGCAGAAACATAACCATGTTTCGTTTGGCGTTCTTGGGACCATATTTTTAACTTGGTTCATTCTTGGCACAGAAAAACAGATCGGACCATCAAAACACTTTATTCATTTTTTCTTTGTCCAAACAATCCCTGGCTTGAAAAAACAATTCAAGAGTGTTACCAAACGCCCACTAAGTGTTTGTGCGTTATAAATGGTTGTTTTCAACCTAACCTTAGGTGACAAACAAAGTGTAAAAACTTAGAATCATTACGGGTTTCGGTATCAGCCAAGACTGATATCGTATCTGATACCAATTCCTAAATCCTTGGTCACAATTGATTTGATCAATCTGATTCCAATTTTAAAACAATGATCCAGATTGGTTACGATCGATTCCAATCCAGATAGAAAATCTTGGAATCTGGTTAAAGATAAATCAGATAATCTACCTTGATTGTAGTATGGGACAGAATTGGGATTGGCCTTGACCGATTTCAATCTGGATTAACCGATTTGATCCGATTTTTAAATCGTTGGATCGATGTTGAAAATTCCAAGTCAAATCAATTAATTCTGTTATAATACGGCATAGAAATGTTTTTTATTAGGAGATGAAAAGTGATCTACCCAAAAAAAAAAAAAAAAAAAAAACCGAAATGAAAAGTGATTAAATGGAAAGATTTTGCTACATCTATGTATCTCTATATATTGAGTTATATTCTACTTTAATTACCTGATCACCTTATTTAGCGTGCATTCTTTTGGCCAAAAACATTTTACATCAATCTGATCACCACAATTTAGAATGGTATTGTTAGTATTAAATCACTCAAAAAAGTTCGAATAACAAACAAGATACATCTTATATTATTCCAAGACATTGTGTTATTATTGTTTTTGAAGAAATGGTAAACGGGTAGGAACTAGTTTTTCAGGGTGCCTTTAATTATTAGTGTCCACAGAAAATTATCTCCTCCAGTTCCCCAGTCCCCCTCCTTCTAATGAGGGGGGTAGACTCCATCCGGGCAGAGTGTTTAGACAGGGGTAGGGTGGTCATTACGCACCCCCTTGTTAGGGGTACTGAGGAACTGGAGGGGATAGGGATTCTAGTGTCCATACGTGTCACACAAAAATGTAGGGTATATTGAAAACATCATTGATTGGTGAAGGAAAACTTCACCAAACAAATTACCCTTTTTTTTTTTTCCCCCCTCTTTTTCTAATCAAGATTTAGTTTTAGGTTATGTTTGGTTGGCAAGAAATGGATATAAAAGAAAAGAAAAAAAATTCATTTTCTTTTTCAATTTGAGGAGGGAGATAGACACATAATCAATCACTGTATTATAATGACAAAAAACATGATGACACAATTGATTAATTTATGTGTCCATCTCTTTCCTAAAGTTCAAATTTTTTTGAATATTTTCTGCTCTTTTCTATCCATTTCTTGTCAATCAAACCTAGCCTAAGGAATTGTTCATCACAAATGGAAGGTCTTCATTAAATGTAAAAAGAAAATTGGTGAGAAAATAAGCGGCTGACTAATAAAAAATAGGGAGAAAGTTCTCTGTCCGGGAGTGTGGCCTATGTCAGCACTCCCATGAGTCTATCTCTCTCCTCCCTATTTGAAAAGACAGCTCTACCCCCTTGTTATAGGGAGGAGAGAGATAGACACATGGGAGTGTTGGCGTAGGCCACACTCTCGGATAGAAAACTGCTTCCCTAAAAAATATTCTAAAATATGCATCCATCAACCAAGGGGTGAAAAAACAACAAAATGTGATGCTATGATCCACTGACATTATCATACCCTATAAAGTTATTAATTGCTAGAGTAAATTATAATGGTTCTAATGTTGATCATGGTTTTTATAAATCATTATCCACACAATATTAGCACAAATAACTGAATATATAACCAAAGCTTTTTCCACGAAGCTATTTCTACAATTGTCATAATTTTTGTTAAAAAAAGGGCAAGAGATAGTTGTTTGGTCATGTAGCACTGGTACCAACACGGGGGCCAACGAAAGCACGCGCATAGATCTATTGGAATGAGATTTTTAATTTCACTGGGGGATGAACAAATTCACGTGATCGTGTGTCTAGCCACAAATGATATTACTACACTTACAAAAAAAACTATATCACTACACAATGGTGATTCAATACTTGCTATAGCAATCACAAGATGTAATTAACCATCTTTTATTTGTTATAGTTTGACACCAAAACGATAAAAATAACTTACAAAAATTTGGTTTCCTCCAACGTCGCACTTAATAATGACTCAAAAAAAATCTTGACATTTGAAGTTAACAAAAAAACACTCAATACTCTACCCTTTACAATCTAGAAAAGGGTCAAATACTAAAAAAATTTACAAAATAGCTTTTCTTTCTATACATGGGCAAAACTTATGGTGGGACTCATCATGCAAAAGATGGCTGTAAAAGAGAGAACATAAATTGTGTGAATAGCAGTTTTTTTTTTTGGAATTGGAGAGTTTTAATAGGGGGGGGGGGGGGGGGGGGGGGGGGGGGGAGGGGATAGGGGATGGGGATAGGCCCCAAGGTGGTTTGAACTCATGACCTCTTATTTGAGGAGTTGGCCTTTTGCCAACCCAGCTGACCCCTTGGGGTCATGTGGTCGGTACTTGATATCATGAGTTAAACGTTTCACCATATTCATTTGAATGGTGCAAAATAAATTTTAACAATAGATCCAATGGACGGTGTCGGTGGTGTATCAATCTCGGCTGATATTGATTGATATTGATCGGTTGTATTAGATTGGATCAGATCATTTTATCCCAAAAAATACTGATAACATCGATTTTTGAACCATTTTACCCTTCAATGATATCGATACCACCAAATAAAAGGTTCAAAATCGACTTATTCGATCACGACCGATTCCGATCTGACTAATTCTGATCCGGATAGGATGATTCGATCAATCTGATTCCAAATTTTGAAATAGTGATCTATTGGTTCCGACCGATTCTGATTCAGATAGAAAACCTTAGAATTGGGTTGTAGATGAACTACCCAATTGATTCAGCTAGGATCATACGGAATCAGGATTGGCCTAGGTCGAGACTGATCTGGATCAAGCTGAAGTAGATGATTTGATCCAATTTTTAAAGGGAAAATATCACCCCCCTCCCCTCTAAGTTTTTTTAATAGGGGCAATTACTCTCACTATCCTACACTTAGCCTATATTTACTAAAACTACCCTACCTTAAACTTCTTTTCTATTACTACCCTACTTTTAAACTTTTACATCTCCTTCTACCCTCATGTTTTTAAATAACGAGATTGTTCTTCCTTTTTCCCCTACTAACCTGTTAATCTATTTAACCTCCCATTCATCTTCTACTTTTGACCTCTTTTGTCATTAAAATAGTTAAAAATGAAAGCACCCACCCACTTCTTCTCGCTCCCATTTTTTGCTCCATTCTTTTTTTATTTTTATGTTTTTTCTTCAATTTATTTATTTAATTAATTTTTTATTCAATATTTCATCCTCATCGTTCTTCTTCAAAGTTCGAACAGATCATGGTTCTAAGTATCGGTATCGTATCGCTCACCCGTATCAGGCAATACATATTGTTTTTGCTAGTCATCGATACCGATACCATGCCGATATCGTATCAGTAGCACGGTATGGACAAGGGGTAAAATGGTTGGAAAACTCATTTTTCAAGGAGATTCAGGGGTAATTTTGCCCGATACAGCTGATCCAGGCCGATACTGTATCGGTAGCACGGTATGGACAAGGGGTAAAATGGTTAGAAAAAACTCATTTTTTAAGGAGATCCAGGGGTAATTTTACCTGATACAATCAATCTAGGCCGATACCGTATCGGTATTGTATTAATTTTACAGGTTATTGATACCCGTTCCAATACCGTGCGTCGACTCTCTTCAAAGCACCCCACTTCTTCTCTCTTCTTGTTTTTATTTAATTTTTTTTATTTATTTCTGAATAGAGTTGATCTGTTTCATGGTTTTAGTGCACGATATCAGAATGAGTATCGGTAACCTGCAAAACCGATACTATACCGATACGGTATATGCCTGGATTGGCTGTATCGGACAAAATTACCACGGAATCTCCTTAAAAATGAGTTTTCTGACCTTTTTATCCCTTGTTTGTATCGTGCTACCGATCTGGTATCGGCACGGTATTGGTATCTGTGACTAGCAAAATCGGTACGTATTGCCCGATATGAGCGATAAGCTACCGATACTTAGAATCATGATCTGTTCGAAGAAGAACAATGAGAATGAAATGTTGAATAAAAAATTAATTAAATAAAAAGATTGAAGAAAAAACAAAGAAAAAAAAGTTGACTGTTGTAAAAAACGGGAGAGTGAAGGAATGGGTGGGTGCTTTCATTTCTTATGACAAAAAAATAAGTGAAAAAGTAGAAGATGAATGGTAGGTTAAATAGATTAACAGGTTACTAGGTGAAAAGGAAGGGCAAGTTGGATATTTAAAAATATGAGGGTAGAAGGAGATGTAAAAGTTTAAAAGCAGGGTAGCATTAGAAAATAAGTTTAAGATAGGATAGTTTTAGTAAATATAGACTAAGTATAGGGGAGTGATAGTAATTGCCCTTTCTTAATATCAATCTAATATCCAAGTTTTGAAAAGTGATAATGCCGTCCCTACTTTTTAAAGATTCTATCAACTGTACCTAAGTGATTAACTCTGTTAAAATAATATATGAAATAACGATATTACCCTTTTTTAATTGAAGTTAATGGGTGGATCCACCAACCTAATCCTGGCGTACATTAGCACCTTCTCAGCAGTGCACGTTAACAAATCCCAATTACTTAACTTAAAAAAACCTTTTTTTTTTAAATTAATGAGGGGAATTAGACGGGGAATATTCCCCATCGTCTTCCCCAAATCGACAAACAGGGCAAAAAACCCTTTTAGGGTTTCAATTCACCCACCGCCGCCCCTTGTAGGGGCCAAAAGGAGGGCCGGCAGCCTTGAAACTCATGGGCGAATGACAGGCCTTCACCGGCGACCACGGCAGAAGCCTTTCCTGCAACTCCGCCTCGACTCTCTGCGTTTCTTCTTCTTCTTCCGCCAGCACCACCATCATCGCCACCATTGCCCGATCATCTTCCACCGCTAGCACCACCTCCAGCACTAAAAAGTCTTTCTTTCCAATTTAATGATTTTCTTGAAACGAGAAGCTATGAACATTGACCCTTTATATATATACAGTGGGGAAGGGGAAAGTTTGAAAGTTAGAACCAAGGCGGAGAATCGGATCAAATCGGAAGAATGAGGAGATAATTCCTCCTAGTGGATCTTAAAATCCTTGTGGGTGCTTCAATAACCTACTATTGACGACCATTCGCTCCAGGTACTACCCATCAAATCTATTGGTTTAGGGTTTTATTTTCCCAATTCTAACAGGTTCTCTGTTTGTTTGTGTTTTGTCTACTGTTAGTTTAGTTTGTTGAATGTATGTATTTTAATTGAGATTGGGTGTTATTGGAATCGATGGATAGAAGATGGATGTGCAATTTTTTCAAGATTCTGTTCTAATTTCGGATTATTGTTGTTATTACTGTACCGATCAATAACTCTGCTGCAGGCAGGTACAGTAGTAAGATAGAACATGGATTCCCTTCTCGACTATTTCACTGCTATTAATTTTCCCAGCTGCTGCTGCTCAACTACATACGTAGGTACCAATAATTGAAAGCGGTTGAAGAACTCGATCTACTGAAAATTGCAATGGTGTTGTCAAGAATAATAATATTGCACAAAAAGTAAGGGGTTGCAAGAGGAGGAGGAAGAAGAAGAAGAAGAAGAAGAAGAAGAAGAAGAAGAAGGAGGAGACAGAGAGGGATGGAGGAGCTGAGTTAGAAGATGGAAATAGGGTTCGGCGGTGGTGGAAGAGGATAGGAAATGGGGTTTTGGGTTGAAAGGTAATCTGGGGTTTTAGAAAAATTGGATATGCTTACGTAATCACAAAAGTAGGGGAGGGTACTATTATTTTTAAAATTTGAGTATTAGATTGATATTAAAAAACGTAGGAGAGGGTATTATTATTTTTAAAATTTGGGTATTAGATTGATATTAAGAAAACTTAGAGGGGAGGGGATGATATTTTCCCATTTTTAAATTCTTGGATAAATGTCGAAAATTCCAAGTCAAATCAACTGATTTGCTAATTCTGATATAGTTTGAGAAATAAAAAGTGACCAAATGTGAAAATTCTACTAAATCTTTGTATCTAGGCTTTCTTTGGTATGATTTATGTTTGTATCTATATCTTGGTCCAAACTTGGTAAATTTATCGTGTGTTTTATTTATAAGGGGAGGAAATCACACACAAAGCTCAGTAAACTGAGAAATTTCAGTTTAGGTACAACTTATATAAGCTCTCTCTTCTCCTTGTTCACTAGTGGTTTCCTATGTGGCTCATAGAGGGAAATGAAGGGAAAATTTTAGGTATGATTCAGCTTACTCTAGTAGAAGAATTGGGTTTTTTTTCTTCTAAAAATAGGTGCAATGATAAAAATTTCTCTCGATTTTAATGGAAAAAACACATGCTAATTAATGGTTTACCAATAAATAAGAACAAATAGGTGGTTTGTAATTTATTATAATATGATTAATTACCTGGTCACCCTATCTGACGGGCATTCATTTGGCAAAAAATTCTACACCAACCTGACTACAACAATCTAAATTTGTATGGTAACTTATCAAACAAGTCCCTTCATCAAGATATGTAATATTAGGTTACTCAAAGAAGTTTGAAAAACAAGCAAGATACATCTTATATTATTCAAAGGCATGGGGCTATACTGTTTTTAATGAAAAAGTTATTTGGTAAAATGGATAGGACCGAGTTTTACTTCAGCTACGGTCAATGGGGTCTTTGATTGGTGTTCATAGGATATCGCGCAACAATGGAGATATATATTGAAACAGTCATTGGAAGAAAAAGTTATCCCAAACAAATAAATTTTTTTTTTTGAGAATTTGACTATTTCTACCACTGTACTTTACCTTAATTAAATTTTCCACCCCTCTATTTTCAATTATTATTATTTCTTCCTCCTCTACTGTTAATAATCTATTACTATTAGAGCTATGTGGTTGAGAAAAAAATTTAGTGCCCAAAATAACCCTAGGTGCATGTAAAATGACCCTTTTACCCTTATAAAAGGATAAGAACTAGACATCCTTTCATTTCATCTTCATCCTCCTAACCTCATATCAAAGGCACGCTGAATCTATCTAGGATCAATTCTCTAGATCTCTCTTTGGGATCCATCATTTTCTTCTTTGCGATAGAGACCTTCTTCAATTCGGTTGGGATTCATGGGCGAAGCTATCATTGCAACTTCACCGACCATTGTTGCTAAACAAGCTCCAATTTAGATGAAACTGATGATGACCTGAGATAAGAATCTTATGTGTTTGAATTCTTGCTGTGCCCTAGAATTCCACTAGTCCATGTATGAGATGGGGTCTTTAAGGTTGTATGCGATGAAAGCTGGCTCAGTGACTTGGATCACTGAATCCTGTAGAGAGTAAGAGATCAAGTTTATTTTTTCCCCCTTGTTTTTTCTGGGAATGCAAAATGCAGAGATCAAATACTAAAAGGACATAATGAGGAGGATTGTGTAGAGAGGAAAAGCTTACCAGAAAATTTCCAATCTTGGTGTAGAAATTTGTATCGGATGAACTAGGCATTTCCCAAGCAGTCAAATCTCTTACCTGAAATATTGGGCAATTCCCAAGTATTCAAGATGAAAAAAGGGTAGCATTGTAATTATATTTTTGATGTTTTAGTACAAGGGTAAAATAATTTTTTCCAAACGACAAATAACAAGAAGTCAACACCGCAGCCAGAGATGGTCCAAGTTTAATAATTGAAAATTGTAGGGCAAAGTTTGGGGAGGGGTCAGTAAATTTTCCTTTCTCTTTTGGTGAACCCCAAAACAAATAACTCAGGTATCCAAATTATTACATGCTTCAACCAAATCAAGGGCTCACATGATGGTCCTCCTAGGGTTTCTCCTTTTCTAATCAAGATCTAGTTTTAAGGAATTGTTCATCATAAATGCAAGGTGTTCATTAAATGTAATTTTTTTTTTTTGTGAAAATAAGCTCACTCAGAAAACTATATTCTAACAAATGCATCCACCAACCAAGGGGTGAAAAAGCAAAAAATATGATGATTTGAACAACAGACATCATCCTCTGTTAGTATCATAAAACTGCCTCAAACCGGAACACCCAATAAAATCCTTAATTGCAAAACTTAAGTATAATGGTTACTATGTTGATGATGATTTTTATAAATCATTATCCACACAATATTAGCAAAAGTGACTAAATATATAACCAAAGTTTTTTGATGAAGCTACTTCTAACTATCATAAATTAAAAAAAAATAAAAATTCACAATCTTGCAACTGAAGGTATTGATCGGTTTCAATGTACCTCATTCTCAAATGAGCTTTTATTTTTTTCTTCATAAAACTTCAAAATGATATTGCTACACAATGGTGACTTGGTACTTGCTATAACTATCATAAGATGTAATTGATCAACTTTTATTTGGAATAGTATGATACCAACAAGATACAAATAACTTACAAATTTGGTTTCCTCCAACACCGTAATTAGTAAATAACTCAAAAAAATCTGGACATTCGAAGTTGACAAAAAAATAAAAAGAACTCAATTACTCTAGCTCTTTACAATGTGGGAAAGGTTATATGTGATAAAAAAAAAACTATTATTAGCTTTTCTTTCCATAGATCGGCATAACTTATGGTGTGACTCATCATGCAAAAGATACTTATAATTAAAAGAGAACATAAATTGTGTGAATATCAGAATATTAATAGCTAGCATGTAAGGGTGTCAATGTTTGCCGAGCACTGAAACCGTTTCGTACCAAATTATCTATACAAACCGTATTGAATAAATTCAATATGGTATCGGTATGAGATATCTGTACTGAGTCTGTATTTGATACGATATCGGTATCGTTAAACTCCTCTCCAATGAGGTATCCAACGGCTGGGCCGGCTGGCACACATCCCGGCGTGTGCTCAAGGATGTGTGCCAACCATCCCAGCCATTGGATGCTCATTGGGCACCCCCTGGGTAGCACGCTCATTGGACATGAACCGGATCCATATCGGTATGGACTTAACATTTACACCATATTGTATCGATACTATACCAAATACCTATATCGAATACTATCGAATCGATTCGATATAGTATCAATATGAGATACCTGTATTGAATCAGTATTCGGTATTATATCGATATGGGGTATATATATGCAATGTACCTTACTGATTGACATCCTTACTAGCATATAGTCTAGGATGTAATCAGTATCATGAGTTCAACATTTCATCATATTCATTTGAATGGTGCAAAATGAATTTTAATAATAGATCCAATGGAACGGCTCAAATATTTAAAACTCGTGTGATGATACTAAGAGCGAAATCTATTTCAAGGCCAACCTATAAGACATCTTTGAACATTTAATTCGTAGGATTTAATGTGTTTTTTCTCCAAAATATTCCTCTGGAGCATTGTTGGAAAACCAGGTTTACTGATTTGGCCTTGTTAAACCAAGTCAAGATTAGTCATGTTTTTAAAATTTTATTATGCAATAAATATGTATAAATTAGTAAACAATATACAAATACAGAAAAATATGGGGAAAAAAAAAATCAAGTAATCATATATCAATGCATTTTGAGTTTATACCATTGAACAAGAGAAGGGAGTCAAGCAGTTGAGGCTTTCTTATTGTTTTAGATTATGGATTTACTATTTAGTTAACTTCGTTTCTAAGTGAACTGGTTTATGATTTTTTTAAGGGTTACATACGCATGCCCCCTAAAATGCACCCAATATTCCTCTTGCCCCCCTAAGGTTCTGACAAGTCCACACGCATCCACTAAAAATTCCACGTACCACCCCTACTTTACCCCCCTAAAACCATTTAAGTCCACACTAGGCGTTAAATGCTAAAAAATGACCAAACTACCATTTCTTCTATCTTTTCTAAAATTTGAAAAGATCTAATTGCCTTAACCTATTTGCTAAAATTTGAAAAGACCAAAATGCCCTCATCTTCCCCAAATCATCTTCTTTTACAATGTAGATACCCAATACTACTACCACCACCACCATCCCCACCACCACCCACCATTAACACCATCACCACCATGAAGCCCCACCTCCAACTCCTCCACCTTTACCAATTCCATCACCGAGTCCCCCTCCCTTGCCTATTCCTCCACCAACACCGCCGCCCTTATCATTGAAATTCAGGCAGCCATTAAACCTGAATTTTTAGTTTGGGTTAGTTTGACCTTACAAACTTGAGTTGTGGATCAAATTGAAAAGCTGGTTCAATGTATTCCTAATACAGTCTTATTTGACTCAAACCATTTATGACTCAGTCTCGTCATATTTTACCCTGGTTTAGTCTACACGACTCTTGACCAGTTTTTTCAAAATTTGACTCGGCTCACCAACAACTGCTTAGCTCAGTTGGTGAGCCGTGGTGCGCTTCATGCCCATGCTCACCAAGAGGTCTCAAGTTCGAGGGTCCCCCCCCCTCCCCCCCCCCCCCCCTCTTTCTATCAACTATATATGTAAAAACTCCCAATTAACCAAAAAACCCAGTTTTCCAACTATCTGGACAAGATTTTTTCTTTCTTTCTTTTGGTGAATCTGAAGTAAGATTCTTATTGTGATTTGAAGAGACAGAAGGTCTTGGGAATTTACACTTTTGGACCCCTTAAATAACTAACACATCATTTCATAAGGGCAAAAGAAATCGTTATCTCTACAAAAAAGAAGAAGTATCATTACAGATTTTGTTTGTCCCCTCCTTGATTACAAATTACTAAAAAGATGAAAAAGTAAGATTACAATTTTGTTGTAACCAATTAACTACAGTAAGATTTTTCTTTCGATAAATTGACTAGTGTCTTTTACTGCACCTAAATTGCATTTTCTGTATAAATTATGTATACAGACTTTTTGAGTTTGGTAACAGTTTTGAATCGTCTTTTCAAGCCAGGGAGTGTATTGGGCACACTTTTGAATCGTTTTTTCAAGCCAGGAAGTGTATTGGGCACAAAAAAAACAGAGAAAACGGAATAAAGTATTTGGATGGTCCGATCTGTTTTCCTGTACCCAAGAACGAACCAAGTTAAAAATATGGTCCCAAGAATGCCCCTACGAAAGTTACCCATGTTTCTGCATCTCGAGATGGTTTTGAGGAAACAGATATGGGTATTTGTTCCCCATTTTCCCGATAAAACATCCCTATCTTTTGAAGAGCACTCAACACCACTTCTTGCTGTCAAACTTGAGCCTCTGAAATCATAGCAACCCTGGTTTGCATTGTCTGATCACAATTGTAGCAGACTACATTTGTCAAGAAGCTTCTGATTTCTGTTGCCTTCGTCTGTGAGCATTCTCTTCTCTCAAGAATTGTGAAGTCGAGAGAAGTTGCAGGTTTTTAACCATTTTTTATTTAAGATAGTTTGACACCAAAAAAGATACAAATAACTTACAAATTTGGTTTCCTCCAACATCACACTCAATAATGACCCAATAAAAAAATTCTTGACATTGGAAGTCAACAAAAGAAAAACTCAATGCTTTAGCTCTTTACGATCTAGAAAAGGGTCAGATACTATAAAAAAAAAATAATTACAAAATAGCTATTCTTTCTATACGTGGGCAAAACTTATGGTGGGACTCATCATGCAAAATATGGCTGTAAAAGAGAGAACATAAATTGTGTGAATAGCAGCAAAATATTAATAGCTAGCATGTACTCTAACATGTGGTCGGTATTTGGTATCATGAGTTCAACGTTTCACCGTAGTCATTTGAATGGTGCAAAATAAATTTTAAAAATAGATCTAATGGACGATATCGGTGTTGTATCAATCTCAACTGGTACTGATATTGATATTGATATTGATTAATTGGTTGTATCAGATTGGATCAGACCATTTTATTCCCAGAAACACTGATATCATCGATTTTTGAACCATTTTACCCTTCAATGATATTGATACCACCAAATAAAAGGTTCAAAATCGATTTATTTGATCACGCCCAAATCCGATCTGACTAATTCTTATCCGAATAGGATGATTCGATCAAAATTTAATTCCAATTTTTGAAATAGTGATCTATTGGTTCCGATCGATTCTGATTCAAATAGAAAACCCTAGAATTGGGTTGTAGATGAACTACCCAATTGATTCAACTAGGATCATACGGAACCGGGATCGGCCTTGGCTGAGATCGATCTGGATCAAGCTGAATTAGATGACTTGATCCAATTTTTAAATCCTTGGATAAATGTCGAAAATTCCAAGTCAAATCCACTGATTTGCTAATTCTGATATAGTTTGAGAAATAAAAAGTGACCAAATGTGAAAATTCTGCTAAATCTGTGTATCTAGGCTTTATTTGGTATGATTTATGTTTGTATCTATATCTTGTTCCAAACTAACTTGGTAAGTTTGTCATGTGTTTTTTCTCATAGGGGGAGGAAATCACACACAAAGCCCAAACTTGGTAAGTTCGTCCAGTGTTTTTAAAAAAAAAAAAACCAAATTCAATCACACGAACAGAAGGCAAATGTAATTCTGAGTAAACTGAGAAATTTCACTGTAATTACAACTTATATAAGCTCTCTCTTCTCCTTGTTCACTAGTGGTTTCCAATGTTGCTAGCCTATGAGTAAGAATAATTGATTTGTGTACACAAATCACAAAGACAATGGATCATCTTCACTTAATTAGTACAGGTGAACGTAGATGTGAGAGGTAATTACTTGTCCTTTTTGTTTTCATTAATACCCTTTTTATCCTTATAAATAGCAAAAATGGGATAAGTGGCGTAACTCTCACACGTATGTGTATGATAATTGGACTCAATCACAAATAGGTGGTTTGTAATTTATTCTAATTTAAGAAGACGGTGAGAAATAACTTAGTTTAATCTGGACCAATCTCTACAACCATGCACTCTTCTTTCATCTTCGTCCTATCTCTTCTTTCTCGTCCTTCTCATTCTAACCCAAATCTATTATATTTCTACAACAAGTAGGGATCATCGGCTTTGATCATGCCACTAGGCATTTGATTAGGACATTACACAATGATCCGAACACTTTGTCTCATCTCTTCGATACGGATACAGTAACGATCATAGCGATCTCCTCTGGTACCTACATACCTCTGGTACGAACTGGTACGTCAGGATCCGATTGGTCATGAACATCGTAAGGTGTTGCTCTTCGCAAATCCCAGCATACCCCTGGTTGGGATGGGTAGGCCCACCACTTCACTTTCACTTAGGCCAGGGCCAAGTCAGTGGGGGACCCTGTCGGACTCCTTCCCCCCAAAACAAATTGTACGTGCTTTTGGAACAAGACCGGGGCGCCATAGGGAGCCTTAGATGGACGAATGAAGCCAGCATCAAGTAAATCCTTCAATTGCTTCCTTAGCTCTTTTAACTCCGGTGGTGACATCCAGTAAGGTGCCATGGCTGCTGGCTGGGCACTGGGCTCCAGCTCGATGGCATGATCCACCTCCCTCCTAGGTGGCCCTGCTATGTCCTTTTGAAAAATGGATGAAACTACAGAATAGCTCCGAAAATTGACCTAGAGAAACAAATGGTGTCCAGAAATAAAAGGGCTCAAGCCTGGGATAGAGCGATCCATCCGTATAATTCAATAATAAATAAAAATTGGATCATAAATAAGATAAATAGAGCATTCTTTTGGAACATTCTAAGATGGTATTGTAACTTATCAAACAAGTCCCTTCATCAAGACTTGTAGTATTAGGTTAGTCAAGCAAGTCTGAATAACAAGCAAGATACATTGCACCAATGCAAAGATTCAACTTTACACCCCTCTATTTTCAATTATTATTACTCTCTGACCCAGCCCGTTAGTGTTCGTCTCTTAAGTGGTGATATGTGAAAGAATATTGTGTCCAAAATAATGCATGTAATATGACCTTTTTATCCTTATAAGGATGAGAGGCACCTTTCATTTTTTAATTTTTTGGAAAAAAAGAGTTTGTATTAATAAAATAATTATTATAGGGAAATTACATTTGGATCTAGCCTATGCGATGTGACAGAGCAGGGCCGCACACGTAATGACCGCCGGACAGCTGAGTCGTAGATGATCTGCATTGATTACATTCTGGTATAAAAGGATGAAGGGCACCCTTTCATTTCATCATTTCTTACTCTGACATCACATTGCAGATTTCTGAATGGGATCCATGGGATCCATCTATTCATCTTTTCTCTGCGGCGGTGAAGGCTTCTTCGGTTGGGATTCATGACTTTCATCTCTAGGCGGAGCTGTCACTGCAACTTCACCGACCATCCTGCTGCCAAAACAATTCCAATTCAGATGGAACTGATGATGACATGAGATGATGTATGTGATTCGAAAAGAAAAGAACTGAAATTTGGAATTTTTGTGAAATCTCGCGATGCCCTGGAATTCCATTGGTGAAGTGATGTTAAACATCGAACCCGTCGTCGATGTCTAAGATGGGGTCTTTGAGGTTGCATGCATTGAAAACTTGCTCAATGACTTGGATCACTGAATCTTGACTTGGTGGATAGAGAGAGAACACTGCACAGTAAGAATTCAAGTTTATTTTTTTTTCCCTCCCAAAACCCATGAATGAAATGGGTTTCAGATACTTTGTAAGTTCTTTTTCTGGAGAATGCAAAATGCAGAGATCACATACTAAAAGTATATAATTTGGAGGATTGCAGAGATTAAAGGGTAACAACCTTCTCCCAATCTCTCTTTCTTTCCAATTTTCTCCCCCTTACCTGTCTCTTTCAAATTCTCTTTTTGCTCTCAGTTTTTTCTCTCCGTTGTCCCATTTCTTCTACCAACTCCAACTAGAGAAAAACCAAGAAAAGCCTGAAAAAACGCCCTTTCTTCTTTCTTCTCCCTAATTGCACAAAACCAGAATTTCAGAAGCCCTTAAAATGATGAAGACGATCAGATAAGAAATCAGAAAACCCAGAGCCCTTTCCAAAACCAGCAGAAGAAACTCCCAACCCAAGAATTGCAGAAATCAAAACCGGTAGAACCAAAAACCCTAGAACCTTCTCGTTTTGGGTTTTCCATTTCAGATCTCAGGAATTAAATTTTATGAATTTTTAAAATTCCCATCTCACATGACGGTTCTATGATGTTGGTAGACATTTTTATGATGTTCGATTCATCGCTGGTCATCATCATCATCATCTCTGGCAAGACACTCTTTTCGACTTGTGGAGCTCTGAATATAGCGGAACACCAATTGTTATGCTTTAATCATTAATTGCTAAACTAAATTATAATGGTTAATATGTTCATGATTATTTTTATAGATCATTATCCACACAATATTAGCAAAATTAGAGTAACTGAATATCAAAGCTTTTTTGACGAAGCTACTTCTACTTTTAAAAAACAATTCACAGTCTTGCAACTGAAAGTATTGATCGGTTTCAGTGTATCTCATGGTCAAAATGAGAGCTTTCATTCTTTTCTTCTTAAAACTTCAAAATGATATTGCTACACAATAGTGAATCAGTACTTGCTATAGCAATAATAAGATGTAATTGATCATCTTTTATTTGGAATAGTATGACCCCAAAAAGATACAAATAACTTACAAATTTAGTTTCCTCCAACATCGCACTTAGTAAATAACTCATAAAAATCTGGACATTCGAAGTTCAAAAAAATAAAAAAAATACTCAATTACTCTAGTTCTTTACAATGTGGAAAAGGTTATATGTTATAAAAAAAAAACTATAAATAGCTTTTCTTTCCATAGATCGGCATAACTTATGGTGTGACTCATCATGCAAAAGATAGTTATAATTAAAAGAGAACATAAATTGTGTATATCAAAACATTAATAGCTAGCATGTAAGGGTGTCAATGTTTCCTGAGTACCGAAATCGTTTCGTACTGAATTATCTATACCAAACCGTACTGAATAAATTCAATATGGTATCGATATGAGATATCTATACCGAGTCGGTATTTGGTACGGTATCGATAGCGTTAAGCTCCTCTCCAATGAGGTATCCAATGGCTGGACCGGCTGGCACACATCCCGGCATACGCTCAATGGTGTGTGCCAACCATCCCAGCCATTGGATGCTCATTGGGCATTCCCTGGGCAACGCGTTCATTGGATAGGAGCTGGATCCGTATTGGTATGGGCATAACATTTAACATCATATCATACCGATACCATACCAAATACCTATACCAAATAATATCGAATCGATTCAATACAATATCGATATGAGATACCTGTACCGAATCAATATTCAATATAGTATTGGTATGGGGTATATGTGCAATTTACCGTATTGATTGACATCCTTACTAGCATGTAGTGTAGCATGTAATCAGTATCATGACTTCAACATTTCATCATATTCATTTGAATGGTGCAAAACAAATTTTAATAATAGGTCCAATGGAATGGCTCAACTATTTAAAATTCGTGTGATGATACACTTAACAAAATGGAAAAATTTCTTCTGAAACCCACAACATTTTAGTAAATGGTATCGATATGATGTTGTATCAATCTAAACCGACAACAATATCGATACTGGTTGGTCGTATCAGATTGGACCAGAACATTGGATCCCAAAAAAGTACTAATATCATCATTTTTTAACCATTTTACCGGATCTGGCTCCTCTCCAGCGCACTTGTGCGCCGGATGGGGTCCAGTGCACATCGTGCGGCTGGGGGGCTCCGATCTACACCATCACATTCATCCCGATGCAGTGGCATGTGGATCGAGGCCTCCCGAGCTGGACAATGTACGCTGGACATCGTCCCACGTGGGAGAGGAGCTCAATCCCATTTTACCCTCTGACAATATCGATACCACCAATCCCTATTGATACTGTAGAACTTTAGATAACTCACAAACTACAGA
Organism: Telopea speciosissima; assembly: GCF_018873765.1. Classification (NCBI taxonomy): domain Eukaryota; kingdom Viridiplantae; phylum Streptophyta; class Magnoliopsida; order Proteales; family Proteaceae; genus Telopea; species Telopea speciosissima. Next base: position 58,173,993 of record NC_057923.1, read on the forward strand.
TCAAAACAGCACCAAAGTTGGGTCAAGTTAGGCTCTAGGGTAGGCCTATAATTCCCCACAGTATCACAGCAAACAGCCCAAGGTTTTGGGTTCAATCGAAGATCAACTATATGCTGTAAGTAGACCTAAAACAAAGCATACAGAGAAGGTATAAAACTGAAAGGGCCGATGTTCTGTGTGCAGTAGCGCAGTCCATGTCCAGACACATGGGTCTGCCATTCAGGGGGAGTAGGGTGGTCATTTTGCCCACCCCCATGTGTCTGGGCGTAGCCTGCACCCCCGACACAGAGAACATTTAACCTTAACAAAATCAGGTACAAGATCTTCCCAATAAGTACTGATGTCGAGTAGAACAGAAAACAAGAAGAAGAAAAACCTATCTCAAGCTGAGCAGTCTTACATTGTTTATATTTATATAGAAATAAAATAGCCAAATTTGAAATGTTTTGAAATTAAATATACCATAATGCAAGAATCATTACAAACCGTAATATTGATTTGATTTCATTTTCCTTGATTTCCCTTGCAACCAATCAAACTAACAAGAATAACCATGTGTACAAATTCTCTTCTTCAGTCCAATCAAAGGTCAGACAACGTAGATGAAGAAATTACCCCTTCACCAAGGGTTACAAGAAACAAGTCCTAATCAAATTTTTTTTTTTGTACAACTATGGTTATTAATATCACGATACCAATACATTTTGATCCTAATTGGACAGTGTTGCCTTCAATTTTAATAATAATAAAAAAAAAACAGATTTTCCCTTAGTTGTTTGGTTGTAAGGACAATTTAAACGGAAGGGTAGAGAAATTTTCAAAACTACCAAAAAAAAAAAAAAAAAAAAACTTGTGGAATCATTACTCCATGTATATCACAAACTCCAAATCATACCATATTTGATTATTAAATTTCAATTTACTTTACATCCATTTCTCCTTGGTTTAAAAATAAAATAAATATTACATTTAAAATGTATCATTACTAAATAAGATAAAAAATTTATTTAATTTTTACAATAAAATAGATAATGATTACAAAAGTTTCTTTTTCCCTTTTGAATAATTTCCCTTTCCCTTCCCCTTCCCCTTCCTTTAATTTCTCTTCCAACCAAACGTAACCTTATAAACCGTTCTACCAATACAGGATCAGCCAAATATCAGTACTGGCCTACTGGCCTCGGCTGATACCAATACAGCCGATCTGATACCAATATTTGATTCCATGTGCACAACTGCTTCAAACACAACCCCTCCCCTCCCCCCCATTTTTGTGGATTCGTGAGGATTCTTCTTTGCACCACATGATAACTGCTTTGGCTGTTATCCACAGATCGATTTCCATAAATGTAATGAACGATCACAGCCTACCTATTGTATAATCACAATGAAGAAAGCTACACTATTCCACTATTGTCTGAATACTTAAGGTGCTGCAATAAGATGTCTGACAACAATGGATGAAAAATTGGAGCAGCAACTTCATTATTTCATTTACTGTGTGAACAAATGAATGATTAAGGACTTTCGACAAACTAGATTAGTGATAAAGAAAATATCATTAGACATCAGGTACCCTTATCTCTAGAATGTCAGCAGTCATTTAGAAGGCAGGGTTTTGAGATCAATTTCATTTAGAAAAGAAGGAACAATAACCGCCTGCTGAACAACAAAGCCAGCCTTCTGGCAAGCATCTTCAAGAAGCTTCACTTGTGAAGGCCCATCTGGACAAAATGCAATTACAGCTCCTCCACTTCCAGTAAATTTTGAAGCTGCTCCCACCCTTCTGGCTACTTCCACCATCTCTATATTCAGAGAACCGAGTGCATCATCTCCAAACATCTGCCTGTGTTACACACGAACACTGAAATTTAGTAATATGAACACCAAAGAGAAGGGTGTGTGGAGGACACAACCAACCAAGACTGTCAATCAAATGTACATGGCCAAATGGGTGTAGCTGGGGGCATCTTAAATAGGTGCTAACTGATGGTAACTAATGTTTACATATACCTCAAAATTCTGGATGTAATAGAATTTTTTTTTTACCTTCGAAGTTCAAAATTACGATTAATAAGTTCTGCGAGTCTGGTGTAGTCCTTTTCAAGTAAGGCTGTACGGCCTTCGAAAGCAACATTTGCAACTTCTGTCATTGATGATATTATAAACTCATCACCGTCAAGCCACCTTTTACAAACAGTACTATGTACCTGCTTTGACAAGTATTTTATTAAATAAAAAATAGAAAACTAATATATGTGTTACAACAGAATGATAACCAGTTACCAAAATGTAAAAAAGTAAGCTTCCCCCCCCCCCCCCCAAGCCCCCTTTTAGGGGACCCAAAGTGACAAGTGGAACCATGCATTATCTAGATTCTTAGAGCCAAAGCTCCAAATATTTTGAAGACAATCATAATATCCAAGCACGGGATGATTAGATGATTTTTCTTGATTCACTCTTCAATCTAGAAGATCAAACAATACGACCCTCCCCAAAAATATCACATCATGCCACATTAATAATTAGGCAGAATTTGTAGTATGGCCAACTCCCAACACAAGCACTCCCTGATGAATGTTATGCAGCAACCAAAAACTTCTGTGATGATGTTTTGCGGGACATTAGCTTTTTCAGTGGCGATCTTTCTGGTTAGGTGTCAAAACTTAGAAGTGCACATATTAGTCCAAAGACTAAGCATGAGAACACCTAAAACAGATAAAGCCCCAGTTATGGACACCCATTACAAGGCAGATCTGTGCAACTTCTGAGTATAAAAAATAAGTTAAGAGAGATTAGGAAGACAATAACAGAACCCAACCTTCCCAGAATCACTCGGATTTTCAGCATAAATGAGATAGAGAGGAGGAAGAACACTGACATCCATGGGTGTATAAATGCCATGCCCCAAGTCATCCATATGTTCCTTGCTAAAATCCTGCAAGATATCAAATTTGAAATTGGTAATTGGGAAAATATAATCGAATGCCAATTAGGTGTCTGTATCACAATTTAAATATTTTGTACCATGTAAACAAGTCCCCCATAGACCTGTGCAACCCGGTCTTGAAGACCAGCAACAATTCCAAGCTGCTTCTCCGCATCAAGAATAAGGTTAGGCCTGATCTCAACTTTAACCAGATGCCGGACTTTATAGAAGTCAAGGAGGCAATTCAAGGCAGCACATACAATGGCACTGGAACCTGAAAGTCCTGTCTGAAGAGTGAAAATGTTAAGCCATACTTCATCCATCTGATGGATAATAAATAAACAAAGGCACTCAAATGAGCTCCTGAGAGAAAATATTATCCTAATATAGAATAAGACTACACATGCTATTAAAAATGACAAATGTGATTAAAACCTAGAATACAAGTTCCACCGATCAAATCATATCTGAGAGGAAGAAAAAAGTAAATAATAATGAAGGAAGATAAACATTTCAAGTAACATACTATTTAAAATGTCTAAACTGTATGGGATTTGCAAAAGAAAATCAAATAACAAATTGTGCAGCTTTGAGACGCAATCATATCTATGTTCTATAATAGAAAGAGGAATGTCTTAGAGGGTCCATTTTCTTTGCTTGAGTGACTCGTGCGAAAGCCGCTGATCGTAGACCACCCTTCGTTTGCTCCATTTGTGATTGTAGACCACCGTCCGTTTGCTGGAATACAAAGAGAGAACGAGCCATAAAGAGTGGAGTCAGGAAGCAAGCACGCAAGAAAGCCGTTGTTCCCCTGCAAGTTGTTTTGTTTGCCTTCCCTGTCGCTATTGCCTGCAAACCCCCTCATTTGGTTGATCAGTCTACGTCTATCCATTGTGACCAAGTGGTCATGGGTTCGATTCTCTGGAAACAGCCTCTCTGCAAAGCAGAGGTAAGGCTGTGTACATTATGACCCTCCCCAGACCCCACAGTGGCGGGAGCTTCGTGCACTGGGTATGCCCTTTTAATGTCTTAATTTATTCCCACCATAATGCCAGCTAGTGGATTGGCCAAATAGACACATATGGGGAAGGGGGCATGCTTTGCAATGTGCAAACAGAAAACTGAAACAGGAATTGATCTATTTGTGGCTTGAACATGTGCATAAAGAAGAAATATATATTAATTGGATAGATATATCATCTGCATTCAAACTTTAATTGAGATTCCAACAGTAAAAAATCATTTATCAAAAGACCTATCCTGATTTCTAAAAGAAAGACATAACCTGATATCCAAAAGAAAGATAAATATGCTATAACATCTAGTCAAAAGAGAGATAAACATGCTATGACATCTAGTGACAGCAGGTAATACTTTTTCAATTTCACGCAGAGCACTTTTTAAACTGCAAATCTGCAAATAGAGTTGATCATATGATGCTTGAGCTTGTAAACTTGACTACTGATAAAGTTTCAGATACAAGGTCGGTTTGGTTCAGTTGCCACATTACAGATGAATGAACAAAAGGTAGAAGTAACCCTGTTCTTTTTTTGCTTAGAAGGTAGAAGGAAACATAATTTAATTGGTACTAAAAGACAAAGTGGGTGATTTCACAGAGACGATCCCTGGATTGGGCAAGCTAGAGTGACACCAGCAGTTATATCACTCTTCCTTTGTCCTCATTAATACCAAATACAGCAGAAAAAATACAGATTACATATAACGGAATGAAGGACGGACAGTATTAGGAGTAGATACAAAATAATGATTAAACTCCCTGCTTTAGAGAAATGTAAAATGGGTAAGTAAGTATGCCGAGAACAAAGCTCAACACACAGCCAATAATCAGAAACCCTGACTTGATTTGGTAGATATCATCACCCCCGTCCCAACCAAAAAAGGAGAAGAAGAAATAGAAAAAAGGGTGGGCTGTGGGGTTTGAGGTATGATCATAACTAAGTAATCGTACAGCTTAACATTCAATCAATTGAGACATCCTCCTGGTCACAATGAATTTCCATTCATTTTACCAAATGATAAAATGAAAGGAAAAATATGAGTGCTGCAATACTACATAACTATAATATCTAAGGAGTAAATATACCAGACAGCCAATTTGCTACTACTGCTACTCCCCCTTGACGACAGTTTCTAATACACCTTTTGGACCGCCAAAAGCCACAATTAAAGGCTTCTCTAAATCTATCAAAATCATAAGGGAAAAACCAATGGGATGTCTCGGGAGATTATTTATAGGAAATATTTGCTGAAGGAAATGCCCAGGTTTTATATGGCCTTTGGTTAAAAGGGCGTACCCAGTGTACGAGGCTCCCGCCACTGCAGGGTCTGGGGAGGGTCATAATATACAAGCCTTACCCCTGCTTTGCAGAGAGGCTGTTTCCAGAGACTTGAACCCGTGACCACTTGGTCACAATGGAGCAACCTAACCGTTGCACCAAGGTCCATCCTCTTTATATGGCCTTTGGTTGCCTCATAAAATATATAAGAAATAATAATAGAAATAGGCATCTTAAGTTATTCTCAGAACCAATGAGTGAATGAAACAGTAACTAAGACTACTCAGAAGCAGCTACAAATATTTCAATTAGTACCTCGTGAAAATTACAGGAATAGTGTCACTGAGTGTTTTTGGAAGTGCAAGACAAGGAAAGAAGTCACCTTATTGGTTAGTAAATAAGCAGTTGTCTCTCATACAACAATATGTTAAGGATGTGCAAGCTATAGCAGATGCTTACCAAACCTACGTGCAACTTGAGGCTTTTTGAACAAAGGAAACATTCTTCCCAGTCCTTTCATTATTATTAGATTTTTGTTATATATATATCCCCAAAGAAATCATAAACTTGCAGCAGAGTCACAGATGCTGAAATAAGTTGTTCCTTCCCATAGAATCCACCTTCCTGAATAACATCCTACTAGACCAATTATTGTAGTTCATAACATTTGCATGACATTTCCCAAAATAAGATCTTTTGGCAATTGTTGACAACATAGAAAACAGTACTGGAATCTTCAAAATCATATATTCATCATAGGTATATGGCACTAACAGTTCTTTTTCAAATCTGCACTGCTATCTCAAACCCCACCCCAAAATAAAAATGTTGCTGCAACCCTTTACCTGACGAGGGATATTGGTTTCATATGACAGCGTGAAATTCCCACCATTAAGATCAATCTTGTTGTCTTTACAATGATGGTAAAAAACTTTACAAATCGCCATAACTAAGCGCACCCCTCCATAATAACCTTCATTTTGTAAGCGATTCACCTGCAAGATGAATCTGTAAGCATGCTGATGAAATGGAAATTTAAAAGCGATCAGATACAGATAAAGACATTCATAACAGAACTGCAAACCAAAGAACAGCTTGAGTTAGAACTGATAATATTTGTAAAGCGACTTTAGCATGAAATATTTTACATATTTGAGGTTCAAAGATGGAGTAATAACTTTGAAAGTGAATGCTTTAGTCAATAAATCTGTTTAATTAGAGCATGCACAATAACACCATGCATACAAAAAAACCTAGAGCCAAGGGAAAACAATTTAAGATTAGAGTTGCCTTATTGAGTTTAAATTTAACAAATTCAAAGTTCAAAAAAGCCAACCCAAGACTTCTCTTGCTGTGTAGGCTACTTAACCAATCAACTGGATGGCAAGATGATGCAGATCTGAAAGTGTATTCAAGGAGGAAGAAGGCTGCTGCCTAGCAGCCACGATTTTGATTTTTGTACCTGGGTTGTTTTAATTTTTTTCTTATGCCTAGTTTTGGTTCAGTTAGATTAACCGGTTGGGTCAATTTAAGTTGTGGTTTAATTTAAGTAAGTTATTAGATTTTATTTTACCTTGGGTAATTGTTAGTAGTTAACTCACATCAGTTAGAAACTGATTGCGCCTCGTACTCCAAGCAAAGAGGGGCCGGTTGGAGTTTCCTATTTGGTCCCTTGCTGCTTTTCTCTATTATTATCTACAGAAGCAACCCAAGAGGGCAGACTAAGCCCACGATTTGTCTAAGAAAACATAGCTGTTGCTGCTTGCTGCTCTCCCGTGGAGATTCCTTGGTGTGTGATCTAAGGAGGAAGGGACTAGTGTTCGATCAAGTTGACTCCTTGCGGTGTGAAACCCAGGAGGCTGATTCATGCTTGTGTTTTCATCCTACCATTGTTCTGAGGCTGTTAGAAGACTCTTCTCTGCAACCGATCCCTTCGAAGGAAGACACTCAAAATCCTGTTAGTTTCTAATTTTGTGCCAACCTTCTAATTCTGTTCCCTTCCTCCCCTGCCCAATCTAGCCATCAACTTTCTCCCATATTTTGATCAAGCCTTATACCCTATGAGAGGACCACTCGATCCAAATCTTAGGTCCATTGGACCATTGGATCTGCTGCTATTGATTTTCTCCCTCAACCTATTTGTGTGTTAAGTTTTCTGCAGTTTTTTTGACCTGTTTATGAAATCGGTAGGGAGGATTTAACTTTCTGATTGCATAGTGACCTGTGGTATTAAGTTCTACTTTGGTTCAGACCTTTGTCAATATACCTCAGCCCTGTTCTAAGTTTCTAAACTGTTTTCTGTTTTAAATCCCTGCTACTGTAACCGATTACATATCCTCACCTGTGCTGCTGTGCTGCTGGTTAGAATACTTTTAGATTGTCTCCTTTATTGTGCTTCCATTCCATCCTAATATTTAAAACTTTGTTTCATGCCCTTACCTGAGTTTTCCTTAAGCTTGATTCATTCCCTGGTTTAAGATCCTATTTCTGGGATTTTTTGAGTGCATTCAAACTAGTCTTACATTACAAGATGTCTTATATTTTAATTTCTATGTCATCTCATGTGTCACTGTAACTGGATGGATGGCCAGCTCCAAACTTTGAATCCATGAGCCACAGAACAGTCCTCACTTTAGCTGGACTGAAAGTGGATAATTAAAGATTCAATTACATTTGTCCATAACAAAGAATACATAACTCCCTTTTGCTGCTGCAAGCAATTCTAACAACCTTAAACGCATAGCATAGTTATCAAGGCGGGAAGGTGACCATGGCATTTTAGAGGGTCAAAATTCAAGGCGACACCGCCATGATGGCAAGGCGCCCGCCATGGCATCCAAGGCGTCCAAGACGACCAAGGAGCCTAGAACGCCGACGCCTTGATAACTAATTGCATAATAATGTTGTAACTCGATTCTACAAGTAGCAGGAAAACCCAAATTTATGAATTCCCAAAAGAAAAACAAGCACATCTGAGGGAGGCACGAAGCAATTACCTTCGGATTATTGTCCATTTCTCCCCTTACTCATATAATCAGTAATGTATAGCATAGAAAGGAAATTTTTGAAAATTACAACAACAGGAAATGTTTGATGAAACAAATTCATAAGAGATGTCCCACCACAAACTTAATGAGACAGACAGATCATATTAATAATTATTAAACACAGTTTAGAGAGAGAGGGGGAGAAATCACACCATGAAAGTCAAATTAGCTTGATCTAAATCAAAAACAAAACAAGCCAAATCATCTCCAGAGAGAGAGAGAGAGAGAGAGAGAGGGGGGGGGGGGACAAACCATTTGATCCATGGAATTGAACTGAACAAGATCATGGCGAGGGTGGGGGCGGATGATGAGATTGTCAGAGGGCTCCAACTTAACAGAAGCATAAAAATTGCCAACACTGAAAGAGATGGTCCGACCGAAATAGACATCACTAGGGTTTCCAAGGAAGCCAACTCTGGCATAGGCCTTGTGCTCGATAATGGCGATGGAACCATCATCGTTACTCATTGTAATCCTGCTTCTTCTCTTCTCCGAATTACACCCATCATCCAATTCCACCATTTCTCTCTTATTTATAACAAGAAACAGAGTAAGACACGATCCGGTGGGACCTGGATTTCAGGCGAAATACGCCAAATAAAGTAATACAATGAAAAAAGATATCCCAGTAAGCTGGATCAGAACTTCTGGTTGGTTTTACCTTCTTCTCCCTAGTTTTTCTCTATTTTTTCTTTCCTTCTGCTAACTGTGGTAATCGATCCTCTGTTTCAATCTCCCAACAAACTAACTAACCCCATATATAATCCGGAAAAAAAGAAGCGAATTTGTATGAAAATCTAACCAACAAAAAAAAAAAAAAGGGAAATTATCAGTGCCACCCGCACACCCACTAACTACTATAATATCAATCATTACCCATTTTTGAACGGTGTTAACATATGAAATTTCTTTGACTAATATACCTTTATTATAAAAATATAAAAAATCTATTCCTAAACAAATTTCTTATTTTACCCTCCCCATCTCATCTTCCACCTCCACCGAAACTTCCGCCCCCACTCATTTTCAGCCACCGCGGCCCTACTACACAACCTCCACTCCCACTCCCACTGCTCTCCCCCACCACCACCCGTCCCTGCCACTCGCTCCCATCCCTAAATAGAACAATAAGAGCAAAAACAGTAACGACCAACAACCGAAAGCAAAACCAAAAAACCACTTCCACGATTCTAGTTCCAAACCAAACAACTTTCTTAAAAGGTTTCTGCTTAGGCAAAGATGCATCTCTCATCGAAAACAAATATTACCTCTGCTGCTCGATTCAAAAGGTTTAATTAAGAAACCAGAATTTGTTAGAGTTATTATCCAATGTCTTTACTCCCTGGGCTATAAAAAGTCAGCATCTCAATTGGAATTTGAATCTGGAATTTCTTACAAATCATGGAATTCACAGCATATTGCTTCCATTAATATATGGATGCTATGGGCACCCACCCAGAAGTGTACACACTCATTAACATGTCATGCAGGTATTTGCTATTGAGAGACAAATGTTTACAAATACACCAAAGTCTTAATGTGAATTGGAATGACTGTATCACCACTCTTGTTGCACTTGAGGATTTGGTAGAAGAAATTTGAGCTTCAGCTTCATAATCTTCAGGCAGTTTATCCTGGAGTGCTTGAACCGTGGAAGCAACATGGGGTTGGGGTCGGAGGTGGGAACGATGAAAGGGAGCAGATCATTAACCAGCTGTTGACGGAGATGGACGGCTTCTCCGGCAACAACGGCATAATCACATTTGCTGCTACCGACAGGCCTGGTGTTCTTGATGCAACTTTGCTAAGGCCTGACAGAGGATGAGAAGGTGGAAGGGGTAAAATAGGGTATGGTGAACATTTCAACCACATAAAGCTCCTAATTCTCCCATCTAATCAGTACTGTAGAGACGCATCTCTCATCGACAACAAGTATTAAATGAATCAGAAACGAAGCTCAGGCGAAAAATTACCGGGATCTGAACTGATAGAGCAGAGCTAAGGCTTCAACAGAAACTCAAAAGTGAAGTAGAAGAAGACAAGGCAACCAAGGAAGCTTAATTATTTCTCTTTCCATCTCACCACCTCTAATGACTTGTTTTAAGAAATATGGCTTGGTCTATAAGGTTTGTTGACAGAGGAGTGAGAGAAGAGAAAGGGGGCTCAATCGGAATCAGACGAGAAGAAGAAGGGGGTTCGCCGCAGCAACTTGAGCTTGTGATCAAGTGAGACTGAGACTTGGAGAGGGAACTCGCCTCTGCAACTCGAGCTTGGTCCGAGAACTGAAGGATGTGCGATCCGGGGTGAGGAAGATGTTGCGGTGGATTCTCCAAGGTTGTCGATGAATGTGAGGAAGAAAAGGGTTTGTGGGTGTTTTAATTGAAAGGGTAGATTAGGTACTTTGCCAACTAAGAAGGGTAGAATTGTCTTTTAAAAAATATTAAATAGCTGACATCACCACTTAACAGTTTTTAACTAACGGTAGGGGGACTGTGTGGAATTAGTTTGGTAAAGCAAGGGGTGGTGCTGATATTATGGTAGCTAGTGGGTGTGCTTTAAAATATAGGCAAATGTCAGGGGGTGGCGCTGATAATTTCCCAAAAAAAAAACCACTTAAAATAAGGTGTTAATTGAGAATCGAAAAGTGCCGTTTAAAACTGAACCGAATCAAACCGAAGTAAATTGGTTTAGTTTTGGTTTCCAAAACTAGAATCTTTTCTAGGTTCAGTTCGGTTTCAATTTCATGTCTAAAACCGAATAAGGAATCGTAAAAAATTATATATTTTTTAACCAATTGTGGATGATTAATTCTTTTCTATTTTAGTGTTTTGGGAAAAGTTTGGTGGACTACGATCCTAAAAAATAAAGGTTTTTTATTGATGAACATGTAAAAAAATTGGCCCAAATATTTAATATAGGACCTAAACTGAATATGAAACCAAATTAAAACCACTAAGAAGCTGAATACAAACCCAAAATGAACCGAGTTGACTCGATTTTGGTTTTGAAAATGTATTCCTATTCTTGGTTCGATTTGGTTTTGATTCCTACGTTTTATTTCTTAAACCGAACAGATTGACACCCTTACTTAAAACTACATCATCAATCATAAACATAAACTGTGTCTGACAAGTAACTACTGCATCTATCATCGCCTTGAAATAGCAGTCTCAGGGTCGATTGTAATTGTCCAGATTCAGTCCAATTTGGTCTGACCATGGTTCGTAATCTCAAATTGGATCGGGCAATATCGAGGCCAATCCCGAGATTAGACCAATCCTTTCTTGGTCATATGGAGCAGCTACAAGATCGTAAAAATACGGTCGGATCAGGCGATACGTTCCTCTCCGATCACTTCAGTGGTTGATTGTTTTGGAATTTTTTCAAAGTTTTTTAAGTTTTTTAATTTGTATATTTTTTTTTTGGAATTGGGAGCTTTATATATATTTTTTGTATAGAGGGGGGGGGGGATTGAACCAGGGAGGGGATAAGGTACCAGCCAGGAGACTCGAACTCGAGACCTCCTGGTGAGCATGGGCATGAAGCGCACCACAACTCACCAACTGAGCTAGGTTCGCCGATAATAACGACCCTTCCAATGTCACAACACCTACCGACCCTAGTTGCTACATGACCCAATCCATTAAAAAAACTTGTGGGGTCTTTTGACCAATCTGGATCAATATCACCCATGACCGATCCAGGGACCGATCCCTTAGGTTTGAAAACCGAACGATCCTATCCCCAAAACCATTAAATCAGTCGTTTCTGAAATAGTGAATTGGATTCATTCCGGCCAATTCCAATTGTGGAGTCGGTCTCGAAAGTCGTAGAATTGGGCTGTAGATTATCTAACCTACTTAGGGATGTAAACGGATCGGATTCGGCTTGGATAGTGCTATATCCGCATCCGCATCCGATTAGCTTTCGGACAGATTCAGATAGTGCTAAACGGATACGAACACGGATACAGATCGGATATTTTGTCCGTTTACATGTAAATATAGCTTTTCGGATAGCTATAGCCTATCCGTATCCGCATCCGTTTAGCTTTCGGACGGATTCGGTTAGTGCTAAACAGATACAGACACGGATATGGAAACGGATTTTGACTATTCATTTACACCCCTAAACCTACTGATTCGTTGGGATCAATCTGATCCGGATCTGTCAGAAATTGGGATCATTATCGGCTGATTCTGATCTTGATCAGACTGAATCAACCGATCTGATCTGGTTTTTAAATCCTTGTTTCGGTGTAAAAAATTCGACTAATTCCAAGTCGAATTGGTTCATTGAGAAATGACCCAAATATTTTTACTAAGAAATAAAAAGTGACCCAAATGTAACATTAGGGTTTAACCCCAATCCCCTTGTGGTTCTTAACCAGATTAATCAATGGCTCGTTGATATGCATATTTTCAGCTCTCTAGTTGGCTCTATAGTTGCATGGCCTATTCATTTTCATGGTTGCTTTGAGCCTTCTTCTAGACATGGTGGATGGATTGCTTTAATTTTTTCTCAATATATTCTTGTTTGAGGATATATGAACTGAATTTTTATCGCATGCGGTTCCTTGACCGGTGCGGTTCCCTAGTGCCTCTCACAAGAGGAGCGTGGACCCCACCCAGGCGGAGTGCTGGGTCAAGTGCCCCGGGTGGGTCCCATCCCCTCTTGTGAGAGGCACTAGAGAACCGCACCGGTCAGGGAACCGTAGATGATAATGATTCTATATGAACTCTGCTTTCACTGGATGTTTACAAGAACCATAAATGTAACTTCATTTATGTCGTCCTATGCATTAAAAAAATGAGACACGTGATTGGACATTGGTTTGTTTCATATTCAATTGATTATTAGATTTTTCGCTGGGATAAAAAACTTAGCCCAATGTTAAGATTGTAAATATTTTAGTTCGATAAATAATTAGCCTTTTTCTATAAACTAATAGATGATTAGACACTAAACAAAAATTGTAAAATGTAAACAATACATTGTAAATCATAACTTAACACAGGGCTGGGCCACGCTAGGCTTAGCCCGAGGCCTCAACCTTGGCCCAGCCTGACTGAGCCTGAAAATTTCAATTCTAACCAATCCTTAGGGTTGAAAAATCCAGTCCAGTCCCTGTTTGGGCTTAGGCCGAGCAAGGGTGGGCTCGGGTCAACAAAGTCAAACTTACACTCCTAAGAGAAAGAGATGGTTTATGTGATGCGTTGTTGCCGTTTCTCTAGAGACTATTACCGATTTCCCTCGACAATGCTGCGCGGAAGGAATTAGGGAAAGAGATGGTTTCCTTTCTGTGCTGCCAAAAGCAAAGAAATGAGAAGGAAGAGAAATGAATTTTGAATGGTGTTTTTTTTTTTTTAAAAAAAAAGAATTATAAAAAACAGATGCTTCAAAGTACTTAATATTTTGCTGAATCCAAACCATATCTTGGGGGTTTGTTTTTTATACGGTAAAATACAGTACATTTATATAACATGTGTATAAAACACAAATTAACTAACAAAGATCCAACCACATCAAAGGCACATTTGGCGTTTCTCTGGAGACAATTATCGATTTCCCTTGACAATGCTCTGCAGAAGGCATTAGGGAAAGGGATAGTTTCTTTTCCGTGCTGTCATTTCTATGGAAAGTAAACGACCTCGCAGTAGCTCTGTTGGTTGCACTGGAACTGGAAGAGAGGGGCTGTACAAAAGCAAAGAAATGAGAATTGAAGGAAGAGAAATGAGTCAATTTGAATGGTGTTTTTTTTTTTTAAAGTTATAAAAAATAGATCCTTCAAAATACACAAATTTTTGCTGAATCCAAACCATATCTTGGGGGTTGGTGTTTTATACGGTAAAATACAGTACAATCATAAAATATATGTATAAAATACAAATTAACTAACAAAAGTCCAAACAAATCAAAAGCACATTTGGTTGTCATCCTTTTTGGTTTTCTGTGTCAAATTCAAGGCATTGTTCATCAGAAATGCAATGTTTTATTAAAATCTAATTCTTATATTTTTTTTTTTTGGTCAATCCTATAGAAAGGCCCATAGGCCAACTGCAATCTACAACTAGGGGGGGAGGGGAGGAGGAAAGGGGAGGGGGAAAGGTGCCTTTATGGCACAGATGCAAACCTGGAGAGTCGAACACATGACCTCCAGGGGGCATGCTCCAACTAGCAATGCTACCACCCAACCGAGCTAGCGGTTGTTTGCACATACACCATTCTTTGTTATAAACATAAAATTGCCTAGAACAAGAACACCAAAAATAACGCTTAAGTGCTATCACAAGATGTAATTGACCATATTTTACTTGAAGAGTACTATAACATTTAAAAGATACAAAGAAAACTTACAAATTTGGTTTCCTCCAACATCACAACTAGCAATGACCCAAACAAAAAAACCTGGCATCAAAAGTTAAAAAATATAAGAAGAAGAACCCAATTACCAGCTCTTTATTTTTTTTTGGTAGAAAATAATTACCAGCTCTTTACAATTTGGAGAAGTGTTAGATACAGTAAAAACTACCAATAACTTTTATTTCTATAATTAGGCAAGCTTATGGTGGGACTCATCATGCAAAAGATGATTATAAAAAAGAATATAAATTGTGTGAATAGGAGAGTGTTAATAGTTAGCATGTACTCTACAGTCAGCATTTCTTTATATTCATTTGAATGCTGCAAAATAAATTATAACAATAGGTCCAACAGAATGAGTCAACAAAGAGTATATAGTGTGATGATACACTTAATAAAATAGAAAAATTTTCTTCTAATACGTACCCACAATGTCCCACAATGTTTTAATATACGGTATTGGTGGCTGTATTAGTATTGGTCGATATCGATATCGATACTGATTGGCCGCATCAGATTATATAGAACCATTTTAATTATCTCAAAAAAATACCAATTCCACCGATTTTTGGACCATTTTACCCTCCGATGGTATCATATCACCAATCTGTATTGGTATTGTATCGCTATTAATATCCTTAATCTTATGTAGGAGCATTAAATAAACGAGAAAGTGGACATGAGAGTTGCTCTGATGGTTTGCGCCTATCTTGTCACTGGTAGGCCCTGGGCTGTGGTCTTGGTTTAGAGACCCCCATTGCACAAAAGCAATGATTGGTAAGCACGGCACACCCTGGGGCCCATTGGGAGCCCAGTCATCCTTCGGGCTACCGCTGTGTTGGGCCCACCTTGACACTAAATAATAAATAAATGAGAAAAGAATAAGCGGAGGTGTTATAATAAGTTTTTTCTTTTTTATTATTTTTTTAAAAAAGGTCGATCTAAGGGTGGGTCGGGTGTCATAAGGGTAATTTCAATATTCCATCATAGCTCATAGAAGTTGTTTGGCACTCCATTAATAAGCTTACAAGAAAGAGGGAAAATTATCTCCTCCAGTTCTCTATTGGGCCCAATATCTCAGTTCCTCTAATAGGGGGTGTGAACCTCATCCGGACAGAGTGTTCGAGCAAGGGTAGGGTGGTCATTCCAACCCCCCTTGTTAGAGGAACTGGGGAACTGGAGGTAGGAGACTTTGTAACTAACTCCTATTCTAAAGTCAGATAGGTACAACTCTAAAGTAGCAAGACATTCAATACCCATGTGGTTCTTAACCAGATTAATCGATGGCTCATTGATATGCATATTTTCAGTTCTCTTGTTAGCTCTATAGTTGCTTCACTTATTCCTTGTCCTTGTTCTTCACTCCTTTCAATCCCTCTATTTTCCGTTCTTACATCCTCTCTAAGGAACAGTCAATTTTTATTATTTCATGCTTGCTTTGAGCCTTCTTCTAGACGTGGTGGATGGGTTGCTTTAATTTTTTTCTCAATATATTCTTTGTTATGTATGTCTCGAATTCTTGTACCTGTTTTGAAGAATGACTCACTTTGACATTTTTGGTGGTCATTCAAATGAAACTTTTTCTGAGATCTGTGATAATAGCAGAGGGCTTGGGCCTATCATTGATCTTGTGGGGGGGTGCGGAGACAAAGTCCCCGTGGTACGGTTCAATGATCTGATGGAGGAGTATTTATATTCTTTACCCGCTTTGTTGTAGAGAGAGTGAGATTTAGGATTTCTGGGAGAGAGAGCAGCAATGCCGTTTTTGGTGTTCTTGAGAGATCTCCATTGTAACTTTATCTAATTTACATATGAAACATCTTCAGTTTTGCCATTGGTGTATGAACCACGTTAAATCTCAGTGTTCATCTTGCTCTGTTTTCATTTTTATTCATGTTTTGTTTGGTGTTTGTTCTAACATTCTTGTTTGGGGATACATGCACTACGCTTTCACAGGATGTTTACAAGGACCTAAAGCACAATGTCTCTTGCAAGGGCTGCAGGGAGCTTTGAAACAGAGATTCGAAGAGATAGACGTCTGAACCAATATTAACACTTTTTAATTGGTGGATTGATTCTAAAGCTCACAGAAGAAGACGAAGACACCTCACATCTTCATCATCAATAGGTTGGGGCTAACAATACGAAAAGATTGGGTAAATTTCAGTCCATGAGAAGTTCCATTAATGGATTGGAGTGGATTTGTAGGTTTGGGGAAGATAAGTTGTCGGTTAAACCAATTGGAGAAGATGAGGGTTGGGCAAAGAGGTCTTTTCAAATTATAGGGGTAGTTTGATCAATAAAAAAAGTTTTTAGCATTTAACGCCTAAAATCAACCGTGTGGACTTAAATGACTTTAGGGGGTAAAGTAGAGGTGGTACATGGAATTTTGAGGGTGAGTGTGGACTTGTCAGAATCTTAGGGGCATGAGGAATATTGGGTGCATTTTAGAGGTACGTGTATTTTTTACCTGTTTAAATCCCAAACTAACTACTGGGTCTCAGATTTGTTGACTTAGCATCCCCATCTTCAGGTTCAATATTCTGTGCTTGGTATCATTCCCACCTCCATTGAAACTCACCTTGTACTCAAGGTGAACAGAAGGGTACAGTCTCTGAAATGCAGTGGTATCCTCCCAAGAAGCCTCCTCCAAAGCCAAATTCTTCCAATGAACTAAACATTGAGGAACCCAAGAACCTTGCTTCCATATTGTTCGTTCACCAATGATGGCTAAGGGTTCAAACTCGGGTTTTGAGGCCTCACTGTCAAGAGACTATTATCGATTTCCCTCGACAATGCTCTGCTGAAGGAATTAGGGAAAGGGATGGTTTCCTTTCCGTGCTGCCATTTCTATGGAAAGTAAACATGATTGACATCGTGGTTGCTCTGGAACCGGAAGAGGGGCTGTACAAAAGCAAAGAAATGTGAAGGAAGAGAAATGAGTCAATTGGCGGTTTTTTTTAATTACAAATAACGGGTCCTTCAAAGTACACAATTTTTTGCTGAATCCAGACCGTGGTTTGTGTTTTATATAGTAAAATAAGTATAATCATATAATATAGGGAAAATAACTTGGACACCCCTAGATTATTACCCGTTTTCTTAATATCCCCATTTTTCAAAACTTTACTGGACACCCGCATTTTACCATTTCTTTCAAGTAGGTACTGTTCGTTAGTCAGTCACTGTTTAGTGATGATGTCATGGATTATAAAAATCCAAAATATCCAAACTACCCTTTAAGGGTAGTGAAGTGAGTGCAGTGACCCTTTTACCCTCCCTCTTCTTCCTCCGTGAAGTGAGTGCAGTGACCCTTTTACCCTCTTTCTTCCTCCTCCTGCAACCCACCGCCCTAGCCCTAGTGGAAACCAACCCACCACCACCCCCCGCCCTCAGAAATAGAACAGGGCAGGGAATAACCATATTCATGGCCTCAGGCCACCACCCCTGCCATCGCTAACCCTCCCAATTATAGATTGGTGAGATTGGTAAGACGGTACAAGAAAACTAATAATTAGAACCACCCATAACCCATAACAGCTGCAATCAAAGTCCCAAAAAGAGGAAAAATTGACAACCAATCTATGAAACACATCAAAAACGCTTTGTTTGCCATCATCTTTGTGGCCTGGTATCTGGGATCTATCCTAAACTCGTTTTGTTTATCACTTTCTCTTCTCTAGTTTCTCTCGTACTGGGGCTCGTTTCTCATCTCTCTTTCCCTTTTGATGTATAAACCCTAAAAACCCTTAAATCTTCCTCTCTCGATTGCTCTGCCAATGGACAAAGAATCGGCAACAGGTATGGGATCGGAACTCATCCTCCATAGTTCGTCTTTGGCAGAACAGCGACTGAACCATATTGTTGCAGCTGATTTATCCAAAATGCAATTGGCTTTTCCTCTGAAATCTTCATCATCCAAGGATCGTCACACCAAGATTAATGGGGGAGGGCATCGAGTCCGGATGCCAGCACAAAGCGTATCTTTCAACTGACCCGGGAACTAGGCCACCGATCAGATGGTGAGACTATTGAGTGGTTGCTCCGCCAGACGGAGTCCTCGGTCATAGCAGCCACGACACCAGCACCATTCCAGCTTCTTCTATCTCCACTAGTTGTAGGAACAAGAAGTTAAAGGGTAAGTTGGTAATTTTAACTTCATTTTCAATTGAATAGGTGATAAGGGTAAAATAGACATTTCCATTTAAACACTAATAGCATGCTAACACTGTCAGGTTTTAGGGGGTGTCAAGTAATTATTTGAAAAGTTGAATAATATAAGAAAATGGGAATAATCTAGGGGTGTCCAAGTAATTTTAAGAAAGGTCCAACCAAATCAAAGGCTCATTTGGTGGTCACCTTTTTGGTTTTCTGTGTCTAATTCAAGGCATTGTTAATCACAAATGCAGTATTTTACTAAATCTAATTCTTATTTTTTTACAAACCACATACACCATTCTTTTGTTAGTAACATAAAATTGCCTAGAGCTAGAACACCGAAAATAATCCTTAAGTGCTATCACAAGATGTAATTGATCATATATTATTTGGAGTAATATAACATTTAAAAGATATAAAAAAAAAAGAAAGAAAACTTACAAATTTGATTTCCTCCAACATCATAACTAGCAATGACCCCCCCCCCCCAAAAAAAAAATCCTAACATCAAAAGTTTGTTTAAAAAGAAGAAGAACCCTGTTACCAGCTCTTTACAATATGGAGAAGTGTTAGATACAGTAAAAACTATCAATAACTTTTATTTCAATAGATAGGCAAAACTTATGGTGGGACCCATCATGCAAAAGATGATTATAAAAAAAAACATAAATAGTGTGAATAGGAGAGTGTTAATGAATTAGCATGTACAATAAATTCAGCATTTCTTCATATCATGAATTCAACATTTCTTTATATTCATTTGAATGCTGCAAAATAAATTTTAATAATAGGTCCAACAGAATGACTCAACAAAGAGTATATTGTGTGATGATACACTTAATAAAATAGAAATTTTGTTTCATCTAATACCCACAATGTCCCACAATGTTTTGATATACAGTATTGGTGGCTGTATTAGTTTCGGTCGATATCGATACCAATGCTGATTGGCTGCATCAGGTTATATAGAACCATTTTATCTCCAAAAATATCAATACCATCAATTTTATGACCATTTTACTCTCCAATGGTATCATATCACCGATCTGTATTGGTATTGTATCGATATTAATATCCTTAATCTTATGTACGTAGGAGCGTTAAATAATCATGATTCTTCTTCAAACTTTCTTTATGTGACTACCTAAATGAGAAAGCAGACATGTGAGTTGCTCAGATGGTTTGCGCCTATCTTGTCACTGGTAGGCCCAGGGCTGTGGTCTTGGTTTGGAGACCCCCATTGCACAAAATGATTGGTAAGCACGGCGAACCTTAGGGCCCATTGGGAGCCCAGTCTTCCTTCGGGCTACCACTGTATTGGGCCCACCTTGACACCAAATAATAAATAAATGAGAAAAGAGTAAGCTGAGGTGTCATAATAAGTTTTTTTTTTTTCTTTCAAAAGGTCGATCTAAGGGTGGGTCTGGGTTGTCATAAGGGTAATTCCATCATAGCCATAGAAGTTGTTTGGCACTCCATTAATAAGCTAACAAGAAAGAGGGAAAATTATCTCCTCTAGCTTCCTGTCCGGTTCAGTTCTTTAGTTCCTCTAATAGGGGGGGGTGTGAACCCCACCCAAATAGTGTGTTTGGGCAGGGGTAGAGTGGTCATTTCAGCTCCCCTTGTTAGAGGAACTGGGAAACTGGAGGTAGGAGACTCTGTAACTAACTCCTATTCTAAAGTCAGATAGGTCCAACTCTGAAGTAGCCAGAAATTCAATACCTGGTTCTTAACCAGATAATCGATGGTTCGTTTATATGCATATTTTCAGTTCTCCTGTTAGCTCTATAGTTGCATCGCTTATTCCTTCTCCTTGTTCTCCACTCCTTTCAACCCCTCTATTTTCCGCTCTTACATCCCTCTAAGGATCATTCAATTTTTATTATTTCATGGTTGCTTTGAGCCTTCTTCTGGACTTAGTGGATGGGTTGCTTTAGTTTTTTTCTCAATATATTCTTTGTTATGTATGTCTCGAATTCTTGTACCCATTTTGAAAAATGATTCACTTTGACATTTTTGGTGGCGACTCAAATGAAACATTTTCTGAGATCTGTGATGGTGGCGGAGGCTTGGGCCTATCATTGATCATGTTGGGGGTGCGGAGGCAAAGTCCCACCGGTGCAGTTCAACCTGGTCTGATGGAGGAGTATTTATATTCTTTACCCGCTTTGTTGTAGAGAGAGTGAGATTTAGGGTTTTTCGATTTAGGGTTCCTGAGAGAGAGAGAGAGAGAGAGAGAGAGAGAGAGAGAGAGAGAAAGAGAGAGAGAGAGAGAGAGAGAGAGAGCAGCAATGTCGTTTGGTGTTCTTGAGAGATCTCCATTGTATCTTTCTCTAATTTACATGTGAAACATTTTCAGCTTCGCTGGTGTACATATGAAACATATTCAGCTTTGCTCGTGGACTTAATACACCATATTGGCGTATGAGCCATGTTAAAACTCAGTGTCCATCTTGCTCTGTTTTCATTTTTAGTCATGTTTTGTTTGGTGTTTGTTCTAACATTCTTGTTTGGGGATATATGAACTACAATTTCACAGGATGTTTACAAGGACCTAAAGCACGATGTCTCTTGTAAGGGCTGCAGGGAGCTTTGGAATAGAGATTCGAAGAGATAGACGTTTGAACCAATATTTGCACTTTTTAATTGGTCGATTGGTTCTAAAGCTCCAGTGCACTGGCCATGGAAGGTTTTCTTGTTGTTTAAAGTCTTTTAGTGCAGTAACTATAACAAACAAAGAATTTCATATGATGTATCTAGTACAAGGGTTATATCTAAGTGCATTAACCTCTCATATTTGGGGTCCTCTAGCTCTGGTTGCTTTGTTAGATGTTTTTGGTCAATTTTCTTTGCTTTTATTTTTAATGTAATATTAGATTACTCAAAGTTTGAATAACAAGCATCAAACATCTATGTGGAGGGTTTCCTACGCTACCAACATGGGAAGGGATTTGTATGCTACCACCAATTAATAGTTTGAAAAAAGTATCAATCCATGTGGATCCCATAATTTAAAAAAAAAAAGAAAAAAAAAAAAAAGAATACATATATAGGAAAAATTTTGCGAACGAATAGTGTGCGGATCTTTCCCCCAACATGTTATATTATTCAAAGGCATAGTGTTATTCCCCCCCCCCCAAAAAAAATGGTCATTATTACTATTTTTAAAGAAAAACAAATTAGTTTTACCCCAAAAAAATTAAAATAAAATACACAGGTACGTAACTCCATATCCTAATTATAACATGGTCCAACACTCCAACCCATAAACCATAGTTAATTAAAACGGAACAACATAAAAATGGCGTCTCCCACATCGGGGGTGTGTGTGTGTGATGTGTGTTGTGTATATCCGCTATTTCACAGTCATAAAGTTGCTTAAACTTTCAGGATTGGTGTGTGGCTTGTGTGATTACACTTTCATAACCATAGCTAGTTAACACGGAACAACATAAAAATGTTGTCTCCCATATTGGGTGTGTGTGTGGTGTGTGTTGTGTATATTCGCTATTCCACGGTCATAAAAATCGAGTAACCTTTCAGGATTGGTGTGTGCCTTATGTGATTACACTTTCATAAAAAAAAGTATGAAAACGAATAGGATGGTTAAAATACATTCAATTATTTGAAAATGAAAAAAAAAAACACACGAACTGCATAAATTGAATATGAAACTAAAAAACGACAAATAAATTGAATAATTGTTACTTTTTTAGTAAGAAATAGAAATAATTATTATTTAAATACATGCATTGAGGTTGAAGACAAATAAATTCCACAATAAATAAAAAAAATTAAACATTTTGAACAAATTAATAAGAGTTAATTTATTTATTTACTGATTAAAAATACTTCCACAGTTCTACATCAAAATCCACCCGCAACACACCACCCAATAAAATTGGGCTTCCATTCTTTTTTAAGCCCTCGTAATTTCGAATTGGGATCAGCTACCCACATGGAGACAAGTGGAGACAGATCTGATCCCTCCATGGGACGTGGGTCCCACACCCTAGAGCGGGTCCCACACCCCATGGAGAGTTCAGATCTGTCCCCATCCGTCCCCATGATTTCCCCTTGAAAATTAGCATCACACACAGCTACACAAGACCGACCTCAACTACCTCCATCTATCATCACTAAAAACTTTGCACAACCCTGGTTTTTGGGCCAGAGGTTGTGCGATGAGGGAATGAAGGGATGATTTTCCGAGCTACGGGAAGAGAGAAAGGGGATGGTTTCTATGCCCAGATGTTGCCGTTTCTTTGGAGACCATCACTGATTCCCCTTAACAATGATCTGTCGGATGGGCTGGAAAAAAAAGTTTCTAAAATAAGAGGAGGAATTATCCAAAGGGATTGTTTTCATTACCGTGCTGTCACTCCTATAGAAACTAAACACAATTGATGTCGCAATTGCTCGGCTGGTTGCGTTGGAACCGGAAGAGGGGAACTATGAAAAAACAATGAAATGACAAAGAAGAAAATGAGTTAATTAAAAAAAAAAAGGATACTTCATGTTTTATAATGGTAAAATACACTACAATCATATAATATACATACAAAACACAAATTAACATTTAAAAGACACAAAGAACTTACAAATTTAGTTTCCTCCAACATCACAACTGGCAATGACCCCCCTCCCCCCCAAAAAAAAAACCCTGACATCTAAAGTAAAAAAGAAAGAAAGAAATAAATAAATAAAGAACTCAATTATCCTAGCTCTTTACAATGTAGAGAAGGGTTAGATACTGCAAAAAACTACCAATAACTTTTATTTCTATTGATAAGTAAAATTTATGGTGGAACTCATCATGCAAAAGATGATTTTAAAAAAGAACATAAATTGTGTGAATAGCAGAATGTTAATAGTTAGCATGTACTGCTGTATCATGAATTCAGCATTTCTTCATATTCATTTGAATGTTGCAAAATAAATTTTAAAAATTGGTCCAACAGATGCGTGTGGATCTTTTATTATATTATTCAAAGGTATGGTGACTATTACTATTTTTAAAGAAAATCAAATAGGTTTTACCGGAAGTACAAAAAAAAAAAAAACAACAAATAATTGGTAAAACAAGTAACTTGACATCCTAATTCTTTTCTTGGTAGTTTTTTTTGTTTTGCCTTGTTTTTTATATCATTCTCAACCAGATCCAAACCAGTTTTTGATCCAATTATAGTGGTTGGTAGGGTTGGTCTTGTAGTTTGCAATTTTATAATATTATTTTATTATTAGGCGTTATATACATAGGATTTTTCAGTTTTCCAGTTTCATTGTTTAGTCTAGGGGTGTCAATTTAGGACTAGAACCGATAACTTGAACCGATCCGGACCACTTAATAGCTTATTAGGACGGATCTGGTCCTAGCGATGTACAATTGGTCTGGACTGGTTCTGGTCCGTGTCTCCCAATGATTTTAGAACCAATAGCCCATTAAGGATTTGGTAGCACCGGAACCGTTGGAACCGGATGATATGTAAACAAATTGAATGAGAAATTAGATCTCTAAAACCCTAAAAGGCTTTAAACCCTAACCTATTAATAATATTACACTCTTTGAGACTTTTAACTAGCTCTCTTTAGGTATATGAGTTGAGTTTGAAATGAAAATTATGATCTTAAAGCTGTCTCTTTATTTATATATGCATCAATGTCTTTATTTTGGGTTCTACAAGGGCTATATCTATGTATGATGAAGCTCCCGTTTTCCTAGAGAAACTCTCATTGTTCTTGTTTTGAGCTTAATAATGTTTGGAACTAATTAGAAATTAGACCAAGACCACTCATTAGTTAACTGTCATGGGTCTCAGATTAGGATTCGGTAAACTTATTGGTCCAATTATGGTCTTGACACCTTAGAGTTAGAACCGCTAAAGATCCGAATCAATAGCCCAGAACCGGACCAATTGACACACCTAGTTTAGTCTAATTCAGAGATTCCTGAATTGCTTGAGTGCAATTTCTTTTTATACACATGCTTATAATGCATCAAATTCGTGAATGATTGAAATTAAAATTTGAGTTGGTTTTTTTGGCCTCTCACGGCTGTGGAGTTGTGTGCAGCCAGGTTGGTCGAGCAATTTCTTCGTTAAAGAACCTTCAAAAACCCAGTTTTCTTTTTCTTTGCCAAATTACTATCATACAATAAATGTTGGAACCAGTGCTTGGTAGTGGAAGCGACAATTTGTTGCATTAATGTTGGGGGTGGGTGTCTCTAATTTAACACATTTCTTAGTCAGCAATTATTTGATAAAATAATAACATTAGTTTCTCAAAATGATACTGCTCCTTTTATTTTTTGCCGTTTCCAATGTGGCATTGTGCAATTTCTATTGAGACTATGACCAGTTGCCTTTAGCCGCTGCTCTGCCAATCAACGCTGAGTGGGAGGAGTTTTGAGAATTGGATGAGAGAATGAAAGGATTGGTGTGGGATCGTTATCGCGTCAAGTATTTGATGCGGTCAAGTGTGCATCGGGCCCACTGTGTGCACATGGGCGGTGTCCAGCCGCACGATGCATGGGATCGTTATCGCGTCAAGTACTTGACGCGGTCAAGTGTGCATCGTGCGGCCCACTGTGCGCACATGGGCGGTGCCCAGCCGCACTATGCACACTTGACCTCGTCAAGTACTTGACGTGATAATTTTCCATTGGTGTGTGTGAGGAGAGAAAGGATGGCGTCAATGTCTTGCTGTTGTTGTTTCCCTAGAGACCATCAGCATTTGCCCTCTCCAAGACTCTCTCGAATGCGCTAGAATAAAGTTCTGGGACGAGGGAAGGGATTAGGGAAAAGTATGGTTTACTTGCCCTTCTGCCGAAATGCTTTCCCGTTTGTATTGGAACAAGATGAAATTAGCTATGCAAGAACAAAGAAGTGAAAGGAAGAGAAATAGGTTAATTTATACGGTAAAATATAATACAAACATATATTACACGTATAAAGCGCAAATTAACTAACAAATGTCTAACCAAATCAAAGGCTCACTTGATGGTCATCCTTTTTGGTTTGCTATGTCTAATTCAAGGCATTGTTTATCACAATCATTAAATGTAAATTTTTTTTTAACAAACCACAAACATCATTCTCTATTAGCAACATAAAATTGCCTAGAACAAGAACACCAAAAATATCTCTTTAATTGCTATCACAAGATGTAATTGACTGGAGTTTAATTAGAGTAGTATAACATTTAAAAGATACAAAATACTTACAAATTTGGTTTCCTCCAACATCACAATTAGCAATGACCCAAAAAAAAATCCTGACATCTAAAAAAAACTCAATTACCCTAGCTCTCTATACAATCTGGAAAAGGATTAGATATTCTAAAAAACTACAAATAAATTTTATTTCTATAGATAGACAAAACTTACGGTGGCACTCATCATGCAAAAGATGATTATAAAAGAGAATATAAATTGTGTGAACAGCAAAGTGTTAATAGTTACTAGTTAGTATTTACTCTAACCTGTAAACTGCATCATGCATTCAACATTTCATCATATTCATTTGAATGCTGCAAAATAAATTCTAATTTAATATGGGTAAAAATACCATGAATATTTGTACATTTTTTTTTCTTTTTCTCTTGAAGTCTGTCTTGTGGGTGGGTGGGTGGGTGGGGTGGGCGTCTACTGTTTTCTACATACTATTCACATATTTTCCTTACATTTCAAAAGAAAATAGAAGGAACCCTTTAAATATTGATATCTTTTAAATCTTTGGTTTTAATCTAGACTGTTTCTTGTTTCTTGCTTCTTGTTAGGGTGTTGGACCACCCTTTAAATATTCATATCTTTTAAATCTTGGGTAAAATACACGTATCCCCTGTAATGCACCCAATATTCCTTGTACCCCCTAAGCTTCTGATAAGTAGGGGTGTAAATAAATAACTGAAATCCGTTTCCGTATCCGTTTAGTACTATCCGAATCCGTCTGAAAGCTAAACGGATGCGGATACAGATATGCTATAGCTATTCCAAAAGTTATATTTACATGTAAATGGATAAAATATCCGATCCGTATCCGTTGAGCACTATCCAAATCCATCCGATAGCTAATCGAATGAGGATGCGAATATAGTACTATCCGAGCCGAATCCAATCCGTTTACAGCCCTACTGATAAGTCCACGTACCACCCCTCAATATTTCACGTACCACCCCTACTTTATCCCCCTAAAGCCATTTAAGTTCAAAATGCTAAAAAATAATCAAACTACCCTTTATTCTATCTTTTATAAAATTTGAAAATACCTAATTACCCTGATCTATTTGCTAAAATTTAAAAAGACCAAAATATCCTTACCTTCCCCGAATCATCATCTTCATTTACATATCCAATACCACCACCACCACGTACCATACCAGCCCTTCAAACTCAAAGTTCAAAATCCTCTGTTTTCGAGTGTCCGTGGCAAAGCAAATATATTTTTAAAGGGCAGGGAAATCAGGAATCTTGGATGGCTTCGAATTTCGATCGGTGGGAGAAGGATCCGTTCTTCTCCGCGGCTGAGGAAGATCAGGAATCAGCTGACAGCTACTTCAAAATTGGGATTTTCTTGTAATTATCTAGGGCTTGGTTAATTCTCTTTGCATTTAAGGATCATTAAAATTCTAACTTTCTCCCAATCGCTGTTTTTTTATTGATTGAAGGATGGAATCGGATAATAGAACCTGGTTACACGAAACCAAGGACGCGTCGAACATCTGCGATGTCGATGAGCTGCTCAGGGACCTACATACAACCCTTGGCACTGCCAAATGGTAGGTGGCTTTCAGATCACTTTGTTTCTGTTCTGAGATTAGGGTTTTCGAAACGTTGTTGACTTGATTGTTGAGTTTGTCACTGCAGTTAGAGGAGCGTGGGCAGTCAGCTCGAGCTATGTTGATAGCTCTAGCTCGGCAGAAGATGGGAGAGCCAGGCACCACCAATTTATTGTTGCTATCGAATTTCGGATTTCTTCGGTTGAGAACTCGTTGAAGGAATCAGCCGTCGCGGAAGGCAAGTCGACGTTGCCTTGGGTTCATTTGGATGAAGGTGAACGGGATGAGCTCGCCTTGTTTCTCTCAGGACCTTTAATAGACAGGGCCACTCCCTCTGGTACGATTCCTACTAGAGACGAAGAAGAAGGGAATTTGCAGGGAGCGCGTGGAGAAACAGTGTCTTCTTGTTCGAAGAATTCTTCGCATCCGGCCGAGTGGGGTTCACATGAGACTGAGGATAGGTTTCACGGGCATCGGAGGATATCTCTTGTAGTTCGGTACGGTGATGATGGTGTTAATGGTGGGTGGCGGCGGTGGTAGTGGTAGTGGTAGGTATGTAAAAGAAGATGAAGATTTGGGGAAGATCGAAAGTATTTTGGTCTTTTTTTCAAATTTCAACAAATAGGTCAAGGCAATTAGGTATTTTTAAATTAAAAAAAAAAGATAGAAGAAAAGGTCATTTAACCATTTTTAAGTATTTTGGACTTAAATGACTTTAGGAGGATAAAGTAGAGGTAGTGCGTGGACCTATCAGAAGCTTAGGGGTACGAGGAATATTGGATGCATTACAGGGTACGTGTATTTTCCCTTTAAATCTTTGGATTTAATCTAAACTGTTTCTTGCTCCTTGTTAGCGTGTTGGACCATTTATTAAAAGTGGTATTTACCCTTTTAATAAATACAAAGAAAACTTATTTATTAGTTGCTAACCCTGTTCTCCGATTTATATGGCGGAGCTATTGTACAAAATGGCGGTGAATGGGCATCCCATGCTTGAGTCAGCGCTGAGGAAGGAGGCACCGGAGTACAATTCGGTGATGTTCGATGAGCTATTAGCGAAAATGGTCGACTTTGATTATTATACACCAGATAGCACTAGAATGCGGGTATATAACCGAGAAAACCCTCAACGACCATTGGAATTCTGGCCGCAGAATTATACGGAGGAGGGATCCAGCTCAGGGTTGAAGCCCGAGGTTTGCACCTGCAC